>NC_138061.1:34963364-35563364 GCF_964194185.1 Rhinolophus hipposideros | reverse complement strand
AAAATAACTGGAAAAACCTTTCTTTTACTTGCTATTCACATCTCTTCTTCACCATAGCAATATTCTCTACAAAATGAAATTGTAGGATGCTTAAAATACTTAGGTTTATTGTGCATGAAGGATCATGATTTTAAAGCACTGTTGGGTAGATTCTTAAAGATTAATGAGGCATTCAAAACTTTGTATAAATGTGAGTGAGAAAAAATTGAGGAAATAAATAGTCCTGCAGTATACTCTCTGGATTATGAATAATCTTCTCTACAGTGTCTACAGTTAAATAAGGAATAGCTCTGATTGATAGCATAAGGGCAAATTATTTCACATACTGCTTGCCGTTGGGGGAAAAAATAGCTTAAATATATATATTCAGATTTACTGCAGTTTATTACATGTTTAAATAACGATTTCAAATATGTATCCCATGTTTTGTGATGAAAAATACACTTACATTTAATGTGCCTTAAAATAGTTCCATAAAATTTAAAATAATTTTATATAAATTAGAAATCAACATAGGATGCATATTTAAAATCTATATAGTATGAAAAATGATTCACAAAGTACTTAATACATTAATAAAATGCAATCTATAGTTAAAGATACACTATTAAAATTTTACTAACTAAATGCACTATTTTCAAAACATTTCAAATTGGCATAACAAAGTTTTAAGCAAAGCTTATTAGGAAAAATATAAATACATCAAATTATTTTCTACCTATTATTAAATAAAATCGTTTATTATTAATGAAGTTTAGGTACTTGTGATGTGAACAGATATGAGCAAATTACTAAGAGAAAAATGTTATTGTCATTAGGAGAAAATTCTTCTTCCGAATAATTTAAAATTTAAGATTAGATCAAGGGGTCATATTTAGGAAGTTCAGTTTTAAAATAAAAATTACAAAATGCCAAAGTCCCATTAAAAAATGCTTTGTGCTTAAAAACCAATATATAGTGAACACAGTGATATATGCTAGTCTTTTAAATAGAACAATCTCCATTTTCTGGGTAATCATGGGTTTAAAGATTTAGCTATTAAAAAGACATCTGAACTATAAAAGGCTTGTAAGTACAAAAGCTCTAAAGATTTGTTGTTTATGTTGTTATAAAACATTAAAGACATGCTATTGTACATTAGGGGTAGTTTCAATTTTCCATTGGGCCCTGCTTTTCTCTCCACTTAGTGTCACTAGCACATAAATAGACATCTAGATTGATAAACTTAATAAATATACAAGTTTAAGTATAGAAAGTTAATCAATAACAATACTCCTCAGTGTTTTTAATGTAACGCCATATATATAAAACAAAGTTCTCAATCTACCTTTAAGTACAATATAATAAAATAAAAAGTACACAAAAAGAAAAAAAAAACTTCAAATTACAAATATGAACTGTAAAATTTCTTACCTGTGCTAAAATAGCTACTATTAGAAAGCTTCTAGACTAATATAGAATTAAAATTCAAGTATTTCAATTTAATATTAAAATTATTATATTAGTGTTATTATTAAAATTATCTGAGATAAACATATTCACACAATTTCCAGCTTTTCCCAACTAAATCTCTCAACTTCATCTAGCAATGTGTTCACAGCATATACTATCTTCCAGGAAACATCCCCAGATATTTGAAGAGCTCAACTCCAATTTAGCCCACAAAAAAAGCTCTTTATTAACACCAAAGAGGTGTTTCTACCTCCTGAATTAAATTCAGAGTGTTCTAGGCACAAAGTCATGTATTTTCTTCGCCAGTATATATTAATCCTTAACACATTAAACTCTTAAAAGGCTGGAATATCCAGCCACACACTGATATCTCTTGGCTGCATTTTGCATAATCTCTTTAAAAGTCAAATTTGAGCAAAAAACCTTTCCATTGTGTATTTTGGCCTACTGGGTACTACGTAAAGTACTGCCAAGTCAACTGCAACTGTGGTATGGTTTACTTCCTTTTGTTCTGAAACAATCCAGTAACCTCATCCTTGCCTACACCAACATCAGTTCTTTCTTAACCCGCTTTCATCTTGTTGGTCCTGATCAAGATTCCTGCCTGGATCCATTCTTCTACTAGTCAAGTGGCACCTCTGGCCAGTCTGTTTATTCTGATTACCTCAGTGCTAAACCCTACTTTCCTGATTTGAATCAGTATTCTTATTCCAAGTGCTTGACTCAAATTTAACGGTCTCTTAGATATTTCAGGCACCTACCAGATTCTTCCATTAGTCAGACCATCCAACAATATGTGTATTCCTTATTGAAGAAGTCCTGTGAGTCTGATCATCTTGTCATGACCGCATTACATTGCTGCCATTTTACTTGGAACTAAATAACGTTAGTGGATCCAAGTGACCTCTATAACATTACAATATCCTGAGTTGTCAAAGGAATCACAATATTTGACAGACATCAGGGAATGGATGTTAAGGTTAATCCATCAATTCTCAAAAAATGTTGGCACACATTCTCCAGCTCCTAACGCTAATAAGATATATTTAGCGTTATCCAACAATGACATCAGAACAAGATGCAGCATGTTTTACCATTAATTCTATTTGCTAAATCATTTTCTGGCTCTCTGCCTTTCGGGAACATGGTGAGATTTCGTGTCCCTGCATCGCTGAAGTTAGGCATTTCTTTGCCCGGTAAAATGTAGTAGAAATGTCAGTTCCTGACAGAATCTTAGTAGCCAGTATTAGATTCAATAGTCTCTTCCTGCTGCTAGATGAGTGTGAAACCATAGATCAAGACTCCCTGTCAACCTGGGCAAAAAGTTATAGGAGCCCCCTTGCTGATTCATGTTGGAGATGCAGCATGAGTGAGAACCTTTCATTGAATTAAACTACTGAGATTTTAAGGGTGTTTAATACTGCAGCATTATGTATCCCAGTTTTACTAACATAGCCACTAAAGAGAACCTAAATTAATTAGTCACGTGTATATATTGACAGGCTTTATAACTTAATCAGTTCCGAGTGACTATTTTTAACATGAAGCAATGAGGCAAAGTTCAAAGTTGCCATCTATTTAATTTTAGTAGAAAAAAAAGAAACATGCATATTTTTTCCCTTATTTTGTCTGAAAGAAATTATATAATGCCTCTCTAAAACATTATTCTTTCTTCTAAAATAATGGTGCAAGACATCAAGGCCAAACCGTTCCATTCATTATATCCATAAAAACAGCAACTCTTATTGGACAAAATTAAAATTAAAAACATCACTTGATTTAGATCTTTAATCACACAAGTCACATTATCTATTAACTATCTATAAATTGATTAATTTTTGGATTAATTAGGCATGTTAATTTGAATATTATAGTCTATTAAATTAGAAACATTCTGTCTTTACTTATACTTTTACTTAGAAACATTCTGTCTTTACAGCATGACATTATAAATGACCATAATGATCACTAAAATACCAACACATTTTATTATTTATCCACATATTTCACGGTAAATAATTAATAACCTCAAGATTGAACCCCCCAGAATTCAAATGTCATACATGTTATTTATGATGAAAAACAGTTTAATGAAACCCCTTCCAAGGCAAATTTATGCTGAATCTGTACTCATGACTTGCTAATGGTTTTCAAAATTCTCAACATAGAAAACTCTCATCTTTTGAAAATTAAAGTCATATTTCTTCAGAAGGGATGGAGGGACACAGTACAACGAGTATGTTCAAATTAATGACTTTGTTCATAGTTTTAACCCACTTTTTTCTGTTATATTTTGCTAATTTGTTTTAAAATTACTGATTTATATTTGAAGCTCTATAAACTCATTAAGGAAATTTCTTATACACTGTCAGACCCATTACCCCATGAGCTCATCAATGATATTCTACAACTTGAGAAAGAAAATTTAAGGAATATAAAATTTAAAAATCCCTGACTAGAGTAGGATAGAAAAGAAAAATTTCTAATGCCTATAATAGGTCTTCTTAACAACTTGATTTTTTAAAAATCATATCCTTGGTTGAAATATGCTGTATTATTTTAATTATAAAAACAGGATTCACAAACAAAACAAACTTTCTTGAGAATTTCTTGCTGAAATACATTTTACCATAGATAAGTGCCATAAATAAGGATACACACATAGAAAAAAGTTCCTAGCATTCTACCCCATTAGATACACTCAAATATTGTGGTTTTTTGCAAAAAAAAAAAAAAAAAAAAAAAAAAAAAGTTTAGTGAGCTGTATAGAATAACAATTCAAATTGTGAGGTTCTTGCATTTTTTTCATTATTACCAAAATTGGTAATCTGGTGAAAAGAATTTTTTCTTACCACATTCTAATTCCCTTTAGAGTTTCTACCTACTTGCTTCTGGAAGGCTCTATTATTCAAACTTTCCTGCATTTCTTCTATTGATCTTGTGCTGCTTTACAGCAATTTGTCTTATAGCTCTTCATTGTGGAGATGTTCCTCATTTATATTCCTTAATTTAAAAAGAAAATGCATGAACGTATGCTTGACTTTGTGATCTGGGGCTACAGCTTATAAACATGTATTCATTGTTTTGCCTGTTTTTACTTGTGTTAGTGTACATCTTGTTGCTTCTGGAAACTTCTACTATTATTGGGTATAGGGATAAAGTCAAATAATTTCAGAAATTTTGTGCAAGTAAACATTTTATTTTTTTCTTTGCTGCTTGGTGTGTCAGCTTCCAAGGCTCACATTTTCTGATGTCTTGATACTCTATGAAGTTGAGCTCTAATGAAACAATTCTACATCTAACCAACGATGAGGAGAACATGCAAGAGGCATGGGTACCTAAGCATTCCCTTAAATCACAGCTATGGCCCATTAGATTATAGATGAAAAGGAATGAGTGTCCTAACTCAAAGCCAGGTGAACTCTGTTTGCAACAGGCTCTAATGAATCTCATACATCTTTGTATCTTTCCCTGAAGCATTTACTGTCATGCTAGGTGCTGGTCCAATGCTAGGTGCCAGTCCACTTCTCTTCATTCTATCTGCTACCATCCCCTACAGACCAGCATCATCTCTCATACTGATTTATAAGTAGTCTCCAAACTGGCTTCTGTGCAGTGCAAACATTTCTATATTCATCTTGCCTGATGATCTATCATTGCAGACATTTCCTCTAGCATTCCCTTCAAAGATGCTTTCTCAGCTTTGTTCACACATCTCCGGTAAAACGGAGTTCAGTGCCACACATTTGGCTGCCATTTATTGTTCACTCAACTAAACTTGTTTCAAAGATTTAGTGAAATCTGTCTCCCAATAATTCCGTGTATTAATTTCAGTTTTGCTCAGTGGAGCTACACAGATTAAAGTTACCTTTACCAGTGAAAACACTGCTTCATGGCATCTCTTGCATTTTTTAGTTCTCCTAAACTCTACTCGTATGGCCTGGGTTTTCAGACCCATTCACAATCCTTTTTTCCTCATCTACACACATTTCACTTGCAAAAAATCTCAATTAACAAACGATAACTAAAGAGACAAGTTCTGGAATGGCAGTGTGAGAAGCTCTAGACTTCCACAAGTGAAACAATCATAACTGTTAAAAAGCATTAAAACAACACATGTAACTAAAGTCTAAATTGCCCTAAGGGCATACAGCATGTGAAGATACATTTATATAAGAAAATGTACTAAATCTCAGTAAGAATAGCAAGTCTGTGGCATTGACGCCACAATCCGTTCTCGCACCCAACCCCTCCACCCTGCCTTCAGCTCAGCATAATAGAAAGTGTAACCCTATAGGTGCAACCAAGAATACAGGGCTCCCTTGGTTTAGCAACTCATCTAGGACTATGGCTCCTCCCTGCAAGGGGCAGGCACACCTGGGTGACACACGCAGCAGAGCTGCAAAACCTCTACTTTAGTTAAGGGCAGCTGAGAGGCCTGAGGCTCTTTTTCTTCACCCAGCCCCCACTTGTAGGGCAGAATTACATCAACTATGACAGACAGAATACCAGATACCCAATTGCCCTTCCCCAGCACCCTGCTTGTACAGCTAAGGTATTAGTCTAAGATAAGGGGGTAACTGTCCTTCCGGTATTTCCTTGAAGATTCATGGCTAGTACTATTATCTTGGAATATGATTCATATGAACCTGCAAATGCAAACTAATTGAATAGTTGAAAAAAAGATAACGCTCTCTTATGCTTTAAATGCCTCTTAAACACTTCTACTTTTCTAGATTACACATAATTTTATAACCTAATCAACTAAGCTTTTACTCTTCCTCTCCCATATTTTTCATGTATATTTGATCAACCTAAGTGATGTTTCTCATCCCTCTTCTCTCCTCTCTAGTCCAATGCAGGCGTCCTTGTTCAGATGCTCATCATTCCTTACCAAGTAAAACAAATTCCTAACTTCAGTTTCTGCTCTAATAGATTGTTGTAGGTATCTTTGCCAAATTAATCTTCCAGAGTTCATAAGAAGTCATTTTCCTACTAAGAAATCTTCGAATATGCCTTCCTGCCCACAGAATAAAATTCTTACCCTCATTTTGTTCCTCTCTATTATCTGGTCTAAACTTTCTTCTCCAATCTAATTTTCCACTGCTTCCCAAATTATACCCCAGGATTGAGTCAAGAACCATTCAGGAAACGATGCCTGACAAATCACACTTAAATGAGTTGTTAAAGATTTTTTTTTAAAGCTCAGAATAACATGGTTAAACGTTTAATCAATTCAATAAAAATGTCAAATGACCAAACAGTGGCTATTTACTCAAGTCATTGAAATTTTTGTTTAGAAAAGTGCTGAAGAGAAATTTTCTTTTCTTTGTTTTTGCTTAATTCTATCCTGTTACTAAAAACATTTATTCAATATTGATGACATTTAACAACATATTCCTGAAAAAGGTTTCCTATATAGTAATGCTTTGTACATTCTTTTTGCCACAATGCATTTTGTTGCAAACTGGAAATTTGTTTTGTGGGGACAGGGAAGGGTAATTGCAAAATGACTTAAAACTTTTTAAACCCCAAGAACTTTAAAGACCCAAATGCATAAGGGGATACAATTATAGTTTTCAGGTATAATAAAAATACTCTGAGTCATAAAGATCACTACAAATGAGCAGGTTATTTTTATACTGAGAACAGTATCTTAAAAGTATAAAGAAGAAACAATCACAGCTCAACAGACCTGTCTGTACTGAATATCTACAACTTCATTATTTCAATAACTAGATTTAAAAAATTAAGTCATAATCATCCTGCTATTATGAACAAATATGATATAAATGAAGTCATAATAATCTATTTTAGTTTAAAAAATAAAAATAAAATAAAAATAAAAAAAGAACATACTCCTCCTTCAAAACCATTCGCTATTATGTCAGGGCCTTAATTTCTTTCTCTTTAACATGAAAAGGTTGGTCACAAAAATTTCAGATGTCTCTCAAGCTGTTTATCATTCATAGTAGTTGTGGAATCAAGTTAGATCATTAATATAATAATGATAGCATTATGGATAGCTAATCTATATTTTGTTCTGAAAATATGCCAAGGCTTATGGTAAATGCTGCAAATGCAGCATCTCATTTAATCCTTTCAACTTTGAGGTAGATACTTTAATTTTGACTAATTATTTGAGGCAGAGGGTGGGGTGGTGGGACACTGAAAGTTGAAGTAACGTTCCAATCAGATGAGGAACTCAGGGTACTCAGCAATAGGCTATGCTTCTTCATAAAAGTGCCATACTTGGAATATCTTTCTAAAGATATGTATGCAATCACTGCTACATAGCTTACCATATGTGATATCTATATGGCCCATGGAAGGGGAAGGCAGTGTTTCTCGCTTCATAAGCAAACTTCAGTGACACGGAAAGTGCATGGGCAAAAAAACTTAAGTTTGAATCCCAGTTCTGCCACTTATGGACAACATAATCTTTGATCTATCTGTTCCCTAACCTCTCTGAGTCATGTTTCCTCAACCAAAAAATAAGAAATCATACTTACTGTATTAGTTTGTTAGGGCTGCCATTAGCAAAATATTGTCGACTAGATGGTGGTATAAACAACAAAAATCTATTTTCTCCCAATGCTGGAGACTAAAAGCCTAAGATCAAGGTGTAAGTTTGGTTCCTTCTGAGACCTCTCACGCTTTGGCTTGCAGAGCGCCACTGCGTCCTCACAGTGGTCACAGTCACCTCACATGGTCATCCTTTGGTCTATGTCATCTGTGTTCTAATCGCTTCTTCTTATAAGGACACCAGTCACATTAGATTAGGGCCCACCCATATGACCTCATTTTCCCTTAATTATCTGTATCGAAATACACTCACTTTCTGAGGTATTGAGGGTGAGGGCTTCAAGTTCTGAATTTTGGGAGGGACGCAATTCAGCTCATCACATTTACCTTTTAGACTTTCAGTAAGATTAGAAAAATGTGACTCACTTGCCTAGAATTAGGGAGACTTTATATTTGAATATATCTATCACATATCAGTAAAGTCAATGTAATTTGGCTATTACCTTTTCTTATCTGTAAAAACCAGGAGACATATACATATACTCCACATGCTGATGTGACAAGAAAGGGTTAACACATAAACGAGTTTTGATTCTTAGACAAATACTATTTAAATTCAACTACGTAAGGTTATCTTTCATTGTGTTAAAGCTTTGTTATCCTTTCATTTTGTTTCTAAGGCAACAAATAGAAAATAAACATCCTGTTACCCTGTTTCTCCAAAAATAAGACCTAGCCAGACAATCAGCTTTAATGCGAGTTTTGGAGCAAAAATTAATGTAAGACCTGGTATTATATTTTATTGTATTATCTCATATAAGAACACGTCCTATATTAATTTTTGTCCAAAAGACACATTAGAGGTGATTGTCCACCAAGGTCTTCTTTTCGGGGAAATACAGTAGTAAATGCTTACTTCTATATACACCTCAAATCACAGCATATGCAACTCAATGGGACTTTAGAAACCATCTGTCAAGCACACTTTCTTTGCAGACAAGGGAGGAGAGCCTGACACTGGTAAAGTGACTTGTCCAAGGACATACAAATAGTTAGTTCCTGGAAGAACAAGTGCCGATTCCTACAGGCTGAACTGTTTTCTGGAGTGATTATTAGTTTTAGAAACTATTGCACTCCAGGAAGAAAGAGGACTCGGGGAGCAACTTGTACAGAAACACGCAGGTGTCGCCCTGGTCTATGAGTAGCACCAGGCCGGTGTCCAAGTCGTGGCTGGACAGGATAGAAGGGGCCACATCCAGCCCCAGCACTGCCAAGCGCCCACTGGTCAGGGCCTTGGCTGAGTACAGGAGTAGCTGGCACTCATGTTGGCTGCCAAAGCCAGATATCAGCACAGAGTAACCATCACACACCCAGACAATGCGGACTCCCTGGGCCCCCTCGGGTCCTGGGCCTTCTGAAGGGGCTTATGGCCTCTGAAGGGGCTTATGGCCACTCCAGGGCTTGTAGACCTACATGTGTCCATCCTTGCAAACAGTGGCCAACTGCTGCCCATTGGGACTCCAGGCCATGACAAAGACCTGGTCCCAGTGGCCCTGCAACCTCAGCCGCCCGACTCCAGCCTGAAGGTCCCAGTTCCAAAAGGCAGGAAGAGAAGAGCAGCATGTCTGCTGCCAGAGAGTAGATCTCTGCAAACGCAGAGAGTAGATCTCTGTATGGCCTGTGAGCACAGCCACGTGTCTCCGAGCTTCACTTCAGGCTCACTCATTGGGTTGAATGCAGTGGACACAAGGTGCCCCTGGGTGTCTGTCCACACCAGCGGCCATCTTTGCTGACCTTGTGCTCCTGTGTGCTCTGGGAAGCCTGCCTTGGGGTTTGCTCTGGGGTCATAGATCCTCAGCCGCTTGTCATTACATGTCATGCCCACTACATGTCAGGCCTCTGCCTCAGCTCCCTGCACCAGGTCTCTGCGGGCTGCCAGCTCTGTGAGGGGCTGCTGCTTGGCCATGTCTCACACTTTCCCAGACATGCCCGGTGCGTTCACTAGGACCTCATCCACGGTGGGGTGGAACTGCATGCAACTCCTTCACCTGGGTGTCCTCAGGGTCCAGCATCAGCACCGGCCTTGAAGGCAGCACCGGGCCAGAGGCTGGCAGCCGCGATAGCTACACCATCCTGTAGGCTGAGCCCGTGGCCAGGAGGAAGCCATCAAAAGGACAGATGTCCAAGTTTGTGACCAGGTCTGAATGGCATCCCAGGTGAGTCACATGTCACTTGTCCTCTCCCTGGTCTTCCTGAGGCACAATACCTAACACACATGGACGGTCAGAGTTGATGGCAATCAAGCTACAGGTGGATTTGATATGATTCCCACAAGAGGGGGTGGTTCCTGCTTGAATGTCACTGATCTAGGTCTCAAAGAGGGGTGGATGGACCTCGCTCCGTGTTTTGGAACTTGGTTACCTGAAAGCTGTTTACAACAGCAGGGACCGCGGAAGATACAGCTTCCAACAGGGACTGGGGAGGATGCAGCTTCTGCAGCTTCTAGGACTGGGGCCAACACCCCAGGTGCACCACAAGCAGCCTCAATTCCTGCGTTTTTTGATGTAATTATTGACAATATAAAGAAAAGAATGAGGATGATGATGATTCATCGTTTTGCAAACTTACTGCATTGTGTGGTGGTTTAGAGGGAATATTCGTCACTGAATTTAGAAAAACAATAACTCAAGCCCCCACTGGCAGCTTCTCCCCCTGCCCCCTTTTTAAAGAAGTGACAGAATGCAGTTCCAGTCTACCTTTCATCTATTTCATCTATTCGTTCTTGGCTCTGGAGCCAGCCAGAGTTTTCAAGTAAGTTCAAGGTGATATACTCTGGTAGATGACTTCTGCTCACAGTGCTCAGTTAGAGACCCACTAGTGTGTGAAGCAAGGAGGAAAAAAAAGAAGAGCTCTGCTGCCAGGGGAGACTGCCCATGACAGATGGTGAAACACCACATTCTGTTTTTATCTTCACTCACTATTCTGGATTTTTAGTCTTGTCAGCCAGAAGTTGAGAGCATGGAGTATCATATTGCTGGTTATATAGCGTCTTTCCCCTGTTGCTCTTTCCCCATCCAGCACATTGACTTTGGGGTATCTCTGGGGGTCAAAAACCCAAATAGTAGAAAACTGAACTTGGCACTGTAATCAGAACTCGGGTGAGCTACTTAATATCTTAGAACCTCAGTTTTTCCCATAGGGAAAAGAAGGATAATACATAAAATGTCCAGTTGGACAAGGTGGGTACTGAGTAAATGCTTATTAGTTATCACCACTCACACAGAATATTTCTGTAAGGATTTTATTTTCAAAAATGTATGAAGGTGCTTAACAAAACTTAGCACATAGTGAAAAAAAAACAAACTATATCAATTTGTGTAACAACTTAGTCATTAAGTCTTAAAAGCCGCTTACTGAAAGTAGGGCTGCTTGCTGAGTTAAAAACGGTTGTGCAAAATAAATCTCTAAGTTGCAGGACAAAGTTCTTGGAGTGTTGCAGTAATGAATATGGATGAATAAAATAACCCTGGGGATATCAAGAATTTTCTCCCAGAGGTACAGGAATTAACTATGCTGATTTAAGTCTTGAAACAGTTCTTGTAAATTGATTATGCATTTGACCAACGCACTGTGGTGATTTTAGGGTGATTAAATGTAAATAGACTCAATATATACAAAGGAAAGGCAACTTAAAGTTGGGATTCATTAGTAAGGATTTGTTTATACTTAACACAAAGTGTTTTTCTTTTTTCTTTTTTCTTTCTAAAGATAGAATTTCCAAACCATGAATTTATTGTTATGGGTGGGAAATAATTCAGTGCCACAAAATTCTAAAAAGTCATCTAATTTGGAATAAATTTCTCTTGAAATAACAAAGAATGAGGCATTCTTCATATTTGTAAGGAAATGTATGTTTTTTTTATTTCTAGTCTATTGACTTCCATATAGTTATATAAATTATTTACATGTATGTGGTATATATGTTTATAAATAAACAGGATGCCCAATAATTTTCTGAAGATGCCCCATTTCTTCATTTCAGACATTGTTTGTACATATGCCATATGGACATTTGGAATTTAAATGATCAAAGCTTCGTACACACTTTTGTTGTTTAACTTCCCCTTTGAATGCTTTATAAGACCCTCTCTATACTATAAGTTTCCCCACCAAAAGATCATAAGCCACTTTTACTGAAAGTCCAAACTGTTTTCCTGCTCCAGGCTCATTTAGGCCTTCTTGTCCCCCACCTTCCCGACTTAAAAAGGCTGACTGACAGGAAGAAAATCAGAATTAGCAGATATGTCTGGTCAGTAAAGTGAATTTCCAGACCCTATGTCAAAGGTATTTAAAGGAAAATCAAAAGCAAATCTCTGCCTGACAGAGCTGGATGATTCACTCTCTGTGATCTTCTGTGCCATCCTATCTGGTATTAGTGAGACTGTTCCTCTCTTTCTGCTCATTACTAGCTCTCACTTTTTGGATGTGGATCACAGTCACTATCTGGACAAACTACAGGAGTGGGAGCTACTAAAAGTTTCAATTCTGTTTACCCACAAAGTCCTTTTCTCCTTTAGGACACTTACGCTGACAGATTCAAGAGACTAGATTTTGTGAAAAATGTTCTGTACTAAAGACAAATGTATCCATAATTCTTACTGAAAAGTAATTTTTATGACCATTTCTGAAAATAAAAATTCTGTAGTGGTTAATACTGGCAGTTTTATCTTGCGTGAGAAATGCATCAGACAGCTCAATTACTTAGGCCCTAAGATTATTTAGTGTTCAGTTCTAGTCAGGATAATTGCCCTGGTCCATTACACAGAATTTTCCATCCTAGACTAGACATCCTTTTTTAAAAAAAGCAAAACAAAAAACAAAACAAACAAACAAACAAAAAAACCTCTAGTATTACATCTACCCAATAAATTCTAGCTAATTTTAGTACTAAAAGGCTCATCATTTTTTTCAAGTAACTCAGACAAACCCACCATTTTCTTTTCTGATTTGGTATAATTATAAGTCGATAGTACATTTCTGCCATATTGACTTATTTCACTCAACTGTCCTTTACTTTTATCCAAACTGCTCTGACCACAAATAGGTGTGAATGATAGAATGTGTGCTCACAGAGTTGTGTGGCCTTCATCCTTTCATATGTCATCTGAGTGTTATATCCAATGGTGTATTTTTAAACAAAAGGACAAGATTATAGGAAAACGGATGGAAGATCACTTTACACATCTTAATTCTGAGCTCCCTGAAGGCAGAGTCGGGGCCTTACTCCACT
Source organism: Rhinolophus hipposideros (assembly GCF_964194185.1). Taxonomy (NCBI): domain Eukaryota; kingdom Metazoa; phylum Chordata; class Mammalia; order Chiroptera; family Rhinolophidae; genus Rhinolophus; species Rhinolophus hipposideros. The sequence continues at coordinate 35,550,097 of NC_138061.1, read as the reverse complement.
CTGCCTCCATTCCACAAGACCCTCAACACAGCTGGCTCTCAGCATAGTCTTTGGAATTGGGTGAGTTATTCAAAGCTCTGACTCATCTGACTGTCAGCATGTGTAGCTTTCAACATTTAAGATTAATAAAATAAGTGTACTAAGATGTGCTGGCAATCATACTGTTGACTCACATAAAAAGAAATAAAATTATAACTGGAAAAAATTGGGGCTTCGCTGGTCTAGACAAACAAAACACAATCAGGTATCTTAACTTTGTAACTCAAAGAGGTTAATAGTTGCTGAACATTACAGTCTGTTAGCTGAAAAACAAGGATCAGAAACCAGGGCCGCTGATGTATAATCCCCTGTAATTTCCACCGCCACAGTCCTTCTCCCATGCTAGCCTTACTTCCTCTCCAACACCAAGAGCATTCAATCACAATAAGAGTTTACAGTAACAATAATAACAGTAACAATAGACTTATTGAGCACTTACTATATACTAGACAATCTGTTACATTTTGCATTTATGTATTTCCTTACTTTAACCACGCAAGAGTATGAGGGAGGTGCAGTTATCCCTTCATACTCCTGATGAGACTACCTGTGCTAAGAAAGATTAAGAAATTTACTCAAGGTCACACATCAAGAAAATGCCAGTCACCTGTACCTCTGACCATTATATTGCCATTGTGATCCCTTTCTGATGAAAAAATAATCTTTTTATCTTTCATCTACAGTAGGTAATATATCCACTATCAGAATATCTCCTAATAGATTCTGAAAATTTGTTCTATTTCAGCCAGAAATATTATCCTGATTTCCTTGGAATCATTTTCCAATGTAAACAACAGAATATTTAAAGTCATATAACCAACTCTGTTAAGAGATTTGTTTTTCACTTGAACATATCACTTAGATGCCCAAAGGAACAAATTGTTTCATCCAGCAATGATGCATGTTTTATTATATTTGATCCTGAAACAAAAATTAGTTCCCCTGAAAGTCATAACAATGATGTTAACCAATATCCAGTAATGCTAAGTTCATTTCTTTGGGAATGCCAGTCAGTAGACTAAGATATATTTTATTGAGGGTGTGAATTCACTTTTTTTTTTTTTTTTTTAAGACACAAACAAAACAAGAGAGAAAATGTTCAGAGAAAGAAGACTGCATCGACTCCTGAAGGTTAGTGGAGGGGCAAGCTGCAAAATTCATGCTGATGCTAAAGGTCATTCATGCAGAATTACTCTCATGAATATTAAGAGACACAGACTAGTATCCTAGACATAAACATTTAAAAAGATGTTGATCCTTGAACTGGTATTGTCTCGCATCCCTTAATATGTGCAGCCTGACACTTTCTTAAATCATTCAATTCCACTCTACCTTTCCATACACCAGCTATAAGCAAATTCCGCCCTTACCTTAAAATTTAGACTTTTACACTAAGTCTATATTAAAAAGTAGTGTCGTATAAAGTTTTCAAAAATTGCTCATAAATAGTCATTTATATGCATTAGACAAATACATGTGCCATCCACTGCTGATGAAAAAAAAAAAAAAGTGCCTGAGAAAATAAATATGATTGGAGACATTTAGGCAAAAACCACCATTGACTCTCAGCTTTTGATTATAATTTAGAGCTCAGAGTCCAATCCCCTTCCCTATATCAGATCCCTTTCATATAATCACTATATGCATATTTCTAGCCATGAGGAGACACCTGGCTCATTTAATTTTTTCATTAATCCTAATGATTAGAAAGTTCTTTCCTATTATTGTGGAAAATCCTTGAGAAAATCCTCTTCATCAGGCATGAGAGCATCTGATAGCAAGTAAGTTTTTTTGTTGTTGTTATTGTTGTTCTCATGGCAACCAGAATAAGATGATTACCTATAGATTTTAACTAAGTCACAGAGATGGATGTGCCCCATTCCCAGATCACAGACTACATGCATACAAAAGAAAGACAAAATCAGAAAATCTCATGCTTTGAACCTCTTTGTTTAGTAATCACTTGTGTGTTATTTTTAGATTTCAGTGTACCAAATGACGAATTTGAGTTGGGTTTAGATATGGCCCCATGGGTACAATTTTCGCCCAGAGAGAAGCAATTCAAGGCTGCACTGTCTCCCGCTCCCACTTCTCCTGGAATGTAGTCAAACAACAGCCTAGCCAACTGTCCCCCCGTGTCTTTCCTTAAGGAAAGAAGAGTCTGTAAGACTGTGCCTTTCTGGCACTCTGTTCCATCCTTGTGTTTACACCTTATGTCTCTCTGTCTGGTCCCCAAAAGATGGTTTGCAGCCAAAGACGGGTAAGATATCTCACGGGAGATACAACCTAAGCCAGGCAGAACTGAGTGGGGACCCCCAATGAGCTGCCTTAGTAAAATATGGGAAAGGGCCTCGCCTCCCCTTCCCCTGCCTGGGAAAGTCTGTTGCCGGCTTTGGCTTTTCCCTTGCACCTGTTTGTAAGAGAAGTCATGAGGACAACAAAGATCAGTTCTCTCCACTTATCTCAATGGAGCTGTTACAATATGAAAGACTTGACCCTGAGAAGGTACATACCTTAGGTAAGACATCAAGGGACCTTGTGCTTCGGCTGTTTACAGACAAAAGGTGATTGGAATAAACATTTTTCTTCTATGATGTATGAGTCTCACAGACCTTGTAAGAAACAATGTTACTTTCTTGTATTTGTATACCTATCAATAAAAACCTTCAGTCAGCCTTATTCTGGGCTCCAGTTCTCTATGACTGAGAGACCCCCGGCCTTCTGAGAGATTTAACTACATTAAGCCTCTGTTTGTTTCTTTCTTAAAAACTTAACCCAAACTGCCCCTTCTCGCACCCTCACTACTCTTATTGTGCTGGACGAGACACTGGAATAACTGGGGCTCAGGACAAGTTAGTGAGTTGAAGAATGCTACCTTCATGCAATGGCTACGATAAGAGTAGATGACAGCTATTTTTTGCTGGGTACAATATTTGATATAAATGCAAACAATGAAACTTGTTAGCCAATTTCTACTTTTTAGTGCCCTGAAATTTCCATTACAATCAACGTAATAAAAATAAATAGCCTTTTGCTCCAACTCATCAAACTGTACAAGTTACATATATTCAGTTCTTTATATATCAATTATACCTCAATAAAGCTGTTTTAAAAAGGGGGAGGGAAGCAATTATCTGAATAAAATAATTGTTTTTAAGCTGCAATAGTAAATTAATCTCCAAATCTCAGTTGCTTAACTCAACAAAATATTTACCATGTTTCCCCGAAAATAAGATCTAGACGGACAATCAGCTCTAATGCGTCTTTTGGAGCAAAAACTAACATAAGACCCAGTATTATATTATATTTATTATATTTTTATTATTTTATATTATATTATTTTATATTATTTTTATATTATATTTTTATATTTTTTACATTATATTTTATATTATTTTTATATTATATTATATTATATTATATTATATTATATTATATTATATTATATTATATTATGTAAGACCCAGTCTTATATTATAGTAAAATAAGATTGGGTTTTATATTAAGTTTTGCTCCAAAAGAAGCATTAGAGCTAATTGTCCAGCTAGATCTTATTTTCAGGGGAACACGGTATTTCATGTTATACACATGAGTTGGCACAGTTACTCAGAGACCCAAGATGCTGGAAAATCCTCAAACATTAACTTCATTATCTTGACTATACTGCCTCTGATGCAAATGTCAGGGAGAAAGAGCACTGATATATAGCTCACAGTAGCAATTATATGGCATAGCTCAGAGATAATGCATACCTACTCTATGTCCCAGTGGCCAGAACTACTCTCATGGAAATGCAATCTTCTATGTGCCAGGAGAAGAAGCAAACTTCATATTGGTAAGCACTGGTAAGGTCAGTCACATTATAATTTAGGTCTCCTGAGACCTTTTATTCTCTAAGTAAACATTCCTATTTCTATCACATATTCTTCAAATGACATGGTTTCCTATTCTACCCTTCTCTTGGCTTCCTTCCAATTGCTACTCTACTTTAAAGATATTTTAATAGTGGTATGTTAACCCCTTGATTTCATAGGCAGGATTTTGTGACCATGTTTATTTTGTAAAGGAAAAGGGATATAGCTTTCAACAGATTCTCAAAGGAATCATCCTGAGAAAGTTAGGGATAATTACCCAGGTATCTCATTTTCTTTCTAATATAATACCAAGTTAGCAATGTTCTATTACTTACTCTGGATATATTGAATAAAAAGGCCCTTACAAAATAAAATTTGTATTAAATTTTTTATAGGCTGTTGCCTTATACTAAATTTATGAACAACAAAAAAAATGTATACCACTTGCATTGGGGACACATTTTGCCTTTTCTTAGTCAAATGATTAGAATGTTTTTGTTTGTTTTGTTTTCATTGATCTTTTACACTACATGAAGAACTGCCCATTTTTGTTTTCATGGGCTCTAGGTTTATATCATTTTAAATATTGATTCTAACAAAGCACACGAACTATCCTCTCCATATAACTTTGACTCTTCTACATGCCATCAATATATTTATCTAAGTCACTTACACAAGCATTAAAGCAATGCAATGAAAAGAACACACATAAAGCTTCCTCCAGGAAGATGTAATTGCATTTATCAGTATGCTATGCATATTTTCTCCTTTGGATATTTGCTACCACATTTGTCCTTGTTTACCTTTTTAACATGGTGTAACTCCCTTTCTCCTATTATTAGTGGCTTTCCTTTCAAATAAGCTCTTTAAAAGTCCCATTCCGTAAAGTTAATATATCTCTAAGATCACTGACTTCTATCCTGATGATGCTTTCCTTAGATGCTCTTGATATTTTTCTAGCTTCCTATACCTAAAATACACATATAATATTAACTTTTTTTTTACAACAGATCTATCACCATGAAGAATGTCGAGTAAGATACCTAACGTCTCCAGGCCTTACTTTCTTCAAAAAAAGTGGGCAGGGGCATGATTGGCTAAATAATGTTAAAGTTCCTTACAACTTGATGACTGCATGATTCTTTGACTTTTGCTAAAACTTTCCTTTCAAGCAGTTCAAAGAAATTCATTTATGAAATTGATTTGCTGAAGAAACTAAAGCCCAAAGAGATTATGGAGTTTTCTACATTAATATCCGTAGTCCAACATAGAAGTAGGAAGATAATTCCACAATATTTATATTCCCTCTGAAAAATAGCAATCCTCCTCCTTGCCAGGTATTAAAATGGCCCATGTGCCCCATAATAGTAATAGCTCTTTAATTTGGGCTAACACCTCCTATTAATTTATTACAGTGGCTGTTTGCTGCAGAAGGGTAAGTACATCTGAAAATATTACAAGGTTAACTGTGCAAGGATTCAATAAAATTTATTCTAATAAATGTTATAAGACAACCGAATAGGGAAAAACAGACATGTCATACACTTGAGTATATTATAAATGTTTAGGCAGATAAGTATAGCTATAGCCTACTGGCTACGCATGTGTGAAATATTTATGCCAGACAACCACTGCCCTTGTATCAAGCCACCAAACTGCCCGTTCAGTATCAAAGCACAAAGTTTGCAATACCGTCCTTCTTGTTTCCTTAAGGTCATGCCTAATTATACAATATATCAGAACAGTCTGCAATTTAAAGTATCCAAAAGCCATTTTACAGTTACAGGAGAATGCCTTAATTTCAGGATAAAAGAAAAGCCATCAATTTTACTTTGCCTCATTTAAAAGCATAGAGACATCATAAAAACTAAAGGATAGTGTTGCTTTAACTGTATTTCCAAATACAGTCCTTATTAAAGAATCATAAAAGCTACAAATAAACCTCAGCCCAATCCAATAAATAGTGCCTTTAGATAAAATGTGAGTTGTTTCTACAGGAAACTTTAAGTGATCAATATTTTATTTCTCTTTCCTGACCTTACACAAACATTGTTTAAATTGACAATCTCCAAGGAAAAGCTATAGACTCCAACTCAATTAATTTTACTTAAAAATAAGTAAACACAATCTTAATATCGGTCTATCCTTAAAGGGTATTCTCCCCAAGAAACAAGACTGAGTTAAGTTTTGATATTTGCTGTTGTTTGTTTGTATCTGTTTTAAACAGGTTTTCTTTGGGTCCCCCTGGTTAGGAAACCTAAGACAATATAGGGCAATTTCGTCACTGAACTTATCAGCCAACAAGTAAACTCCTCTTCAGGCTTGCTACTTCCTTTAAAAGGAGTGGTTACTAGGCAATAATAAAAACATTTCATTATCATTTTTACCAATTAATAAGATACCAGTGGATTTCAAAGGACAGGTATCTCAATAGATAGTTGTAAATGCATTGGCTCAAGAATATTTAATCTGTAACTACTATGTTTCCAGCACTAGAGCAAATTACTATAAAGTATACAGCATGGGACATAAGAAAAAAGGTGTAGTAGGATATTCCAAGGCCCTCTCCATCCAAGGAAACACCAATAAAACATACATACATACATACATACATACATACATACATAAAATGGCAAAAACTCCCAAAATGAACTTTGTTGAAACTCTGGAAATTAGCCAAAGGTTTACAGCAAACAAGCTAACACTGAGTCAAAAGAAAAGTGACTTCAACACAGTAGGATAGTTTGTTAGGTATTTTAACTTATCGGAATCCCCACCTCCTCTACTAACCTGTGATGGTTGTAAGACAAAAGCCCACATTCCCAGTGTGGGTTCCTGATTCCAGAGGAAGGACAGCAGACCTTATCCTAAAGCAATTACTTTTGTCTCTTTTGACCTATCTGGAGGTGTCCCAAAGGACTGATGCAAGGCACTTTCCTTTGTTTTGCCTAACCCAGAACTCTCTCAAGGTGGAAAACTGGCAATGCTGAAGGCATTCCTTAATAAAACTGAAAATTATCAAGTCACTGCCAACCGAGGGAAAAGACCACAGTTGGAGCAAATAATATAGACACCAAAAGCCTGAGAAGAAAAGCCGGTGAGATCGATACTTTGGGTAACAAGTGCTCTGAAAAGTTCCCATTTAAAATGGGGACTCTAGAAAGCCATATACATACTCAAGGCATAAAGCACCAGTAAAAACTTGAAAAGACCCAAAACTTTCATCTCAGGCTGACCTTTTTGCTCAGGGAAGCAGAAAGTGAAAGCTAAGGCAAAGTTGTAAAAAGCGCAATTAAACATAGGAATGAGTTAATACAGAGCCAACTTGCAAGACTACAATATTTTTTCTTCATGTGATTTCAGTCACCTAAGGAAATCTCTAACAAACCCATAGCTGACACAGCTAACGGAACAGAAACTTCAGAAATCACACTTGACAAAGAATATAGTATTTATAAAAATAGTTTGAAAAAGTCACCAAACAAATAAACAACTCTAACCCATTGCAAATAACAGCAACAAACCCTGAAGAGTCGGAAGTCTGAGATTATTATCACATTATAATATTCAAAATTCCCACTTTACCACAAAAAGTATCAATTGTACAAATAAAAAAAATATGATCCATTCACTGTAAAAAAGTGTATGCTAATATAAACTGTACCTGAAGAAGCACAGACATCAGTCTAGAAAAAGACTTTAAATCAACTGTCTTAAATATGATCAAAAAGCTAAAAGAAACCATGGACAAAGAACAAAGGAAACCAAAAAAAAATGATGTTTCAACAAGTAGTGAATATTAATAAAGGAATAGAAATTATTAAAAGGAATCAAATAGAAATGTTGGAGCTAAAGTGTGTGAAAAGAGAAATTCACTAGAAGCACTCAATAGCAGATTGAGCAGGCAGAAGAAAGAGCCAGTAAACTTCAAGATAAGTCAATTCTAATTATTCAGTCTAAAAAGCAGGAAAATAAAATAAGCAGAGCCTAAGACACCTGAGGGATACCATCAAGCCGACCAACATATACATAACACTAGAAGTCCCACAAGAAAAGGCAAAGAGCAAGGGAACGCAGTAATATTTAAGGAAATAAAGGTAAAAAAAATTCCAAACTGTATAAAATATATAAACCTACATAGTGTTTTCCCAAAAATAAGACCTAGCCGGACCATTAGCTCTAATGCGTCTTTTGGAGCAAAAATTAATATAAGACCTGATTGTATTAGACTATATGTTATATCATATAAGACCCGGTTTTATAATAAAATAAAACCGGGCTTTATGTTAATTTTTGCTCCAAAAGATGCATTAGAGCTGATTGTCTGGCTAGGTTTTATTTTCTGGGAAACATGGTACCCAAGTATCTCAACATACTCCAAGAAGAATTTATTCAAGTAGATACACACCAAGACACATTTTAATCAAAATGCTGAAGAACATAGACAAAGAGGAAAAGAGAATCTTGGAAGAAACAAGAAAGAAGTGACTCATTATTTACACGGATACTCAATAAGACTATGGTAAATTTCTCATGGGAAACCATGCAGGCTAGAAGGCAGTTCAATGACATATTTAAAATGCTGAAACAAACAAACAAACAAAAACAAGAAAGAAAGTAAATTATCAGAAATCTGTATTTCCATACCCAGCAAAACTCAAAGTAAATGGATTCTTAGATGTAACACCAAAAGAATGACCAACAAGAAAAAAAATAAACTGGTATCCGTCAAGATTAAAACTTTAGTGTATCAAAGGATACTATCAAGGAATTGGGAAACAACTTACAGAATGTGTGACAATGTTTGCAAATCATATCTTTGATAAATGTCTCTTTTCTAGAATATATAAAGAACTATTACAACTCAATAACAAAAAATAACGAAAAAATAGCAAAGAACTTGAATAGACATTTTCCCAAAGAAGATAAACAAATGGCAAAGCACATGAAAAGATGTTCAAAATTATTAGTTCAAAATTATTAGTCATGAATAAGTATTTGTTTCAATATTTGTTTTTCAATACTTTGGGGTATATACTGAGAAATGGATTTCCTGGGTCATATAGTAATTTTGTCTCAAACTTTTTGAGAAACTAACTCACTGTCTGCTAAAACGGCTGCATCATTTTACATTTCTACCAACAGTGTATGAGGGTTCCAAATTCTCTGTATCCTGGCCAACATTTGTTATTTAGCCTTACACTTTCAAATCGTTGTACAATTTGGAAAAGAGAAAGACCAACCTGAGCTAGGGTTTATACTGAATTTCATTATTTAAAAAAAATAGATATATATCTATTAGCTTTTGATAGGTTATACTGTGGTTTAAAAAATAATGTCTGTGTGGCTTACTATAACAATATTTCTTGTTCACATGTATGACAGCTGACAGTTAACTTGAGGTTAACTCCTTGTCATTATTATTCCATGACTGAGGCTGAAGATACAACTTCTAGCGCCATCTCCTGGCAGAGGGAAACTAGAAACTGGGACCAATTCCAGGTTTTTAAACTCCTGCTTAGTTATGGCATATTATACTTCCAGTTACATTCCTCTGGCCAAACCAAGTTATACAAGCCAAGAGTGACGTTTGTGGGGTGAGAAAGTTATTTTTCCTTAGGAGAGGTGCTACAAAACACTTGTCAATGAGTAAGGAAGTATAATCCTTTTGCAAGGACAGATAATAATTGGAAATTACATATAATTTTAAAGGATGAGCTGTAGAAAAAATTTCCTGGTATAATACACAACAGGCATCTCCAGATCCAAGAATATGCACTTATTTTTTTCAGTCTGACTGATACTACGAAATTGTCCTCTAAAAATGTTGAACAATTTACTTACCCACCAGAAATGAATGTAAGGACCTTTCCAAAGTTTGCATTATCAGACTTTTAAAATATTGCCAGTGTGACTGGCAGAAAAAAAATATTTCATCATTCTTTCTGTATTTTTTAATTTTTTGATTATGAGAAATGTTAAGCATTTCATGTTTAACAGCCATTTGTTTTTCCTAATCTATGCACTGCCTGCTCAGATGATTTAAGAAGAATACATTTCTAGTATGAGCAGAGAACGGAGCCAAGCTGTTAAAATTCTTTGTTATCTGATAAATGCCAGATTTGAGACTTAGCTAGCGTGACTAACGCTGGAAGTTAAGCAAAAAGATTCTGGACACGGGGTATACAATTGACGCAGCAAGTGCCACGGTTTATTGTCTCGTTAATTACAGTTTTTTTTTTTAAGTACCATCCCAGAAAAGACTTACCTTCAATCCGGAAGGTATCTTAGGTTCTATAGTTTGTTAAATACTAAATCATGGGCCTATCGTATTATTACTGAGCCCTGAGTGAATGTAAAGATCTCCTGGTCTTGTGCTACTTAATACATATTGTCTATGTCTGAGAAAAATACAAACCATTCTGCAGCATTCCTCCCAACATCCCTCCACATTATTCAACAATTCCCAGATTGGATCGCATAGAACATTAATTTCAATAGATGTTACAAAGGAACAAGTGATGGGCAAAGGATGTGGTCAAATAAGTTTGTAAAATATTATATACTGGATCCTGTCCTAAAAGAATGACTCGCTAGCCGTGTAGTCTTGGTAAGTTACAGAATCCTCCCTGACCTTGGTTTCCTCATGTAGGCAATGAGGATAATATTAGTACCCACCTCATGGAGTTGTTGTGAGTAATGTTGCGAGTTAAGGCAAGTAAAGCCTTTAGAACAGTGCGTGATACACTGTAGGCATCAAATAAATTTCAGTTATTTCCATGGTTGTTACAATAGTATTGAAAAGCTCTAAAAAAAAAAAAAAACCCACAACTATGCAGCAAACAAATGTTTGACATTGTCCAGCCAGTTTTCTTCAAATAATTTGATACCAGAACGATTGTTTCTTCACTGAACACTTTGTACTTTCAGACATGATACCTCTGTTTTACCTAATGCCAGAATCAGCAAATAGGACAGAAGTAGGAATGGGGAGAAAGAATGACCATACTTCAAGTTCGTAAGGGAATCAATCAATCATGTTGCTCTCTCACTTCTAGTTGTCTCTTAAGTGTCAGCCTGTAAAACTGCTATGATTCTTGTACTAGATTTGACCATAAACACTTGATTCAGCCTGTCCCAATGCAATGTCAAACATTATAATTGCCTCTGTCTGCTATGAGGTAGAAGGAAACAATGAAATATTTTATTTCTTATCTTCTATGTTCCTCTTATTACACCCAGAGACATTTTGTGTGTGTGTGTGTGTGTGTGCACATACTTTTGAATAACAAAGCTGCTGGGAGATTTCAAGGTGAGGAAGTCAATGCTTTCTCTCATTATCCTTTCCACAATAAATAAGGCAAAGATTTCTATTCTCCAGGAGTACAGTCCAACTTCCCTTTATTTAGAATCAAAAGTAGGCTGAAACCTCATAATGTATTTTCTTGATATCAATCAACTACCTTGTGGGAATTCTTGAATAAGATACCAGTTTGCCCTACCCGGTGCTATAGCTGAGATGACTTACCAGTGTTAGTTTCCTAAAGACCTAATGAAGTTTGTCCTTAGCAAAAAGCAGATCATTACAGAAACCACTTAGAGGATCATCCTGGAAAATCTAGTGGTTTCTGTATAATAAAGCTAGCCTGATACCTAAGAGCTTTCTAACCTCTCACCAAAGCAGAGATTATTAAGTACTTAGCACTTGTGACAACCTTGTTACCCAAAGTAAACAGAAAAACTTCATTTTGTATTTTAGCAGGGAGCACATGAAATGCAAATTAATTTAATTTAATCTATTCACACTATAAAAATATCTGGCAAGTGGCTTTTTTCACTCTGCATATTTAATAGTAATTCAAGATTCAAGTCACATTAACCATTGAGGCCCAGAAAACTCCCCACTTAACAGCTTTCAATATTCCTCAAACGCAAAGATGCTCTATTATGACATGGATGATTATCTGCTTCAAAAACATGAATTGGAATAGTAATTCGAAAATAGAAAATGTGCACAACTTTGCTAAGAAATCACACTTGCTTCAGATTTTTTGGAGTATAAATATAAAAAGGCTACGTTTTCCCTACAGGCCACACATTCTATCATTTCTGCTTCCTCAATACTTGGATACCTTTTTCGTGTCTCCACACTGACACTACTGCTTGACTTTAGACACTACTAAGGTCTCATTTGGCTCATGGCAGAAGCCTCCTAATCTATCTCTGTTCCTCCACCTGTTCTTCTCCCCACCATCCCTTCATTCCAGCTCATCCGTGACTCCCAGAATAAGCTTTCTGAAGTTCAACAAACTACATACAAACCCTCCCTGTCTCCCCATTGCTTTTTGGGTAAAATTCCAATTGCTTTTTGCCATGCAAGGTCTTGTGTGACCACTCACCTCCCTTTTCGTTTTTACCTCCCAGCCTCGTCTCTTAGCACTTTTCTCTAGCATGCCCCTTCTCCCTGGCTCTTTGCTTCCCCTGTAATGTTCTCTCACCTACTTCTTCCTGCAGCTAGTTTTTATTTACCCTTCAGGATTCAGTTCAGATCACCTCCTCCAGAATATCTTGTGCACACACTCACAACCATTCTAGGTTGTGTGCCCTTCCTCTGAGGTCCCTTACTGCCAAATACCAATGTGAACCTTGGTAATTAATGTGCACTGCAATTGCCTTACCCTTCTTCCCATGTTTTCTGCCTCCCTCCCTCCCTATTAGATTATCATCTTCTACAGATTGGAGACCAAATCTTTTGAATCTTATCTTCTGGCACGGATACGGACGGTAATGGTTTCCTACATAAAGTTATGAATTTCATTCTGAATACTGATTTAGTATTTGCTTGCCACTTTTGTGACTAATGTAATGTATTGTATTAAAAATAATAAAATAAAAATAAACAAATAATAAACAATAGGTAAGATATAAACTATCATTGCAATGAATAAACGTTTCTTCCATCAAAACCACTCAGATAAGCAGCCCTCCAGATCACTGAAACAGACAATATTCCTGTGTACTACAAACTGATATACCACAAATAACCCATGTCTTGCTTCTCTGAACTATCCTAATCTTCTAATCAAGCCAGAGTAACTCCGGGCAGCCTCAGCATTAAATTACTGGTAGCTACTATCGTTACATTAAAAAGAACATGTGATTCTTTCACTATGACATCTCACAAATTCCTAGAAGATACGGTTGAGGAATCAATGTTGATGGGCTTCTAATGTGTACAATATTTACTAAGTCACATTGTTGGAAACTTTCAGAGATGACCCTCCTATTAGGTCCATACCACCATATACACTCCAGATCTTGTCTCACAGAAGTTCTGTGACTTCATTTTATTTATTTTGTGTCAGTGGCCATAATACTGAAATTTCAGTAAAGTGATTTCATTAGAGGGGACAAGAAATTAAAAAAAAAAAAATTATGGTGGTAGTATTGATGTCTATCAGAAAAGAGAGGAAGTGTATGGCTCAAGTCAAATAAATGAGCAATTAATTTAAATTAGTAAAATGTTTAATTTATTAAAACCTGTAAAATGGATGAGCAAAAAAGAAAAAAAAATGATAATGACCATCAGAACAAACAAAAGATGCAGGAAAAGGAGACAATACATTCCTCGGTGTTGGTGGAGAAGAGTGTTACATGCTTGCTAAAAGAGAAACTCCTTTGAGCATGAGGATCTTTTCTTTATGACTCAACCTACATTGTCAGAAAATTCTTGGCACACAGTCAGCATTCAAAATATACTGAATGATTAAATCAATGTGTGAACAAATGAGAATATGATTTTATTGAGTAACTAAAATGTAGACTGGATAATAAAAGAGAAAGAGAGCCTACATTTTTTATAGAAGATATTAAATTTTGCTAAGGAGAAAGAACAGGTTTCACAGAACTCTCAAATTCACCCCATCCGTAAAATGGCCACCTAAGACTACTTGTTATCAGAATTATTTCATTCATGCCAAGCTAAATTTTCTCCACTTCTCTGGAAATGCTTTTTATTCAGAAGCAAAAAAGAGAATCTTCAGAAGTCCTACCCATATGCTTTCCCAGAGCTGAGTGAGATAGGGGTAGAATCGTGGCTATCCTTGTACCAAGGGCTGACTGGGAGCCCCAAAAGCATGCTCCCCAACATCCAACCGCCCAGATAAAGTGGGAAGGGAATGGCCATAAGAGAGCTGAGTTCTGCTTCCTCATATCCTACAGCTCCTCAGAACATTGCATAGCCTTCAAATACCAGTTTGGACATATGGTAAACAACACTTTTTAAAATACAAAACTTTGGAGTCAAACTATCTTTAATTTGTACCTAAATGTATACCAGGCCAACTGGGGAGTCTTACACAAGATACTTAAATGCTCCCAATCTCAGTATTTACATAGAGAAAATGCAGGAAACTGTTAACATCTACCTCATCTCATAATACTATTGTATAGTTTATATTAATAGTGAGAATTCTTTAGTACAGCAATTCTAGCACAAAGTAAGTTCTCATTAACTAACAGCTAATGTGATTTAAATCTCAAATTTCTTGTACAAGAAAGTGATAAAGATACAACCACTTTTATTAGCTGTCTACAGCTGCATAACAAATTACTTTGTGTGTCTATATCCAAATCTCCCCTTTTTATAAAGACATATTGGTTTAGGGGTTCACTTTAGTATAACCTCATCTCAACTAACCACATCAGCAGCAACCCTATTTCCAAATAAGGTCACATTCCCCAACAGTCTGAATTCGTGATATTTTGCCATGTAAATTTTGTCTTCCTGTTCTGAGGCTGCAGTAGGCAGTGTGTTATCTATCCATAAAAAAAGGAAATGCAACATATCTTATAATAATCATTGCTACTACTTAGGAAGTACTAGCTATGAACCAAAAACAGAACTGAGCATTTTACATGCCCCATTTCACAATTCTCATAGTCGCCCTGTGATCTAGGCTTTACTACAACTCCATTTTACAGAAACGTAAAGAGATTAAGTGACTTGCCCAAAGTCACACCATAGCCAATGAAAAGAGCTGGGACTCCAAGGCAGACTGTCTGAATCTTGAGCCAAGAGATTAATCGCCACCTTGCTGCCACTCAGTATGATACAGGGAATTAATTACTAAAGATCCATGGGTGAATGCTGGCCTTTTTGACTGTAAACACCATCGGTGTCTACGCAATATACTATGATGTACTTCATATCAGTAACTAGGGATGGATAGATTACTTTATTTAAAAATGTATTCTTTCAAATTGGTATATATGTTGCATTATAATCTTGTTTGAAATATTAACTTCATCTTTTTTCATAGGTAGTTCAAGGATGGATTGAGGGGGGAAGTGAGAACATAACTAAAACATCCGGTTCCTTGAACTTCTGTGCTCTGTTTGAGTAGGAAGGTTAGGGGGAGACTCTAGGTCTAGGAATAATTAATTGTACCAATTTTGCTACCACTTTAGATTGTATCCTTTGGATGGAAATTTAAAAGCCATCTAATCCAACCACCCAAGAGAAAGGCCAACCATTGTGATTTTGAAGAAAGAAGTTTCTGAGATGAAAACCTTAGCTGCCAGTTTGTCTGCCCGGTTCTTCATACTGAATTGAGATTTGCTGTACAAGAGGCATCATTTCAGGCCAGAATGAGCTCCACTGTCCTACCTATTAAAATAATGATGCACCTCAATTTATAAGATAATCCTTCTTATCTTGATAGCAAGACACATCCCATTTCAAAGCCTGTGACAAACTTAGTTGGAAACTTCTACTCACAACATTCCCAAATCCCCTCTAGTTTCCACTCTCTACTAGAAATCTGCTTTTTCTCCCCTCTTGATTATTAACTGCTTTAGGCACCAGAAATAATAAACAATAAGGGAGTTCTCAGATTCTCTCAGCTAAACGTACTCTGGGGGAAAGACTAGGAGCCAGCCTTGATTCAGAGGTGACGCCCAACTGAAACACAGAAACACAGTCTTTGGCTCCTCTATGGTCACTCAGCAAAATATGCATGTATGGATGTACCCGATCCCACTTAAAAATAATTTCATATTCAAAAAGTATTCACTTCAATGTAATGGTCTATTTTAAATCGACCTGAGGTTCATAAATAAGGAAACAAATGTGGATTAAGTTTCAGTTACAACTTCTTGGATGCTCTCTATCACCCACATGAATAAACTGGGCAAAATAATAAGTCACTTGGCAAGAGATCGTTTTTCTGCCCTAAGATGTTCCACATGCTAATTGAGGGCTCGGTTAGGAGCCTGACCCTCAATGATGAGGTGCTTATTAAATGCCTTTGGCTTCCACCTCTGACTGCAACAGGACTAGATAAAAATCTTAGTTCAATATTAATAATTATTTAAGCTCAGAACTTTGATGTTCCATGTGCATTGTGGATATGAGATTCTAGCTTAACACATTTTGATCATTTGTCCCACCCCCATCACAAAACGTAGATTAAAACTTTAAAAAATATTTTTCTTAAGTTTTCTATTTTGGCTCTAAGCAGATTTAGCTCATTTTATTATAACAAAGTAGGTTTTCCTTTTTTGCACATATTTTAGGTAAATATAAGAACAATTAGAACCTAAGCTAGATGACCAAGAGAGTTTAAAAAAGAAAGTATAACTCTAAAGAAACCAAGAATTAAATGATCAGATTTAATGAAAACACAAAAAGTTGTTAAAGCCAGAAAATAAGAAAAAAGAAACATTAGTAAATACACAATAACTTCATTAAGTAATAAAAGTGTAGGAATGGTATTTCTCTAGTAGAATTCTGAGAATTGTCTACATCAGAACCACCTGTGCTTATTTTTTCAAATACATATACCTGGGCCCCATCCTCCATGTCTTACGTATCTGCATTGTAATAAATTCTCCCCAAATTTAAAACCATTGTTTCTGATAACCACTATTATAAAGGGATGCAGAGTATTATTTCCCTATCTACCCAAATATTCAATCTTAATAGCCAGTAAATTATTTTGCACTGAAGAAAAAAAATTATTTTATCCAATCACTTTATAATACATGTTCAAGGTGAATCAATAAATATTTTAATAAGAAAGAAAATGTTATACTTCCCATAATTTCTAATGCATCATTTTGTTCATTTCTTTAGTTAGCGGTATTAAAAAATGAAAGCAGAAGGGCAAATTAGGGAGAGTACCTTTCTTCACATTTTTCCTATATCAAACTTACAGGGCTCCTAGAGAAATAGATAACCATTGTACAAGAATATGTTCTATAACACACACACAATAGATGGATGAAATAAGTGTTCTAAGTAGTCTGGAGTAATTGCAAATCTGTTGTCCTAACACTCAGTATGATAAAGGTTTATTATGGGGGAATATGGAGATGTCAGTGGTGGGATAAGTTGAGAGGTACCCTGGATAAGGTACTATCTCCCCTCTGGAATCCTACAGAACTCAAATCTAATTGCAGCTCCGAGTGACATGCTCTACTAATGAGCCCCCAGCAAATATGTGCTCTGCAAGATATCAAGTTTGAAATGTACTCCCTGAAAGAGAAGACCTTAAATAAAGTTTTATGCTTCAAAAGGTTGATTTGGGTTCTCAGTAAACCATTACAGTCGTCTTCCTGGTCTGGACAAACTTACCTCCACTTACTTGTATAAAGGGAAACATTTTGCAAATGTGTGTTTATTAAAAAAAATATAGAACAATTGCAATAAAGTTAAAAACTAATTTAATAAATATGGTAGTATCAGCACCAGGTTTTTTTCCTTATCGACAAGATTTTTTTTCTATTTTTTTTCTTTCTGATTAGTTCGTTCATTAATTCTAGTCTTTAGAGTCCACATGTAAGTGAGTATGTGTCTTTCTCTGTCTGACTTATTTCACTTAGCATAATGTTCTCTAGGTCCATCCATATCATTGCAAATGGTAAGATTTCATTCTTCTTTAAGGTTGAGTAATACTCCATTGTATAAATGAACCACAGTGAGAAGATTGTTAAGAAAAATAATTTTGCCTTCATGACAATAGGTAATGAAATAAAAAGGTTACAATTTTATAGTCAGATAATCAGTAATAATATGTTATAAAATATGTGCTCCATCAGCTTTGGACCTCAAAAAACAAGTTATTCTATTGACTACATGCACGTAAGTACATCGGGAAAAAACAGATTAAATTATAACAATCTATGTCATCAATTTTAACCAATAAAGTAAAAAGGGAAGCATAATTCCTCTTCAAACACAATTTTAAATTAACTATCTACTCATTTAGAAAGGAACACATAAGGAGTTTTTTATTTAAATGGATGATTCTTGATATTAATATAATTGCAAATAATAATTTTCCAAGATTTATCACTCTTCGAAAACGTTCATGATAGGAAAATCTTTATGTGGAAAATTTGCTCCTCACAATGGTTTTAGTGAAAAAAATTAGTCCTTTGAGAAATATGGCAGGCAGGTCAAACAGCAAAAATCCAGAATTCAAAAATCAGTAAGGGTGCCTCTGCCTAGATGCTTCTCTATTTTAAAACTTCCTACTGAGGCATAATCAAATGAACACTTAGAATATTTTAATTGGTTTTAGTAATTCCAAAGGCAATCTCTCCACTGTGGAAGAATCTGATATTAATGTATCTACAGAACTTTGTACCCCACTGAGACCTGTCAACTCATGACAGTTAGGCAGGAAAGGCATATTCCTTTAGACAATTCATTTTGCTTCCATGAAACTAGGTTTCTTTTTTCCCATCACATGTTTTTATTTATTTATATTAAAATATATTTGACATATAACATTGTGTAAATTTAAGGTGTAAAACATGTTGATTTGATACATGTATGTATATATTTTTATATGATTGTCATTGCATCATTAACTAATACCTCTATCATGTTATATAATTGTTTCTTTGTGGGAGCAATAATTGAGACCTAGTCTCTCAGCAAGTTTGAAGATTATAATCAATGTATGTGTCTATTATTCAGCTTAAAATTCCACTAATATTAACTAATTTTGTTTTAAAATTGTGCAACTTGTTCAAATATTCCTTGAGGGGGCTCATGTATTTAGTCACTATCAACCATGCTAACCTTAGTTGGAATTAGTTAGAATCGTTCCTCAGCATCCATCAGTCATGAGAACACGACTCAGGACTGAGGAGTTTTGGAGCTAGGAGTAAGTGTTTTGGCTACGAGGACCCTGCCCCTCCTAAAGCCATGGCTCTAGAGTCCTGGGATTAAAAAAAAAAGATAACAGAAGAATCAAAAACCATTTTTCTTTCCTACACTATAGGAGTCAAGCATTGTTTCAGAGATAGAAAAAAACTGTCATGAAGAGTTGTAAGATCCAAAACTGACATCTTCTCCCACCCTGCTTTGGACACAGAACTAATAAGTAATGCAGTCAGAATTCAAACCAAGGACCCAAGTCTACAATGCCACAGACCTTACTGTTAGCACATTGTTTCTGGTCTGGTGAGAAATTCACATAAATGCAATGCCTATTATGTGACACGCAGTTCTTACAAATATATTACTGCATTTACCCATCATGGCAACCCAGAGAAGGTATGTTACTTCCCTACACTTTTTAGATTAGGAGACTGAAGTTCAAAGAGAAGTCATTTAGGTAAGTTTGGACAGCTGAGAGGTAACTAACAGATTTGCTTCCACAGTAAGCAAAGCAATTAGTGCAATTATTCCCAGTCATGGGTTTTCTGGCTCCAAATCCAAATTCAACAATTTTTAAAATGTGTTGGACTTCAAACAGTTTACATGTTCCCAGGACAATCTATGTAAATCATTAAAGAAGTTAGTACCGCTCCCCATGTCCACTTGTAGCCAGCATTAGGAAGCTCCAGGACCTATATTTCTTTAAGCATCAAAATGGCCCAGAGCCAATGATGAGACAACAATCTTCCTTCTCCCAGTCAAGCTCATCAGCATTGAGCTCTGCCAATAAGGCACAAATGTACCCTGGATGCAAAGCAAAACGTTCAGTCCAAACCCGAAGGGTTTTGGCTGACATGAGGCCAAATAGCTAGTGTGATTTTCTCTTTACACACACACTCACCCCCAATGGAATTGTCTAAGTTTTGTGACTTCAAATGAGTCCTCATGCATTTGGATATTATTTTAGGTTCAAACAAGCTCTGGAGACCATAAAGCATATTGCCAGCCCTCTAGGGAATCTATAACGCACTAACAAATGCGAAGAAAAAATTATGACATTACCTTCCCCTTATAAGTCACTCATCTAATAAGCCATATTACTCCTTCCAAGCTCCACTTTGGTCTGTATATCTTTCTAGGGAAATATCCTCTCTCCTCGAAGATGAAAGTTTCCGAGAGTCAGCTGGGAAGAGGTAAGGTTCTTGACCTCAAGCCAATGACAGCAAAATTTCTGATCAATTTCTGATCAATATCCCTGATCATTTTATCCTGAACTTACACAATTTTTAAAACTTAGGCAAATAAGCTCTTTGCTGTCCTTATTTTTAATCCTTTCAACTTTACTATTTTATCAGGCCTTTAATAAAATCATAGCTCTTCTACACAAGAAGAGACTGTGTCTGTCTTATTCACCACTTCATCTTTATTCTCCCTAGTGTCCCTAGTGCCTAAAACACGGTCTGGAACATTTAACATTTTTTAAATGACAAATAAATATGTCACCTGTAACAAAACATACAAATAAAAGATATTACCATTATAAATTCATCTCTCAAATTTGTGAAGATTTGCTTTGAATTAGGGCCAAAGTATATTGTCCAACTGTCTAAAAAATGGTATTGTCAAACAAATTTTTAAAAAAGTAATTTTGGAGAAAACTCTTTGTAAGTATTAAAGCAGCAATGATTGTCAAATATACCTTCTGTGGGAAACCAGTGAGTCCTGACATTGAAGTAAGACCTATAAGACCTCTGACTGGTCAGTGCTTAGTTAACATATTACAATTTTATATTTACTTTAATGTGATGAAACAATACTTCATTTTTCTTCCTTTATCTAATTCAGACTTGTTTGATTTAGAGCATCTACAGATGTATAGAAATTACCTACAACCTCCTCATCTTGCCCAACTCTTCCTTTGCTTTCTTCTCCTGCAATTTTTCAGGACTCTGAATAATTTACTCTCTTGCTAAAGGCAAGAGATAAAGAGAAGACAGCCCTAGAAAAGGTTTCCCATTCCTCTGGAGGTGAAAGAGAAACCATCATATTGATGCACTGAGATACCCAAGATGATTCCAACTCGAGATTTTTCCCTTTTTAAAACTCCACACAGGACCAGCCCGGTGGCTCAAGCGGTTAGAGTTCCTTGCTCCTAACTCCGAAGGCTGCCGGTTCGATTCCCACATGGGCCAGTGGGCTCTCAACCACAAAGTTGCCAGTTCAATTCCTCAAGTCCCACAAGGGATGGTGGGCAGCACCCCCTGCAACTAAGATTGAACACGGCACCTTGATCTGGGCTGCCGCTGAGCTCCCGGATGGCTCGTTTGGTTGGAGCACATCCTCTCAACCACAAGGTTGCCAGTTTGACTCCTGTAAGGGATGGTGGGCTGTGCCCCCTGCAACTAGCAATGGCAACTGGACCTGGAGCTGAGCTGTGCCCTCCACAACTAAGATTGAAAGGACAACAAGTTGACTTGGAAAAAAGTCCTGGAAGTACACACTGTTCCCCAATAAAGTCCTGTTCCCCTTCCCCAATAAAATCTTTAAAAAACAAATAAACAAACAAAAAAACTCCCCACAGACTCACAGTCAGGGTCAGCCACTTAATTTTCAATGATTCTCTGTGTTCATCAACCCCTAATTTTATAAACACAGCTAAGTCGTAAGCAGCTTTGAACAAGGGATATGTCTTCTACTTCATTCGTATCCTTATTTAGTACATATCCAATAAATACTTATAATTAATTCCTTTCAATTGATATAAACATATCTTGTTATATTTACCTTCTTTGATATTTCATATAATTTTCATAACTGCATTATTAGGCCCACAAAGAGAAGCATAATAACGAGCATATAAATTGCTAAAATGCAGAATCAGTTTAAAAAATAAATACAAACTATTTTATAAATATACACAGCTTGTAAAACTGAACATTAATTGATGCAAATGTGCTGACATACATTTTAATGTTTTTATTTTCAAGTTCATTTAACAAGTGTTGATCTCATTTTATTTTTTTCTGAAGAGACATTTTCTTCATGCCTGTATTGATTTGTTTATTATTTTACCATTTATATTCACTTAATACTTGTCCATAAGGAATTTCTAGACTATATACCCAATAACCAGCTTAGAGAGTAACTTTGTCAGAAAGTAAGGGATATGTAAGAACAAAGTAATGAAACAAAAGGGAAGAATAACTTATTGACAATACTTAGGAAATATAATATTTTATGTTGCTTTTTACACACTAATTTCTTAGGGTTCTTATTAATCAAGTCAGAGAGTTGAAGAGATGACGACAAGGGATTACTTCAACCATCCTCCGACTTCCTAGTGTTAGTCACATTAGTGATGTATTTTTCATCTCCACCTACGTACTTCTCTGAGGAATTTCCCCACGTGAAAAATTCTCATTTTAAAAACATACCTTCCTTTACATAACTTTGTTATATTTAGGGGAAGTCTGGAGAAAACATTCTTATTAGCCTGACAAAATGGTTTTTAACCTTAATTGCTTCACTTCCTTAGTACAGCCTGTGAGCTAAGAAATAACAATAAGTTTAAAAAGATCCTTTTAACAGTTGAAGTCAGGAACCAGTCATGGATCACTGTTTTCACACCTACTTCTATTTCTACTGTCACACTGAGCTTTGAAATTGACAATGACTATAGACAGCCTAAAAACTGACTTGAAGAGACTAACCAACTATTATTTAAATATAGCTTTGGCCTTCTTTTAAAAAATAAAATAAATTGATTTCAAAACATGTTCTTCAGTGGAATTTTCTTCTTGAATATTCATAGAAAAAAATAACCTTCTTTTTCTCAACTAGCCAACCTATCCAACTGTATTCAAAGAACTATTACCTATTACTTATCATTAAGTAAATAAAGAGTCCCTTCGTGTCTTATCCTGAAGGACAAGGTTACACATAAAGTTACCCATATGAGAAGCATCTCAATTGCAAATCATACCTTCATTATTCATATCTGCCTTTGTGACTCTTGATTTGGGGTCTTAAATTTTGTTTTATTAAAATGCCATCCCACATCACTCTGTTAAACTGCTAACATTTATTCACTACTTTTGTTTCAGTGACTTCTTTTTCAGATTTTCATATTCCCCAGATGTCATAAGCAACCAATTCAAATCTCATTTTTAAAGCCATGTAAAAATGGTGTCCCTATTCAATTTGAAATCTTTAAAATTCAGACTTGGCAAATATAAAAAGAGTTGGCATCCAGAACATTTTGATGGAGAACCATAACTAAACCTACTGAACTACTAATAAGTACTGAGGTCTTCAATCCCATTGTGTAAAGAGGCATGAAACA
This sequence comes from Rhinolophus hipposideros, assembly GCF_964194185.1. Classification (NCBI taxonomy): domain Eukaryota; kingdom Metazoa; phylum Chordata; class Mammalia; order Chiroptera; family Rhinolophidae; genus Rhinolophus; species Rhinolophus hipposideros. Next base: position 35,526,690 of record NC_138061.1, on the reverse strand, counting down.
ATGTGTTAGAGCAGGTAGGTACAACCAGGGATATTTGGCTCAAAGAACTGAAATTACAATATTTTATTCCATTCAATTAAGTACTTTGCTTTCCTTTTAAAATGATTATATTACTACTTCTTCCACAATTAATCTTTATCTAGAGGACATCAATAGTCAACCTGATTTATTATCAGTGAGTCCCCATTCCTTTCTTGGGGTCCAGGTTTTGTGGTTCAGGCAAATCACCTGGTACCAAGTTTTTCATTACACTCACATTAAGAATTAATTCAGAAGCTTCCAGTGAAAAAGGCAAGTTGAGTAGAACTACAATTCCCAGTTCCAAACATTAGCAGATATCATTTACAATTTAAAAAACAAACCTTCAAAACCCATCTGAAACTCAAAAGCAAGAAAGGGAACTCTTTGGCAAAAAATGGGAACTGAAGATCACAGCAGTGAGTATGAGTTAAGTTGCAGAAGTCGTTGGCAGTACCTGAATCTAATTATTACATCAGGGACTAGTGTTTCAGCACTCTAGTAATATGGAGGCCATATTTGGTGGAATGCTAAAACAGTACTTCTGGCAAAAACCTAGAAGGCAAAGTTAGAACACTGTCCCATTTAGAACAGAAACTTAAACAAACAAAACACCTCTGCCCAGTTTCTCTAAGGCTTAACTTGGAACAGACTCTCCTGAGCTGTGGGGGAAGAAAATAATTATTAACTACTGGGGGCCCCAACCCCACCCGTTTGTAAGTGTGAAGCCCCTCATTCTTAGTATTCACTTGGCATGAAAAGCTAGTGTAAAAACTAGCTTCTTACAGTCAGAATTGAAATTCCTGTACAACAGGACTGTGAAAGAAGACAACTCCCACTGATAATGAGCTCACACTTGAAAACACAGAACACTAGAGGAAATTGACCAAAATAACAGTTGATCAGCCAATGCAACCTAAGAGGGATTTCCCACACAAAGGAATAGCAACAATACTTCATATGCAGAACATGTCCAAAGAGAAAAGAAGGGACCAGTCCAAAAGATAGGCTGTCATGAAAAAATAACAAGCAAACTTAAGAAAAAAAGAAAAAAAAACATCTAGAAATGGAAAACTGTTATCAAATTAAGAAAGTAATAAAATGGTCAGATGGTAAGCTACACAACTCAAAGGATAAAATTTGTGATTTGAAAGACAGAGCTGAAGAAATTACCCTGCGTACAGCACAGAGAAATGAAGCAGCATCACAGTGACAGATGTCGGGGAGCTTTAAATATCAAATATAGTATAAAAACAACTACATAAAGATCAATATCTTGGGAAAAGGATATTGTGATGTCAAATGACAATAAAGTTAACCTGTTACTACACACAACCTAAGGTTTCACTTCTGCCCTGTACAGGCTGGTGATCCCTGGGGGTTCCATTTCCAATTGAACTTGATGGTCTCCAAAACTAGCTGCATTATTTAGACTCCAGAAGACTAACCCCACATAGTCACCCATCTCCTCCTGCCCATGCTGTTAGCTCCAACCTTGCTCTCTCTGTTTAATATTCTAAATTAAAAATCCATAAGTTTGGGTAAAGTGCACACTGACACAAAATAGCTTCCCCTTAAATTTTCTTAGAAGCACAGATTTCCTCTGGTTATCTTAAACATGTCCTGGAAAATTGAACTTCAGGGTTGAATTAAAGTGACTATTACTAGCCTTGTTAAAATTCTCATAATCCTATTATCTTCTGATTGAAAGTTGGCAAATATTTATTTGGCATAAAGAAAAATTCAATGTTTTATTTGTAATCCAAATCAACTCCAAAATCTCTATACGATGCATATATATTTACTCTAATCAGTGAGACACAACATTTCTACACAGACGTATCTCTCTCTGAAAAATATATGTGTCTGAGACCCAGGTCTTTGAAGAGCACACAAAGCATGGAATCAGATGGCCACATGAGGACGGAACCGGGCCACATATTGAAGGACAGATTGAAGGAAGCTAAGAGGCAGCATCTGGCATTTGTCAGTCAGCTTGCCAGGAGGAAACAAAAGGTCTACCATGGAGTTGCTGAGATGCCAGAAAACCTGCATTAGAACAGAAGACTGATTTGGAATGCATTGCAACAGCTAGACTAGTAACAAGAAAACAGAGACAACAATTTCCATTACCTCCAGACAGGTTACTATGATCTAAACAAGATTCAGCAAATATCTGGCACACTACTACAGCAGACTTTCCTTTCTTGGCAACGACAGACATAATAAACACATCAAAACACTATTCCCTCAGTCCCAGTAAACATTATGTACGGAGGATGTGGAGTGGTGGACAAGTTTACTAGTATGTGTATTTCAGTGCTGTTTACAATGGGCCACACAGCGGGAGAACATTAGTTCACAACAGTACTCTAGGAAGTCATTGCCAATCAAGGTAAGTATATGAGATGAAATTATTAATTAGAATTGAGACTCTAAAATGATAAAGTAGAAATATAGCAAGAATACTCAGCCCCAGATGGATTTCAAAACCATCTCCCATACAGTTTCTCATTTGATTCAACCACGCTGAGACTCAGAAGGTACTATCATGTCATTTACTAAAGTATAAAAAAAAATTAGAGATATCCGACGACAGAGAAATTATTGTATTTTACCTAATAAATGGCTGAAAAGAAAGGTCACCGTCAAGAGTGAAAGGTTTTATGTGAGCTACTCCTGACCAGCAGAAAGAGATTGTAACTAACATTTACTTATTATTCTCATAATTCATCTGAGCCTCTATCTAAATCCTTCTTCAGGAGAAACCGAAATGACACCTAACTCCATGTCCCTCTATACCCTTACTATCTGTTCTTTTTCTTCATTGCCCTTATTTTTATTTTCTAATGTATTCACTTACCGTGTTTCCCCGAAAATAAGACCTAGCTGGACAATCAACTCTAATGCATCTTTTGGAGCAAAACTTAATGTAAGACCCAGTCTTATTTTACTATAATATAAGACCATGCCTAATATAATGCAATATAGTATAATATAGTATAGTATAGTATAGTATAACATAATACAATATAATAGTAGTATAGTATAATATAGTATAATATATATAATATACTACCAGGTCTCATATTAATTTTTGCTCCAAAAGACACATTAGAGCTGATAGTCTGGCTAGGTCTTATTTTCGGGGAGCTACAGTATTATCTTCTGTATTCCTCACTAGAAAGTAAATAAACTGCATGATAGCAGCAATGTTTGATTTACTGTTGTATCCCCAATACTTAGGGGACATAATACAGAGTTAATAAATAATGATAAATGAATGAATGGAAGGTCTCTTATGTATTAGATATTTTACAGATTTTACTTATTGGAACTAGATATTTGAAATACCAAGATACGAAGCCAGACTTAAGAGGTCAGTGATGAACTGCTGAGACAATTCTGTTTATATTTACATAGAAAGGATTAGTATGCTATATTTAATGGAAGTTGGCTGATGGGGGGAGGTTCAGTTAAGCATATTTGGGGGACTGTTCAAGGTGGGTTCTTTCATGGGAAACTTCTGAAAATGAGGCCAAAACGAGCCTCCTCTTTGACCATTAATTGAATGTTCTCAAGAGGAAGGTAATGCAGGCTGAATTTTATTTTAATGTATCATGAAACTATCTCTGGCTACAGAAAGTAGAGATTCTAACTGGGGATTAATCAATGAACTTTCATATCCCTATACCAAGAGACTATCTGTTGAAAAGTCACAATGGTATAATGGAGAAGGCACAGATGTGGAAACAAAGGGTCTGCATAGACCTGAGAATCCAACCTCATGTCTCCACTTATTCCTAGCTGTGTGACCTTGGGTGTCATGCAGGGTGTCATGCATGGTCTCAGCTCCCACTCCCCACATAAGAATGCAGGACATGGTTAGGCCAAAAAGGAACACTCACGGAACCATAGATAGGGGAGTCATACCACTATATTCTTGCTGGCAGCTGGGTTGGAGACACAGAAAACAGGAGCCACACTAACCGCAACCTGCTATCCTCTTCTCTTTGCCAATCTACCTCACTTGCTAGCTGCAATCCGCCGTGCTAATTGCAATCTGCTCTTGCTAGCTCAGCCACTATCTTCTTGCTACCCCCCTTTACTGCTAGCATAGCTACAGCAGTTATATTAGTGGCCAGTGGCTCACTGGTTACAGCTGACGGCCAACTAGCCACAGGTAATGGCCATCCAATCACAGTCAGGTCATCCACTTTGTGGTTCTGAGCCTTTGTTTTTCCTTTGGAAAATGGCAATTATGAAGCTCTACTTACAGAGATACTGTTAAGGGCTGAATGAAATCTTGTGTGTGTGAGGGTAGTGGGATTACTAAAAATTATTTTTACCAATAAAATCTATGCTTATTCATTTGGAATCAAAGAATAGTAAATCAAATTGATTTAGGGCAGAAAGTTAAGTGAATTTCATTCCAAACAGAGAAAGACAATAATTTGAAGACTATAGATCACAAAAACAAAATAAAACAAAACAAATTTTTGAAACATAACATCTTTTCTTTATATCAAAAAGAGCCAAATACCTGCACATATAGGATCCCTCTCAGGTATAGTAAAAGCCTCTCTCCCGATGTCGGAGTTCAACTGCAGCCTCTCCCGAGCTTTTTCCAATGGAGGATTCCCCTCCATACAAACATGTTTCAGAACACTGAAAATGTCGGTTTCTGGGCGTCAGATACACTCGATTTTAAGGAAGTTCCTTTGAAAGATATAAATTAATAGGAATAAAACGGGGTTAGAAGCATGGTTTCTACAAAATTAGCAGATGTTTTCACACATTGCTGGGAGTCCTTCCCAGCTACTAGGTCCAAGACAGAGCAATCAGTGTCCCCTAAAGCTTAAGAAGGTAGGAAAGAGGCAGGCTATAAGCACGTGGGGATTAAACATAGGAAAAGGGAGATGCCTCAGAGGCAGGGCTGGCCTCATATGCTTCTTGGGTGCGACCTGAATGCAGGTTTCAAGGGCCCTGCATTAGGAAGGCCAGGCTGGTTTAATGCACTGCTGTCACGCACGGTGGCCTGCAGGGTCTCTAGTCTAGCTCCCCACATAAGAATGCAGGATATGGTGAGGCCAAAAAGGAACACTCATGGAGCTAGAGAAAGGGGAGTCATACTACTATAGTCTTACTGGTGGCTGGGTTGGAGACACAGGGGGCAGGAGCCATAAGATCCGCAACCTGCGGTTCTGTCTCTGCCAACCAACCTCACTTGCTAGCTGCAATCCGCCATGCTAACTGCAATCTGCCTCTCTGCAATCCATAATCCACACAACTACACCACCACACTACTTTGCTAGCTTAGCCACGGCAGTTTTATCAGTGGATAATGGCTAACCGGTAACAGCTGATGACCATGTACTACCTGAGCCAGCACCTTTCCAAGAGGCTGAGAGCCTGGAAACTGCACTCCTGGCTCTATCTCCACACTCCACTGCTACATGGCCACGCCTCACAATCTATGCAACAAGTGTCTTCCGCGAGGGGCCCTGTGTGAGGAGCCTAGAGGTGAATGCAGTATCCTGGACACAGCCAGGGTTTTTCAGGGCACCACCAGTCCTATTGGGCACAGCCAGACTTCTTGGGCTTCTTAGGGTACTACCAGTCTCCCCAGGCACAGCCGGGGTTCTCAGGGCACTGCCACTCTCTCTGGGCCTCTCAGGGTACCATGCTGGAACAACAATAGCTCACAGTCAAGATGCTTACATATTCTCAATAGCAGCCGGTCAAGATACAAAAGCAAACATCCGACAGTTCCACTACATGGTGGTAGGTTCACAAGCAGAGTCAAGCTGTCCATTAAATTAGGGCTTGAAGGCAATTCCCCATAATCCACAGTCATTCACCATGGCTGTTCTGGGGTGAGGGATGCCCTTGACCTCACCCTCATCTGCCACGGAGGATTCAGCAAGCGTTTCCTCCTGGGACTACAAGTCCTGCATCCGGGCTGCCTCAGCAAGCAGTTCCCAGCCCACAGGGTCGCAACAACCTTTGCTTTCTCCGGCCTCTGCTGGTTGGGGAACCGTCCACATTTTCCCACCCCTCCATGGGGTCCAGCTCTCCAACAGCTGCTCCTCCTGGTCTTCCTGAGACTGAGTGTTCATATGCACAAACTGCTCCGCCGCCCTTCTGAGAGCTTTGGCCGGCACCGTATCCTGCCGACTACACCATGTGTTGTGCGAGGTGGCCTGCAGGGTCTCAGCTCCCACTCCCCACATACGAACACAAGACATGATGAGGCCAAAAAGGAACACCCACGGAGCCATAGACAGGGGAGTCATGCCCAAGCCGCTCTTGCCAGCTCAGCCACCATCTTCTTGCTAGCCTCCATTTCCTGCTTGCGGTAGCCACAGCAGTTATATTAGTGGCCAATGGCTCACTGGTTACAGCTGACGGCCAACTACCCACAGCTGATGGCCATCCAATTACAGTGATGGGCATTTACTACCTGAGCCAGCACCTTTCCACGTGAGGCCGAGAGCCTGGAAGCTGCACTCCTGGCTCTGTCCCCACACTGCTGTCACCGTCTTAAAATTCTTTCATTTTTTACAAGGGGCTCACAATTTCCTTTTTCCCTGGGTTCCACAAATCATGAACTCTCTAGACTCCACAAGAAACACTGACTAAAAGCGAAAGAACTACCATTAGGGGTTGTGGTGACTCTTTCCATCCTGACTTCCCAAGGCACAACCAACAACTCTGGGGTCTCCCTTCCTAAATGTTGAGGAGTCGCTGCGACCCCATCTGTTTGCCTTGTCCCACTGCTCACCGCTCCTGGGTTCACCGTTTTCTCCGGGAGAAGCCCAGGTGCCCGGGCCTTGGCTCTCTGCTCTTCAACCCCAAGGCTGGGTGTACCCTGCCCCGCACCAATGGGCGCAAGCTCAGTTCCCCATCAGCCCCGGGGTCAAATTGCCCACACCTGCTCTCCTCCGATCACCTCCTGACAAACCCCTCTCTGCGTTCTTAGAAGCTGGGCCTCAGAGGAAAGAAGGCACTTCGTAAAAGTGATGAAACTTTTTGGACTTTGTCCCCACACGCCAACCCCTCTAGTCAGACATTCCTAGGCTGTGCACACAACCCTTAAGTCCCGGCTCCAGGGAGCTCAAGTGCGTCCCCCAGCGCCACCCAATCCCGACCCCCAACCTCCTGGGCGTGAATCCTGGTTACTCTACATTCCCAAACAGCAGACATTTCAAACTTCTAGAATCCAGCACCTTTAGAAACGTTTCATTTATTTCTTTGAAACTACATTTTTTCCCCTTAAAAAAGATGAAGCAAAAAGAAAAGGAAAGAACGACAAAAATCAGGAAATTCTGTCCATTTTCGTCCAGGCTGCTTGAAGGAAGGTGTTCAGCGTGAAATAACCACACAATCAGCGCCCACACGGAAATCACAACCTACCTAGGTTGACATTTGTGCAGACCCACAGTGCCATCTAGGGGCTATCCAGTAAAAGGACAGCTTTGTAATCCCTTTTCTACTGATTTACCAAGTCTGAAGTCCCTGAACTTAATGTTTCAACTTTTTTTTTGAGATCAGAGGGATTATTCATAATGAATTTGTACCAACTGGACAAACAGTTAGACAAATTCACTATTTTTAAGTGCTGAAAAGACTGTGTGAAAAGTTAGATGACCTGAACTTCTCGCCAACAATTCATGGCTCTTGCATCAGGACAATGCACCAGCTCACAGGACAATGCACCAGCTCACAGGGCACAGTCTGTGAGGGAGTTTTTAGCCAGTAAAAAAATAACTGTATTGTAACATCCTCTCTACTCAACACACACATCCTCCCTACTCTGGCCCCCAATGATTTCTTTCTTTACCTGCAGATAAAGGAAATATTGAAAGGAAGACATTTTGATGACATTCAGAACATCAAGAGTAATATAATGGCATCTCTGATGGCCATTCCAGAAAAAGAGTTCCAAACTTGCTATAAAGGGTGGATAGGTGCTGGCATTGGTGCATAATTTCCCTAGGGGAGTACTTCAAAGGTGACCACAGTGATATTCAGCAATGAGGTATGTAACTGGATGAGTTTGTCTAGGATGAGTTTGCGAATTTAATTGCCCGATGTCGTATGTTATCTAAAAATTCAAACAGGGTCATAATACACATTTGTACGCTCTCTTTTGAGATCAACTGGTCTCAACATCCATGATTAAGAAGAATGGGAAATATTTGGGGGATTCGGGTAGAAGAATGAAACGATGTAATTTGTCATACTAAAAGCATTCCTCTGGATATTATGTGGAAAGTAACCTTCGAGGTGGAGGGTGGAAGCTGCTGGGAGAACAAGTAGGAAACTAGTGCAACAATTTAAGCAGAAGATGGTGGTGATGTGGCCTAGGGTGGAGCCGGCAAGAAATGGCTGGGTGTGGTAGTATTTTGAAGGATTTGCTGAAGAATGGATATAGAGCATGGAAGAAAGACACGTGCACAGGATGACTTCAAAGATTTTACGTCCACAACGAAAACAACTAAGTTGCCATTTACTAAGTTAGGCAAACCCAGTTCCAAGGCATCTCACAGCTCCATACAAATAAAATTCCAAGTAGATAAAAGTGGAAACAAGAGAAAAGACACCCCACCACACACACACCCCATTCTAGACCTGAGCTGGGGAGAACGAGAAACCTTAATGTGAAAACAAGTTCAAACTTCATACTCTAACATGGGAATGGAGATGTTAATTATAACTCAGTACTTGGCTTATCAAGTAATAGCCAGGAAAGACATGGGGTACGTGAAGAAATATCCCAACAGGGAAGATTTTAAAAGGAGAATGGGAGATAATAAAGTTTCATACTTGTCTCCCATGAGTCAGGCTTTTTCAAGGTTAATTATATAAACACTCAAGAATCAAAAATTGTTAACTTTTTCTTTGTTTGATTGTCTTTGTTGTTATCATTTGTGTATTCCTAATTGTATTTTTCAATGCCTTATACATTAGAGGTCCCCATGTATTTATTTGTTCATCTGGTATTTAATCAGCAACTGCTATGAGCCTGTTGATGTGTCCAGAAGTTTTGGGGACAGAGATGAATAAAACATGGCCTCTGTCCTCAAGGACACATAAACCTAATGGATGACATCACCAGTACTAATGACATCACCAGTACAGAAAACTACAATATACTCTTTGAGTGCCACCAAAACTCAAGAAAGATTGTCTGGGGAAGGTGGGAAAGGACCCAGGAAAGAAGAGATTTAAGCTATTCAAGAAATATGTCTTATCTTTAATGTGTGTTTCTTTTACTACTTGATGAAAAAATTAAATTTAGAAAGGGTAGTAATGTCAGATTTCCAGGCCAGAGAAATCTCCATGAACAAGGGTGAGTTGCTCTCTTAATGTTTGGAGAGTGTGGAGGTTCCCCCATGTGAGTCAAATGCTGGAGGGCAGTTTTTGTTCTCCCAAGAAAGCATTCCTCACCCCCGAGAGACTGGTTATTGGGTAGAACCTCAGGGATCTTGGTCATGTATCTTCCAACTCTCCCTAATAAACTTCCCATCTCAATTCACTGCTGCTTAAAATTCTATAGTAAGTAATTCATATTTTATCTTCAATGTTTAACTCCAGTTATAATATGAATACCTCTGAACAGAAAGTATACTATGTTGGGGAAATAAGATTTAAAACCAAATCTCCTTCCAACACAGAAAACCTCCCAACAAAGATAAAAAAAGTGAAAGAAAACAATTTTATGACTATATAAGCATTAAACCAGAATGTATGCACATTATAGGTAGTCCTTGAAGAGATCTCAAAGACACAATGACATTCCATCCTTCTGTTTACCTAGGCAAATACAAACCAGTACATACATGTGCTCAAGATAACCAGTAACTAATCCTCAAGTAAGAGGACTTAACAGTACCATTTGTCACACAGAGGTCCTCCTAAATTTACCTGATAGTTGCCATGACCATCTGTGTTTGCTAATTGGTTTTGTCCAAAGGAAAAATAAACTTCTCATATCTTTAGGAAAGGAGGTAGTTTTGTAACTTGAAGTGAGGCACCCATCAAAGTCAGGCTCCCATCCTTCAACAGAAACTGGGAGATAGGGGTGTTATTTTCCTTAACTGATTACATTTGAAAGAGATAGTTCCCTCGTCCTTCACAGAGACATTCCAGGCAAGAGGCTTATTTAACTTTTAAAAAATGTATGTACATTTCCAAGGGATGGATAAAGTAGTGACAATTATAAAGTTCTAAAGTAAATGAACTCGGAAAATGGAGGGAGGGAAGTATCTTCTCTTACTTTCAATATGAAGATTTAAGTCTCTTATTTATAATCTGTATTTGCCTTTAAACAACCAGCCCATCACACTTTAGCATGATGGAATTTTATACGCAGTTGTCTGAGGACAAGTCCTCATAGGAAAAAGGAAGGGACCGCATGAGCAGCAAGAGGCTTCTGGGAGCAAAACAGGGCTTTGTTGAATCCAAATAACAATCAGAGAAAGGACATAGAGGCCAACTGCTAAACACTTTCCCTGTTCGATCATTTTAGCCCATTATTCATTTCTGAAACTCATTTAGACTCTTTCCAACTCTAACCATCTGTCTATCTTCCTTCCAGTTCCGGAATACTCGAGCTTCCTCCCCCAAAACAAATAAGAAATTATGCTAATAGATCTAAGAAGCTGCTCTGACTCAGTTTGCCCAGTGAGATTAATCTTTCAGTGAAAGACAAAATGACGCTGAGATACTACAAATCAAAGTAAGCGTGACAATTTTTAGTGCCTTCTGCTCAGAAGTACACTTCTAAGAACTGTCCCATGACATGTCAGATGTTTTTAGTTCAAAGAAGATGCTCTCATATGTACATTCATTATACCTCCAGTATGCCTTGGAAGTCATTATATCTAGCACTTTAGGTCTCTAAGATTTGCTGAAGTGTTTCATGGGCTAGAATTGTCCATTTTCATTTTACTATTCTCTAACATCAGGGAATTTGCAATCATTCTCCTGGACCCAAATCCAAGGAAATGATATCCAAAGTCCATTTCATGGCTAAAAACTGCCTGCATCAATTTGTTCATTCAGCCAACACTTCCTCAGTGCCAAATATGTGGCAGCAAATGTCCCCAGCCCTGGGGATAGGAAATGAAGGACATGCAGCCCCTGCCTTCTGGTAATGCAAAATATTCTCATAGCCAAGTAGAGATAAGACTACACTTTATCAGTCAGGGAACTACCTACCAGTTACTACAGGCTTGGTAAAGGAGGAACTTTCAAAAGGCTGAATAATGGACAAGGGACAGGAAGAACTGAAGTAGAGGCTGTGTGAGGAGTAGTACAGATTGGGGTTACTTTCTCCCAAGTGAAAGCATTTAAAAAGGAAGATAAATCAAAGGGAAGCTACAAGAAGCATTTCCAAAAAAGAAATCTGAAATAGGTAGATTTCTTTCTTCTACTGAAACTTTCTTGAGTTTTAGGTGCACAGATTTCAAAATCCAGCTCAGCCAGCTATTAGCTGAGGGATCTTCAGAAATTTAGCCCCCTTGACCACAGTTTTTTCACGTATCAAGCGGGATGATAACAATACCCATTTCAGAGGGTTGTAATAGGTACTAAATCTGGTACTCTCAGCTTGAAATTCAGTAGAGTTCCTACTATAATACACAGCAAAAAGATAGCCATTAATATTCAAATGATAATTACTATTATTTTCATTAGTCGTAGTCTAAACGAGACACATTTAATTTTCCCTTATACGTACAACTTGTATTCAAAATATTTTTTAAAATTCTAGGTAGGGGATTTAAGTAAATATATATACACATACACACACACATATATATATATATATACATACACATATATTTATACATATACATTTATATATGTATATACATACACACACACACACATATATAGTATTGATATATCTGGAGACACCTAAGAAATGGAAAAATGGCTACCTCTGAGAAGGCAGACCAGAACACAGGGACAGAGATGGGAAGGAGACTTAACTTCTCATTATATATATTTTAGTTTTGTGTAAGATTTTTTGCCATATGAACATCTTACCAATTTAAGAAATAATATTAGAAAGAGCAATTTTTTAGTATATAAGAAAAATTACAAATGATAGATAACAATTGCAATAATAACAGTTACCATTCACTGAGAGCTTCTTATATGCCTGATACCTTTTAAAACTATTTTACATGTATTTACTTGTTCAGTCCTCACAAACAATAAGAGATGAATTATCAATTTCTGCAAATTAAAGATGAGACACAAGGAGACTTCATATCATGCCCAAGATTACTCAGCTAGTAAGTAGCAGAACTGAGATTTGGATCCAGTCTAGCTCGATGTGTGTGTGTGTGTGTGTGTGTGTGTGTGTGTGCGCGCGCGCACGCACACTGACACACGCATATAACATAAACCAAGTCTCTGTATAGTTACAGTTGGATAGACCTGCAGCAATGGCCAGGGCCTACACAATGCCGATGCCCTATTCCTACACTTCACTAGCCCAACATTATGGTCCATAACGGGCCACATTTAACAACCTGTTGATATCTGTGACTCTTAAATTGATTCCACAGACTGAAGTCATTTTGCAGAAGAAAGAAGAATAAAGATTAAAGAATTGGGGGACAAAAAGTACATATATATATATATGGTGCCTGAACAGCCTGGAACTACTACTGAGTCATTCCTATACCCAAACTGAATGTCAGGATTCAAAAGCAAATAAAAAAAATCAGTGAGTCTTTTTCCTGGCTCATCCAAGAACTCACACGTTATTTTTTTGAGATCTGTCTGCTCTGTACCTGCCAAGTGAATTATTAAATTTATGTTGGTGAAGCTGAGCCAGAGCTACTGATCAGTGAAATTGGTTGCAACTGGGTGGAAGAGCTGCACTGCTGAGACTCCAGCAAAAGGCAACATCACTCAACCTGTGCAGGATCCTACAATGAAAATATTACTAAGTTTCATGCACTTGGATGCCTGGATGCCAGTGGCTCAGGGGAGAGGTTACTTAATGAGCCTTGTAAAACTTCTGTACAATGCTGGGCTGATTGCTCCTCAAAGTATTAAGATTAGAGTTTAGGAGAAGGCAAGCTCAGCTCTGGACCTTCGCTTTTTTTTTTTTTTTTGGTCAAGATGTTGTTAAAACCTATTTTCTAGAAAACACTTTATTAAAATACCTTACCGTTTGAGAATTGATCTCCTAACTTAAATTCATCGCTCTTTACCTGTTCACAGCTTACATAAGGAATTTTCATATTTTCCTATTTATTGTCAAATAGTTTAGAGTCTAATAGGACAGTGGAAACAAAATGTAATCATAGTGGATATGATAACTGCTGGTACAAAAATGGCCTTTTCAGAAGTCTGGAGAGCTCCAGGCAAACGTGTTATTTGCAGATTCCTGGGCATAGACTTTGCTTTCTCCTCCTGAGAAATGAGAATATGATCAAGTTGATTTCCTGTTCAAGTACCAGGAATGTTATAAACAGTGCTCTAAACTGGCCCCATGAATGGCCAGAGTAGGTTCTTTTGAAATAGAGATGAAAACTCTAAATTTAAAGGAGTGACAACGTACAATAATTGAGTTTCCCAATTTGGCAAGTCCTTACTTTGCAGGGTGTCATCATGAGTGATCAAACTCGCCAGTGGTTTACCAGCTTATTGGCCGGGGATAAGTATGTCCCAAATGAGTTCCCATGACATACCTGACATCAGCATCTTCTTCTGCTTTGCTGGCTGCTCTGGAATATATGCTCAACTCTCCTGAGATCAAAGAACAAAACAAAACAAAACAAAAACAACTTCATTCATGGAAAGAGACCTCTGCGGAGTTAATAGTTATCACTGCTATAATTAGGAGCATGTAATACCTAAGTTTATGAAGGAGGGTGACTTTTCTAAACCCTCAGTTAAGCCATGGCCATGTCATCTCCACTATGAATTAATTTTTAAGCTTTATACAAAAGAAAAGGTGGCCCTTCAGTAGTCATTTTCTCTTACAAGAGTTTTGATAAAGGTTAACATTTTTTCTAAAATGTTAGGAAGTTTGCAACTCACTCCTTCCTCTAGTCAGCGAGTGGACATGGAACCTCTGCAGTACACAAGTAGAGATTTGGATACATTTTTAGAAATGGAAAACTCCTATTACTAAAGTAATCTATGAGATTAGATGTTTTAGAGTCACCAGCATATATACATGGATGAAATGTGCTCTCATTGATGAAACAACAGTAATAGCTGATAAATCACATAATCCTACTTACACAGACAGTGCAAGTAGCACTGGCCCTTCAGACCATAATACATGAACATGGATTTCCAGGTGTAGAGTGCAGGTTTAACTTAATTTAAGTTCTTCCATCAAAAATTCCATTTCTTCAAAAAGAAATCTCAAAATACATGTGGTTACGAAAGGTTGGTGACATTTATAGAGCTACCAGTGTGAGAGCGGCCAGCCATGGAGAAACAAACATAGTGGAACCACTAAAATCTTAGCTGCCCAGCAGAATGCTAGGACAAGTGTCATTACCTTGAATTGAAATTAATGGGCAACTCCGAGTGATAGGAGTTCAGAAGTACTTTCACCAGAGCAAAAGAAAGCAGTGAGCGGCTGCCTCGTTGACGCCCCTCTAGCTGGACCTTCATTGAATTTTGCCACCTATGCAAAATTAGACTCCTAAAGGGTAAAGTTTAAGAAGGCGAGATAAAAATTTCTGATAGTGCTTTGAAAACACCATTTCGTGAATTGTCATAAGTTTGAAATCAATAGACACAAACAGCCTAAGCCTACTACTCTAATTTCTGAATTTGTCTGCTACTCATTGGCCCAAAACATGTAGAGTACTTGGGCTGAATCCACTCATAGAATGAGAATTGTAGATAGACATAAAGTATAAAATAACCTAGCCCCACATTAAAACTGTAATAATGTGGTCACAGACCCATTGTTACATCTGCTTGCCAATAAAAATAATGTATTATATGAAGCTAAAGTTAAATCCAGGATAATGAGGGTGCCATCACTGTTAGTAAACAGAGCACAGATAGCCCTGGCACGAGGTAGCAGTTCAACTCTTAAAACATTTACAGGTAGTGAACAGAAGTGGCACACAGATGGAAGGAACTAAATTAGCAGGTAATACATGATACTGGGCATTTCAGAAATATAGAGGACATAGTAATTATAAGAGCAGTGGACTTATATGACTGTTACTAAACTCAATTTAAGCTTTGCAAAAAGATAAAGAGACCTGAGTATGATTAATTGGTAATTAAAATCTAAATGTGAAAGTCAGAGAGATCCTTTGGTAGCACCTAAAAAAATTCTTATATCCTGCAGTGGAAAGGCAGAGAAAACTGAAGAATGGACTCAGGAAGTAATATTAAGAATACCCATGCCCCCAAAAAAGTTACATTTATAATGTAATTTATAAATGTTCTGTACATTAATCTCCATCTCAGAAAAGAACATAAGCAATGGTATGTACAAAATCTGTGCAAACCTACAAAAAGCACTATGTATTGTTCAGGAATATATATATATCAAGGTTATAAAATAGGCCTAGGAATAAGAAATATCAACTTGATTACAGAGATAAACTCTCAGGAGAAAAAGAGGGGAGCAGAATCAGGGAGAGGTACATAGAAGCCTCCATACATATCTACAATGTGTTATTTATTTTTAAAACGAAAAAAAAAAAAAGGAAGGGAGGAAGGGAAGAAGGAAGAAGGAAGGAAGGAAAGAAGAATGGAAGCAAGGAAGAGAAAAGACAGGACGGAAAAGAAATGTGAAAGAATGAAGAAGGCAAGGAGTCAAATCAGGGAAGGAAGGAAGAATGGAGGGATAAAGAGAGGGAAGATGGAGGGAAGGAAGAAGAGATGAACAAAAGAGAAGTATAGCATGGCAAAATGTTAAGATAGAACCAAACTGGGTGGTGGCTACACTGACATTTTGTTTTCTTTATACTTGTTATGCTAAAATGATTTCATTTTTAAAAATTAGTAGAAGTCTAATATTTGAAACATAAAAAGTAGAGCAGCATGGACAGCAGGGGCTTGAGGAGAGCAGAGCCCTTCTCACTCACCTGACCTGTGGGCTTCATGAGGGCTCCACAGAGCTCACTTTATAAAGGACTCAGTGGTCAGAACATTAGCTTCTCCATGTCATGACATCGAAAGAACGCAGAATAGACATCTAGGGACGTAAGTTTTAATTTTGGCTCTGACACAGACCACATTTGTGAACTCAAGTAATAAATGCTTAACTTCTCTGGGCTTCAGTGATCTCTAAAGTTCCTCCCATCTCTAATTAGGAGTCCATTAATTGAGTAGTCCCTTCTGCTAGGAGGCTTCCCACTGTTCATTGCACTAGGTAATAAATTCGTGATCTAGATTCTAGTAATTATTCAATAGCACCAACAACACCTTTGGAAGCTGTGTAACTCACACTAGCACTATGGCAGCTGCTGGATAAAGGCATGCTAAATAAAGAAGGGAAGTGTAGAAGCCACTTAAAGATGTGGCTTTTGACCCAGCCAGCAATTAATTGGCTCCGTCTTCTTAATGCACTGCAGAATGTGGGAAGTTCTGTGGATAAACCTTATCTGATTCAATCCAGCCCTTTCTTGTTTCTCTTAGGATGGGCCCCTTCATGAGATTATAAACTCTCTACGGCAGGGGTGGAAAACTGCATCCCACAAGCCTATTCTGGTCTGTAGACCTTTTTTTCTTTTTTATAAGGCTGGCTTGTTGTTTTATGTAAAATTTGAGTTTGAATATCTTAAATGTTTCAGTCAAAAGACAGAAGGTGGCAGGATGGTTAAAAAAAAAAGAAACAAAAAAAAAAAACAAAAACAACAGCAACAACAAAAAAACATGACTCATCTATATGGTGCCTACAAGAGACTCACTTCAGATCAAAAGACACACATTGGACTGAGAGTGAAGGGATGGAGAAAGATATTCCATATAAATAGAAATGAAAAGACAGCTGGGGTAACAATACTCAGACAAAATGGATTCCAAAACAAGGAACATAAAAAGATACCAAGTACATTACATAAATTTGAAAGGGTCAGTTCAAGAGGAGGATATAACAATTGTAAATAGGCACCCAACACAGGAGCACCCAAGTATGTAAAGCAAATATTAATGGACATAAAAGCAGAAATTAACAGTAATACTGTAACAGTTGGGGACTTCACTTACTCCACTTACTTCAATAGATAGGTCATCCAGACAGAAAATTAATAAGGAAATATTGGTCTGAAATGCCACATTAGACCAGTTTGACTTAAATATCTTTAGATGAAACTAAGTTTATGGCATTCATAGCACTCCACCCACACTGTCTCTTTCCCTACTGCTTATACTCAGTCTAATTATCTACACTGATGTTATCTCCCTGGCCCCAGAAGTTTATAACTTATGTCAAAGGCAGGGATTATGCCTTCATTCATTTAATCCTTAATCAATAAAATCACTAAATGTCAGGCACTGGGCTGTTTGCTGGAGTTAAAAGATTAAAAAAAAAAAAGAAGAAGAAAAGAAAACTGTCTGTGCCTACATTGGAGCTCACAGTTTATTAGAGAGATAAACATTTTAATTAGAGTTATGCTTATTAAAGTTACAGTTAGAATTAGAAGTATGTGGAAGGCACTTAAGCAGGGAAGGTCAGGCGAAAGCCATTGGAAAGTGAGTAAGAGGCTATCAGGAAAGGTATCCAAGATGATTTCCTAAGCTGCATTTAGAAAATAGATAGCCAGGCAATCAAAGGAAAAGTGGGTGTTCCTGACAGACGGAACAGAACATAATTTCTAAAACCACAGAGGCAAGAAACGCAAAGTGAGTCAGCATGGGAAACAGGTCACGTGTGAGAAAGTGATGAGCTAAATACTGCAAGTTTAACATTTACCAGATGGGTAACCTTGGACACTTTGTTCAACCTCACGTGTGAAATGCAGATAACACTTCCCTCATGGTGTTTCAGTGAGGACTTAACATGATATCATTTATTAAAGTCATTAGCATAGCACCTGGTATATGGAATGCACACAAATGTTCGTTTAACCTGATTCACATGGCAGTGCCCTGGGTATTCTGATAACCTTCCACAGACCATCAATGGATCTCCATTAGAGCATTTCTATAGGCCATGCGATGATCTCATTGAGGAAACTACGGTTCTGCACTTGGGCAAAATAATGTCTTTTATCTGCTTTCTAGTATCTTCCTTGATGACTCAGTCATACTGCATTTGCCAACCTTTTGGTCATTAGAGCCCATAGAGGTCAATCTGTAAAGATAATCCCTAATGAGTCATGCTTCCTGATATTCACACTATCCTCCCACATCGGGCCATATGACTCACTCTAACCAAGAATATGCAGCAGAAATGACACTCTACCAGCTCTAGAGTTAAGCCATAAAGGCCAGGGAGCTTCTACTTCTATGTTCTTCTGAGCCTTGAGGGATATGTAATAAGTCAGGCTATACAGTTGGAGTGACTACCTGGAGAGACCATGTAGAGAGAGAGGCTGAAACTGCATGGAGAGAGAAAGGAACTTGACCATCCCAACCTCCCAGATCCCCCTAAGCTTCTTCCCCAACAAGACACTGGAAATGTGAGTAAAGCCATCCTGGGCTTACTGGCCACAGCTGGCATCTGACCACAGCTTCATGAGATCCAAGGGAAATCAAATAGAAAAAAACATTCAGCCAACCCCTTGTCAACCCATCCACATATAAATGATAACAAAATAGTCATTATTAAAAAGTCACTTAGTCTGGAGTGATTCATTACACGGCAATAGTTAGCTGAAATAGAGCAGCACACAGCTTTAACTTGTTCCAGAGGACCACGAAAAATAGAAATATGTGTGTATGTGGGCAAATATGGGCTGATCTTTCTATGTCTACATTCACTATTTAAGTGATCTGATTCAGTGCCTTGATTTAAATATCATCTATGACATATCATTTTACTTGTTCTCCAATAGTAAGAGCAACCCCATTTTTTTTTTTTATATAATGGCATTAGGGCTTTCTGAACAAATACAGCATTTCTCATCTCCCTTGCATTCAGGTATATCCAAATGACCAAGTTCTTCCTAGTAGGCTATAATTGAAATGCCACAATACAGCCTTTAGATAGTGATCTTAAAAGGAGAGACCACGTCCTTTTTCATTCTCTCCTCCTCCTGGCATGAATGGGAACATAGACTGGAGCTCAGGCAGACAGGTTGGACCGTGAGATCAAAGTCACATATTAAGGATAGCAGAGCAACAAGACGGAAGGAGTCTAGTTCTCTGAGGATTGTGGAGTCATGACCTTGGACAACTCACCTGCAGAATTTTTGTATAATGGAAATACAAACTCCCATTACATGTAAACCAATGTGATTTTGCTATTTTGACATTTGCAACCAAATCTAATACGAACAGATATACCATTTTAAAGCTGAAAGTCTCCAGACCTGTAATTCCTGTCCCAACTTCTCTTGAACTCAATTTAACATACCTATTGATTATTTACATTTTCACTTGGATACAACAGGTATCTTAAATATAACAAGTCTAAAATCAGGCCCCTAATTTCAGCCAGCTCCAAGCTGCCTCTTCCACTTTGTTTCTGATCTTGTAAGTGATCTTCCACTTTCTTTCTGATCCTCCATTCTATCAGTTGCTCAAGCCAACAACCCTGGCGTCTTCCTCATTCGCCTTTTTCTGTCATACTTTATTCAGTCCATCAGCAAATCCTATTGGTTCTATCATCAAAAGGTAATGGTTTTCACCACCTCCACTAACTAACCTCATCCAATCTACCTCTTCCCTCACCTAAATATTTGCAATAGCCTCCACTCTTATTCCCTCCCAGTCGTCAATTTTTCCTTTTAAAAATATGTAAGATAAAGTCATTATTTTTCCCCAAAAAAAACCTTCCTATGGTTTCTCAATTCATTTCAGAATTAATCCAAAATCCTTCCTTTTTCCTTCAAATTCCTACATGGTCTCACCAATGCCCCTGCATTAGCTCTCTGACTTCATCTCCTATCACTGTGGCTTTCAATACTATGCCCCCGACACATGGGCCCCTATGTTTTCCTTATCCATGTGTGTTCTGACCAAAGGGTTTTTAAGCTGCTGTTTCCTCAACCTGAACACTCTTTGCCCCCAATATATACATGGCTTACTCCCTCTAGCCTTAGATTCTCTGGTCAGAGAGAACATGCTCTGACCATTCTATATAAAATAACCACTCACTACTCCTCAGGAGACCTTTTCCTGACCACCCCCTATAAAAAGAGAAACTTGCACAATTATATCTTCTTGAGCTATTTATTTTTTCCTGATGGTGCTAATCACTATCTGACATATTACATAGTGGTCATTTTCTTCTTAATCATCTCCCGCTAGATTGTAAAATTTATGGAAGCTGAGTCTTTGTATGTTTTATTTATTCTTGAATCCTCAGAACCTCCAATAGTACCTAGGACATAATGCATGCTCATCAGTATTTGTTGAATGGATGGATAAAAGTGTATAACATAGAACCGTATGCAGAATCTTGAAAAAGGATTAAAAAAAAAGAAAGAAAGAAAGAAAGAAAAAAGAAGGTCTCTGAAGGGAAGACAAAATCTTAGGGCACTTCAATTAAATTGCTCTTTTTTATGATCTGGTCTCCGAGTCCTAACTTTCCTGTGGGCAAAGGCCAGAGTGTCATCCTAGATGGTGATTCTGAAACCAGGGTCCTTATGACTTTGATTAAATTTATTTTTAAATCCTAGCTCTAGAAATCATATCCCTCCCTCGCTCTCTATACCCCTCAGAGACCTAACCTTTCCCCGATAATCAGCAACCCCTGAGGCAGCAGAAGACAGTAGCCCAGACCTGACTAATCAGTCACAAGGTCGAACCTCTGATGGCTAAAGATAACATCTTGATATAAGTTATGTTTCAGCTCCTGAGCTCTAAGGTGGAAAGACCTCCTGGCTACTTTCCCATGAGACTGGAGAGAGGGACTCTGGAAAAGACCTCAGAACTATCCTCAAGACCTAAAGAAATGATTCCTTTACCCTTACCTCACCTCTGAGCAATCAGCTCCCAGCAGGACCACCAAACCCCCTAACCCATGTGATTTTTGACCTATATCATCTGTGCCCCACACACCATCAAAGATTTCGGGCTTTTGGACCCTAGCTTCCTATTCTCCTGGGTGGAGCCATTTGTCAGTAAAATAGTCACTATTTCTCCACTGCAATTCTCAGGGTTTAGTATTTGGCTCTGCTAGAGCTGGATAGATGAACTCTTTCTGTTCCGGAACAGTTCCCCTGGCCAAGGCAGGAAAGAAAAATTTCAAAGAGGACGACATTGAGAAGCCCCAAACCAAAACCAGAGAGAATTTAATGGGAAACTAAAGCCTAAGAAGCTAAAAGATAGGTTCTATGTGTTTGCAGCCAATAACTGAAAGTGTATAATCAGACCTGAAGCTTGCTGCTAAGTGCTGGAGTAAGTGGCACGTAGAATAGAGAAACTTAAAAAGCTAGGAATAAAGTCATTAAGTACAATCATCAGCTACACATTGTTCAACAAGACTGAGACTAAGCTCCCAAGACATGAAATGATAATTTTCAAACATACGTGGTAATTTCCTGCTGTCTTGAGGTTTTAAGGAACGTAAGCAAATTCAGCATTTGGGAGAAAATATTGTTATGTATTGTTTGTGTACCCCATTTTATTTTATACTTTTTTGCAACAAAAATCTTTAATTTGATTTAAAAGCTGTTTTTGAATATTGAATTCATTATTTTGCAATCTTGGCAGAATCCCCTGTGGAACTTTCTTTCAAAACAGATATCGAGGCCACCGCTCAAAAAATCTGAGGCAGTAGGTCTGAGGTGGAGCCCAAATGAACATATTTATGTACATATTTTAGTTCCACAGACATCCCAGATGCTGAGTCAAGGTTGAAACCAATGTCCTATCTATGCAAGGCTCTGAATTGAGCATTTTAGTTCCACAGACATCCCAGATGCTGAGTCAAGGTTGAAACCAATGTCCTATCTATGCAAGGCTCTGAATTGAGCATTTTAGTTCCACAGACATCCCAGATGCTGAGTCAAGGTTGAAACCAATGTCCTATCTATGCAAGGCTCTGAATTGAGCTCTGTGGAAGTTTTCAGAAGTAAGTAATATGTGGTTCCTGGGGCCAAGGAACATACAAATTACATTCTGGTTCATCTCAGGATGGAAAGGTTCTGGTGGCAATTATTTATCTCTCTTTTTGCTATTCAGTATTTTCTAAGTTTTCAATAATCTGTATGTATTATTTTGTGATGGGATGAAACAAAAAGGTGTTTGTTTGTTTGTTTGTTTTAATAGAAGAGACTTTTTGTCTTCCCCAATTTATTTTTTATATAAATCAGAAAACGTATCCACTAATATCTGTGACTAACAGCATGTAGATAATATTGTGCATTATTTCTATAGGCAATGGTGTGCTATGTTTTATGAATCCATGAGTATCTAGCATAATGAAGGGTGAGTTTTCCAAACCTGGAAAAATGCAATGGACGAAACAGGAGGAGCCCTGTTTGCAAGCACTGAAAAAAGGAGATTGTAACAGTCCTTCTAAGCTGAGCTGTCCACAATGAAAGTGAACCCATTAACAGTTACTATTATGTGCAGAAGTTGTATTATGCAGTTGTGTTGTGTAAAGTGGAAGTCTGGTCCCCCAGGTCCTGTCCCCTCCACTCCACCCCCATCTCGCTGGACTAAGGAAAGCCCTCACTAAGTCTGCTTATAATCGCTAGTCCTTTTCTCTCTGCCAGGGGCTGTATCTTCAAAATCTTTACCTTGCCTGATGAATTCTCTGACTGTAGTTTTCAAGTCCTGAGATTTATTTTTTTTAAATCTCTGTAATATTTCTTTTCTTTTCTCTTTCTTTCTTTCTTTCTTTCTTTCTTTCTTTCTTTCTTTCTTTCTTTCTTTCTTTCTTTCTCTCTCTCTCTCTCTCTCTCTCTCTCTCTCTCTCTCTCTCTCTCTCTCTCTCTCTCTCTCTCTCTTTCTTCCTTGCTTCCTTCCTTCGTTTCTTTCTATTCCTTCCTTCCTTCCTTCCTTCCTTCCTTCCTTCCTTCCTTCCTTCCTTCCTTCCTTCCTTTTTATTATTAGTTTCAGGCGTACAAAACAATATAGTGATTAGACATTTATACCGCCCACAAAGTGATAACCCCCCCCCCAAGTCTACTACCCCTCTGACATCATACATAGCTGATACAGTACCATTGACTATATTTCCAATGCTGTACTTTACGTCCCGTGACTACACACACACACACACACACACACACACTCACACACACACACAAGGGGGCAAAAAAATGTATACAAGTAGACACTTTGGTCAGCGTTGCTCAAGCAGTAGTTTGCCATGATCTGGATGCTGATGGTAACCACTTTGAGCACCTCTTGTAAATGGAAAAGTCAAACGTAAATCATATTCATTTCTTGTTATTGGTATATATTGAGTATTGCGATGTTAATACAGTTTTCCTTTCTTAAAATGTGTATACATTTTTTGGCAACATTTATTATTACTATTATTGCCACTATTATTATTATTATTATTATTATTATCATCATCATCATCATCATCATCATCATTGCCATGAAAGGGAATTTCTTTCAGAGTTAGAGCCAGGAAAAGAATTTGCCAGTGACCTTCATGGCTACGATCCACAGGGTGGCTGTTAGCAAAAGCAAAACTCAATCATTTGCAGAATCTCAGCTGCTGTGTCACTGCATTACCCAACTGTGCAGCCACGAGACCACCAGAGACAAATGAGAAAGGAGCCCTTCCCAGCGCTGTGGAGCCCGAGTGCGGTGAAGTTCACAGAGTAGATCAGTAACTGGTGGTGATTGTTCTGCATCAGGAAATGGGATCAGAGGCCACCCCAGGGGCCTTGTGCCCATGGAGGGACAGTTGCCTCGCCTCCCCGGCTCATAGGGTCCTCACCACTCTTCCAATTGTGCTGATCCACAGATCCGGACATGGTTTCCTTCCCCTTTCCCTTTGATATCCATTCAACGCCATAGTCCGTTGGGCTTGCTGGCATCAGTTTGAAGGAGGATTCCCCGGGGTGGAATTGAGACACAGATTTCTGCCCAGATATACTCCCCACATGCAGTGAAACTGCAGTAACAGCTAGGAATGCAGAGCTTAGAATTTTCTGTTTTTACAAGGGAAAACCATGGGTGGGGCCTGAAGACAAATTGAAAGTGATTTAAAGAAAAGAAAAAATTGAATTATAATAAACTTTTGAATCTAAATACAACATTAATCCCAAAAGGTGTTAACACGTTTTATTTTTATTTGATTTTGACTTTGATCAAAGGCCTAGCTAAATATTATGTAATGTTTTATTATATTATGGAAATATAGTATTCAGCTTATTACACAAAATACAGTGACATAAAAATTATAGATCACTTTATTTTGTCCATTTGAAACTTGCCTTACTTTAAAAAAAAGGTTGTTTATTTGAGACTCCAAGCATATGTGCGTATTTCCAAGACCTTTCCTTGAAAAAATGCTTGTGAAGTAGACAGACAATGCCTCACTTTTTGTTTTAAACTTTAAAAATGACAAAAAAGTTACTCCTGTCAGTAGAACTGTTTAGAGGGAGAGAGATTTGATTGAGGTATATCTGGAGGACACCTGAACAAGCAATTATTACAGTTTCCCTGGAAGTGGAGCCAGTGGAATGACATACGTGTGAGGAGTGAACTTGGAAACCATTGGATAGCACTAATTGATTATTTTTATTTTTCACCCAAGGCTTTAGTATCCTATAGATTTATCTGCAATGACCTTCAAACTATCTAGTAATAGCATTTGCTCACCTTGATTAAAATTTTTCAAAAATAATTACAAAATCAATAACTATCTCTTACTGTGGGCTATGAGCCAGACAATTCTTTTCATGTAATAACACATTTATTCCTACAACTCAACAAGGCAGGTACTTTTGTTATTCCCAATTATATATCAAAGAATCAAGGCAAAGAAAAAGCAACTTACCAAAGGTCACATTTGGGTTTAAGCCCAAATAATTCTCACCAATATTTTGTGTGTGTGTGTTTATGTGTGCATTATGTATTTATTTTATTTTCCAATTACAGTGACATACAATATTATATTACCCACTGTTATTGTTGTCCAAATTCTCCATTATTACAGAATAAAAGCCAAACTCCATAGTGTTGTATATATGTCCTTTACAAACTGACCTCACTGTTTCATGAGCTTCTGTTTATTCTCTAAGGCTCAAGTCATCCCTGTTCATCTACTTTCTTCTTTCTTCTCTCCCCCAAATCCCACACCCATCACTGGTGATTCCTATTTATCCTTTATGATGCAACTGTGGTTACCTCTTCATGCAGATTTTCATACTTGCATAAAATTTTCCTCATACTAGAATATTCATGTTATGTATTCTTCTATTAGCACCTACAATATTACATTTTAAGTATCCATATGCATGTTTGTCTCCCTTTAAAGAATAATGATTTTTCCAACTAAGCCTTATACCTATGAGGGGTCACGAAATCAATTTAGTGGGTCCAAACCAATTTTTTTCTGTGATTAGAATAGAAAATACCACACAGTAAAAAAAAAACACCCGTCAATCTTGATTCATGAAATTATTGTTTCATTGTGTATACGTGCTTGTGTGTTGTTATGAGTTGAATTGTGCCCCCCCCAATAATGTATGTTGAAGTCCTAACTCCCAGTACATCAAGATGTGACCATATTTGGAAATAATGACATTGCAGATGGAATTAAGTAAAACGGAGTAGGGTATGGAGTAGTATGACTGGTGTCTTTCCTAAGGAAAGGAAAAGAAGTACAGAAAGAGAAGACACACAGAGGAGAATGCCCTGAGATGACCTATGCAGAGATCGAAATACTGTAGCTGCAAGCCAAGGAATGCCAAAGATTTCCAGCAAACTACCAGAAGCTAGTTAGAGACAAGGAAAGATTCTTGCCTACAGGGTTTACAGAGAGCATGGTCCCTTGTGAAGACGTTGATTTCAGATTTCTAGTCTCCAGAACTGAGAGAAGATAAATTTCTGTTGTTTTAAGCCACTCAGTTTACAGTACTTTGTTAGAGCAGCAAACTAATACGTGAGTATCCATGTGTACTGGGTTGCAAGGTAAAATGCATTTCTTACTGTGGGCTCAGTGAAAAAAGTTTGTAACCAGTTTCTGTATTGTATATAATTCAAAGTCAGTGATTATATCTTATTTGTTTTTGTGTCTCTATGACATGCTCCATGTTTGTCACATAAGAACTTAATAAAGTCTGAGATAAAAAAGGGGGGAGTGAGAGGTGGGAATAAAGGAAAGGGGTAGGAGGCAGCTGCAGAAAAAGATGGGGAAGGAGAGGAGCAAAGCAAGAGCGGAAAAGGGGAAGGGAAGGAAGTAGTTCCCCCTTATGTCGGGGGGATAGGGTCCAAAACCGCAGTGGATACCCGAAACTGCAGATAGTAGTGAACCTGAACCTAACATACACTATGTTTTTTCCTATACATACAAAACTATGATACAGTTTAATTTATAAATTAGTCACATTAAGAGATTAACAATAACTAATAATAAAACAATTACAACAATGTGCTGTAACAAAAGTTATGTGAATGGCTTTGGGACCATCATTAAGTAAAATAAGGGTTCCTTGAACATAAACACTGCAATACAGTTAATCTGATAACCCAGGTGGCCACTAAGTAACTAAAGGATGTGGCAGTGTATTCAGCATGGATATGTCCTGGGTGGGACAAAGCACGAAGAACAGAGATTTCATCATGCTACTCAGAACAGCATGCAATTTAAAACTTATGAATTGTTTATTTCTGGAATGATCCATTTAATATGTTTGGATGATAACTGAAACTGAGGATAAGGACGGATTACCGTAGAAAGAGGTAAGAAAGGTGGATTCTATTCTGGCTTCATGTTTCAACACACTACGAGGTTGAAATAGACAATCAAAGTCTGATGTAGAACAGATTCTAATGATAAAAGGACCGGTGATTTCCTACTTCTTGTAGCATTCGAGATACTGTGGTTGAGAACAAATACAGGTTTTTATGAAAATTATGGAAAAGTGAAAATTTTACCCCACGTAAAAATGGTTTACTTTTTATTCTCCAATCAATTCCGGAAAGAGTTGATAATAAAGGAGTAATATTTAAAAGTTCTTTGATATAGCTTCCTCCTATTGGGCCATACCAGAGAGCATACAGATGAACTGATGCCCAATGAAGGCCTTAGCTATTCCAGCTGCCTAAAAACGAATTTTCATGTATCTTATTTGAAATATGTCATTTCTCTTTTGTCATACTTGCCTTTATTTATAATGCCCCTTTTTAAAAAAATAATTCTCACTGATTCAGAAGCCCTGTAGATAGAAAGAGTAAATGCTTCAAGGTATTACTAAACTTCCTGCAGACTTCTGTGAAAGTGGACGTGGGTACATTATACACGCAAACACCTCCACACAGTTATTTTCATTCTAACATCACGAAAGCTGCAGAATCACAGCTTCTAAGCCATGTAATTCACTTGTAGATAGCACTAGGGTACAAGTGCATAAAAATGAAGAAGAAAATGAATAAAAATAAAACATTCCATCAGATTGCAGCAAGTAAAAGTAAGTCCTACTCTAAGCTTCATATAATCTTAATCATTTTATCTCAAGACCGCTGGAATGAGAGCTTTGCAAAGGCTTGCAAACCATCTTTATTACTCTCTAGTATATATCCATGAATGCACATTAGGTGCAATGACAGTATCTTTAAAATAAAAGTCAGGATTATGTGGACAGATAAATAACTTTTTTTTCTGACTTCTGAGTTTACTTATAGGGAAAAAAATGTTATGTAGGTAAAAAGGATAATGTAAATCACATTTAACTGCATACACTTAACAACCTTCTTACAGAAACGGTGGCTATCTGAACATCCAGGATGTATGGTGTCTGAAGGCATACATGTCCTCTGATGACTCCACACTCTGGGGTCTGGTCCACACAGTTAAGCTCAATTACCATCCAACAAACATTTAGGGAATTTCATCACTTATAAGCATGTACTTCTCTATGGCTTCAGTTGCAGTCCAAACCCAACTCAAAGAAATCAGTTTTCAAAGATTTTATAAACTCTCCAGTTCATAATTCTAGAAGTTCTAGCATACTATAACTATCTATGGTGAGGTAGATAGGTAATATTTAAGGGGAAAGACAGAATACTGCTGGTTTACCTCTTTGTGCTAAAATATCGTCCTCATGCCTTAATAGTCTGGTGACCAAACCTCAAAAATCCTAATATCCTAATGAACTGGGAAGACAGTGCCATACAGTATCTTGTGTTGGAGTCTGATCTAGGGCTAGACTGGAAGAGCATTCAGTGCTCTCATACTTCTGTTAAGAGTCTCAGATATATTATTAAATCCTCCTCGGATGTAAAGACCAACGATGAATTTATCAGGAGGCCAGCAAGAAAACATTGAAATAATTTATTTTTCTAGTTGCATATCAGCCTGCCGGACTGCCAATATCAAATATCAAAAATCAGAATGTGTAACATTTATAGGAATTAACTGATATCAGTAGCCCAAAAAGATATCCTTCCTAGTTAAAATGTCCTTTCCACCAGGTTTTCCTTTTTCTAGATGTTTTACTGTAATAGTCCCATTTGTTTCTTATCTAAATAAATGCTGATTTGGTGTCCATATGTGTCAGAAAACAAACATGAAAACAGTATTTCTTCCACTTTTTAGACAGAGCTAACAAAGTTATAGGAAACTATTGCATCGACCACTAAAAGCTCACCTTGGAAAGAAACAGGAGAATCACAGAAATAATTTGCACATAAGAATCTATGTGCACATGAATAATCTAAACAAGATTTAGAAACCTGAAGAGAGCCAAGATAGTCACAAGTGATTCAGTACTGAAATTAGTGTCTAGAATCTAAGCTAAAAGAAGGTGCTGTACCCAAGGCAGCAAGAGGAAGGAAATGCCAGAGGAACAGAGCCTGGACCAGCGAAGGAAACTAAGAGCAACAACTAGACCAACTGGCATCTATGGGAGAAAAAGGTCAAGGCCAAGTGCCAGGCAGGAGGGGAAAGTGGTATAGGACTAGAGTTAGGGGAAAGGTAAGAAGTGTACTGGGCAACTGGTTTTAATGAAACTAAAAGGTCTTATATATGAATGAGTCAAGATGCCTTAAATGATGTCAAATAAGAGCGTGACTATATTTTAAATAGTGCTCTTTAACCCAGATAGCTAACTACTTGAAATGGGAAGTGTATTTAAAGACTGTCAAAAGGTAATCTTCTCAAAGACAAGGACTATAGCTATTTGATCATCCACAGTTCTTAAGGATTATATAATGTAAATATGTTTGGCCTGCCCACAGGTCCCAAAATGGATAGGCAAGGTATCTTGTGACCTTATTATAATCCTGACCATGACTAACTGAACAAGTAGTAAACAGTGTATCCAATACCAGGAAATTAATTTGTTAGCAGCCGATATTATCGTTCTCAAGAGTTTCTATTAGGACTAACTGTACTCAGTAGGTGGAAAACTCTTCAGCTTACAGGCCCTGTGGCCTCCTGATATCCATAATTTAGAATACAGAGATGAGTTTAAGTACGAAAACCCTGTGCTTGGAAAAGGAAAACTGCACAAAAGTGAAGAAAGAGGCAGGCACTTGAAAACTGGGGCTTCAGAAAGAGTTAGAGAAAGAGAATAGATTCGGTAGACTACATTTTGCCCATTGAAAAATATGGCTTAAAATTATTTTCCATCCCATTGATATTCATATCCCTTTTCTTGTAGCTTCCGGTTCTCCAAAATAATGAAGTCTATTCTGTATAATACTCAAGGGAAAAACAATGATACCTATCTTGTCATGTCACCAGATGAATTCTAGCTGAGTGAAAAAAACTTAAGCAGAAAAGCAAAACAAAAACAGTGACATTGTTTTCACAAGGAAAGGAAAATAAATAAATAAATCAAAAGGATCGTTTTGCTCCTGAATTTTCAGGCGATTACAAGATCCAAAGGAAAAAAAATATCTTCTGCCTAAAAGAAAAATCTTTGTAATTACATTGGACTGCAGCATACAAAAGTAACAAAGGAAGAAAGAAGACCTAGTTTATCAGACAGACATTTCCAGGTTCCACATAAAGGCCTAGAGATAAGCAATAAAATAAAGCCATATTTAAATGACATACTTGACAATCATTTAGGACTTTTCTTTCTTTCCAACAAAGTAAATACTAAGAATCCATTCTTTTTACTCAGTGGGAGAATAAAATCTTCAGAAGAAAATGATGACCAAAAACCTAAGGGCAGCATTCTATATAAAAGAATGGGGTTAGCTGGATAGCATAGCTGATATGGTACTCACAATGCCATCACAACGATTTTAATAAAAACCTGTTATTTTCAAGAACACAGAGCACAAAGGACACTTTGTATCAGCTTGAAAGAACCAGTAAGAAGAAAGAACTGAAGATGTTCAATGTATTCTCACCTCAAAAGTCTCTTGCATTGCTTCAACAGAACAGATGTCTGTCTTCGAGATTGAGTTTATATATTTAACATTCATAGGGTTTCTTCTGTGAGTGAAGAGGGACTTTAAATTATCATTATTGGTACAATGCGATGCAAGCAGCATGAACAGAAAGAATTAACTGTTCTTAACAGAGATTTCTGTGAAAGGGACAGTTTATGCTAAAGCTAGATACCCACACTTTGATAGAATGGCAGAGTCTATTCAGTATGCATGTGTATTCATAAGTATACTTGTGCCAGATGGCTCAGTTGGTTGGAGCGCAGGCTCTCAACCACAAGGTTGCTGGTTCGACTCCTCGACTGCTGCAAGGAATGATGGGCTGTGCCCTCTGCAACTAAGATTGAACATAGCACTTTGAGCTGAGCTGCCGCTGAGCTGCCGCTGAGCTCCCAGATGGCTCAGTTAGTTGGAGTGCATCCTCTCAACCACATGGTTGCTGGTTTCGACTCCCACAGGATGGTGGGCTGCATCCTTTGCAACTAACAATGGCAACTGGACCTGGAGCTGAGCTGCGCTCCCCACAACTAAGACTGAAAGGACAACTTGAAGCTGAACAGCAACCCCCACAACTAACATTGAAAGGACAACTTGATCTGGAAAAAGTCCTGAAAGTACACACTGTTCCCTAATAAAGTCCCCTTCTCCCCGCCAAAAAAAATCAATCATAACTATACTTGGATGGATGGTTTTTAAATCTGAATTTTATTTTAGCTTTGAAAAGATTTTTGGGAATGTCTGAGTCTAATGCTTACATGAGAATTGTATACATTTTAAAGTACATTAACTTAAGCATCTGCTAATATAATTGCAAAGAAGTATCATTAAGTAGATTGATATTGAGTAGCTAAGATAGTTCTGCTGAAGTTAAGATAGCCAAATTTAGGCATAGATTTGCTGAATAACACATATTAGCAGCCTGACTTTGGACACAGCAGTTTGCCTCCCCAATTTCCTTGTCTATAGAATGGAAATAAGTAGAGTACCTACCTCACACGTTTGTTGGGAAAATTATGTAGAATAAACCAATTAGCATAAATCTAATTCACACTAGGCCCTCAGTACTGTAGAGTAATAATAATGATGGTTATAATCATGACTATTACAATGACATGAATCTCTACCTCCTCCTCATCGTGGATCTGCTATAACTATATATATATTTTTTAACATTATGAACAAATTTTCAACAGTTGCTCTCGTTTAAGTAGTTTCCCTATCTCCATGTGATATAGAACGAAATAATTGTCATAGAGATGGAATCATTTGGTAGAGACTAAGCATGCTTTCCCTTAAAATACATTTGGAAAGCTTTCCTCAAGGAGGTGTACTAAAACAACAAAAAATAAGGTTTTTTAAGCATATTTTTATATTCAGAATATTAACATTCTGAATATAAATGAGCTCTCTGACTCTCCTCTTTATTTCCTATGGAAAAAGGTTGTCAAACTCCACACAACACAATAATACACAGAGAGATAAGCAATTTTATTAGCAGATCTCAAAGAGTGGGTTTTAACTCTCTCAAGGCTCCGGATTCTCACTTGGAAAATAGGATAAAGATATTTAAAAACTCATCTACATGTCCGCATTGCATAACCATATTTGACCATTTTACAAGACCCTGATTTTTTTCCACTGTAAATGTAGCCTTAACCTGCATTAAAGCAATGACATTTAGAGGATGGATTTATAGTTGCATTAACTCTCTTTGAAATAAATGGATAGAGTTCACTCAAAAGGAGATCCTACTAATAATTAATATTATGCATCTAATAGCTTATGGCAAAGCATCTTACAGTAAGTAAAATAGCTAATTTTACTTTGAAACTCATAAAAGTATATAGAGATGAACTTCCTAATTAATGACATTCTCATCACCATGTATTTGTTTAATACCCAAAATGTTTGCTTTACCATCTAAGCTACAAACTGCCAACAACCACATTTCTGTCTGGCCATATTCTTTTCTGTTATTTATTAAATGTGCTACAAACGATTTTCAGATGACTAGCTAGAAAGCCACTAGTCCTATTCACTCAAAATATATTGTAGTATGAAATCCCTCAGGACAAAAGCAAAAAGAGAGTTATTACTTGGTTCTAAATATTGTTAAATGAAACGGAATACAGTTGAAAGGAAGGAGATTTCTCCTCTAGCTCCATTGGTGAGACAGTGGGATTGGTGAAGGAGGATTTTTTTTTTTTAAAGGTAGTACCTTGATTTTCATACAGATATTAAATGAATACACACAATGATTTTATCTAACTCACTATTAAATAAGAGAACCAGGAATATTTTACAACCAGTTCAAAGGAAAATCCAAAAATAAGCCCATTTATAAACCAGTCATATTGACATTAATTTACAAATGATGCAAAACTGGCTTTTCCACAGACAGGTTAGATGTGTCCCTCCTCTGGAACAAATATTCACTTTTTTATAGACAGAGATTATTTACATAGCTATCCAAAATTTGAAGAATTGTAAAACACAATGAAAGGTACAGAGCCTCCATATAATCAGAATCAGGTAATTGGGAAGGTTGTGCTGTAAAAATGCATAGTATTCATGGAAGCACAAATTTTTCCTTAAAATCATATAGAACACTTTAAAAAATCAAGTACAAAATAAGCTCATCCAGAAGATAAGATAGTAGCAATCATAGAATGTGAAATGGAAAATCCCATTGAGATGTAGTTTATACCATTTATTCTAACTATGTTAGAAAATACCAGAGTCACATTCAGTGATAGGAAGGCAGTTAAATACCCTGCTGCATGATCTCTATTAATATGAGACTTGCTTCTGATTGAAAGGAATGTGTAGGATTGGGAGAGAAGAGGTAAAAATACATCCAATCCTCATAAGAGGATAGCATCAGGAAACCTGGCTAGGGAAGATATGGCATTACTTTCATTGTATATGAACATTGCAGTCATTGCAATTCTGTTATAATTCTCTTTAAGAGATTTTTCAATCCCACTACTTTAGATTCTAACTCTTGGCTGATAACAGCTTGCAAAACACCAGCATAGATTTCACACAGGAGGATCACATAACCCTGAATGCTGTAAGGGGAAATCGAACAGGTTTGGAGTCTTAGCTCTATATTTAAAGTACAACATGTCAGAAATCCTTCTCAAAGAGGAAACAAGTCACTCTGTTGTGGAGTAAACAAAGAAGGCCTGAAATATACTTATCTTAAATAAATAAGGATGAAAGGGAATGGATGGTTTAGCAACATAAATTCTGCAACTGATTTTCTTAAATTTTTGATTAATCAGTGAACACATACAATGAATGAATGAATGAATGGGTGCAATATCCCTATGTTTCGGCAGCTCACAATCAATTGGAGGAGAGACACATAAAAAAAATAATAATCAGCAATAAGAGAGGAAGCAAGACAGATGTTCTATGGGAGACACACTGATCACTATCTATGTCATTAATTATGGTGTCCACACTTAATGGTTATCTGCATGGGTCACTCTAGGGCCCAACAGGGTCATATTTTATTGGTGACAATTTTTACACATACATGAGCAAAAGAAAATAAATAGTAAGTAGTATAAAGTAATCAGAAACTTGGAATACTCTGGAAATCTGCCTATGCTTAAGGTGTCACAAACAGTCTATTTCTATAGGAACACACACATTTATACTTATTCAGGAACACAAAGGAAATGGTCATATTCACAGCAAGGCACAGCCCTCTGTCCTACCTGAAGTAGCTGTAAAGGTTGCCTTCACAAAGCAACTTTGATTTCTTACCAGGCCAATCGCTTCTCTCTCCTCTTTTCTTAACTATTGAATTAATTCCCATAAGGAAGATAGAAGAGCCAGCATCTAGCACCAGTTTCCCCACCAGTATGTTTCCTGAGTAGTGTCTGCTGGGTAATAATTTGAAAAAATCTTCAATACCCTCCACCCACTTACATCCCCATCCACGTAGACTGCCCCCTACTCCTACCACAAGACCTGTAAATACTTCCCCTGAAGCTTGTCAATCCTACCCATAATCTTTTTTGGGGGGATGTGAGATTGTATGACTGTGCTCACGCTCAACTGTGTCATATACAAATCTCAGCACCGCTTGCTTCCTCTTTCTCTCCTTTATCCTTTCCTTTTTCCAATGTCCTTTGTCATTTGTTCTCTCTTCTCTATTTGTTCTTCTATTATTTTTTATAGAGTCAAAGTGAAGATGTAGAAAGATAATAAATATTGAAACAGTAAGACTAGGCTTCATTTATCACTCAATATTTCATAGATATCCATCCTTGCTTAGCTCCTCTGAGCTTATTTCCCCCTTTGCAAATTAAAGGTAATGTTACCTATCTCAAAGAGTCACCGTGAAAATTAAATACTGAGCATACATACAAGGCCCTCACTAGTATTTATCACCTAGTCAGCATCCCATAACTGGTATTATTTATTATTACCGTCATCAATAACATTTCCTATGCTTCCTTTTTCCCTACAATTCACTCCTTTGAACTCTCTTGCTTTCCACAACCTTGCGTCATTCAGAACTGATGATGATGATAAAGATGTTGAAATGATTAGAAATATGATAACGAAGTGGAAGATCATGAAGAAGGAGAAAGAGGGTAAGAAGAGAAAGGAGACACATCTAGTTCCTTTAGTTCTCACTTTGGGCCAGACACGATACTAGGAGTGTCACATACATTACCATGTTTCATTCTCATGGCAATTCTATGTGGTGGGTACTATTATTGTCATCATCCCTAATATTCCAATAGGAAATGGAGGTTTCACCACATTCACATGGCTACTAAACACCAAAGCCAAATTTTGAACAAAGAGTCTATGCCTTTATCACTACACTACTTTGCATCCCAAGATTGCATGACTATCTGAGGCAAAGACATGGTATGAGCTACTTCCCTTTACTTTTAGAGAGAAGGCCATTTTTCTCTCCGGATGGAGATGGGAAAGGAGATGCTCAGGAAGTGAGATGTTGGGGACACAATTTATTACATGGTCGTTCAGGTGCCCGATTGAGGCATGGTTTAAGCAATTGCACTCTCAATGTGGAAATCAAAGAAGGCCCATTGTTCCTCTCTATCTCCCCTGTCCTTACTTTTCTTTTATTTCAAATAATGGAGAATGATGTTACAGATAGGTGCGATCACTGACCCACAGCTCCAGGAGGTGGAGCTGTAACAGAGATTAAAGTACAAATAGAGACGCAGCAGACTGAATATTTGTGTCCCCTCAAAATTCATATGTTAAAGCCCTAATCTCCAATGTAATGGTATTTGGAGGTGGGGCCTTTGCAGGTTCTTGGGTCATGAGGATGAAGCACTCATAAATGGGATTTGTGCCCTTATAAAAAGAGACAGAATGATCTCTCTCTCTCTCTCTCTCTCTCTCTCTCTCTCTCTCTCTCTCTCTCTCTCTCTCTCTCTCTCTCTCTCTCTCTCTCTCTCTCTCTCTCTCTCTCTCCACTACGTGAGGATACAGCAAGAAAGCAAACCAGGAAGAGAGATCTCATGAGGAATCAAATCAGCTGGCACCATAAACTTGGACTTTCCAGCTTTCAGGACTGTGGGAAATAAATACATGTTGCTTAAGCCACTCAGTCTATGGCATTTTTGTTATAGCAGCCTGAACTAAGACAACGGTGTTCTCTTTTCAGATGCCCCTTCCAGAGGTTGAAGAGTTCAGAACAACCTTGAAGCTTTGCTCTCTCTTAAAAGAAGGTCTGCTCCTAATTTGGGGACTGATTGTAAAATAAAACAGTGAGCAAATGACCTAGGTTTTGAATGATGAGCATGTTTTCAGATCAGATGAAATCCAAGAAGGAACCAAGGACAGTGCTTGCATAGAGGAAATAGGAAAACAAGCTGGATTAGTTAATAGATATGTAGTGACAGGGGCTTCTAGTCTAGGAGAAAGAATCTGAAAGACAATGCCACAGCAGGAGTCAGCACTAAAAAAACCCTATGAACACTTTCTGTAAAGGTATCTGCTAGAAATGTAGAATTAAACTTTCATTTCTAGATGGAAATTCTCTTAGACAATTAATACAACATTGGGATGCCAGAAATATAGGGGAACAGAGAGGAAGTGGAAAGAATAGAATTTTTACATATACAAAATGAACACCAAAGGGAAGAAGGTACATCAGCGAATTTCTGAAGACTGGCAATTTCACTATAGCAGATTTCAAATATTAAAAAGTATATATTATTCCACTATTTCCTTTTTTTCAATTAAAGTTTATTGGGGTGACAATTGTTAGTGAAATTACATAGATTACAGGTGTACAATTCTGTATTACATCATCTATAAATCCCATTGTGTGTTCACCATCCAGAGTCAGTTCCCCTTCCATCACCATATATTTGATCCTCTTTATCCTCATCTACCACCCCATTATTAACTTCTTGACAGAGAATCTCGTCCAATTTCTTTCCATCCATAGGTCCTAGACTTGGCAAAATTATTATATTGGCAAAGATGAAAATACACACACACACACACACACACACACACACACACACACTCTTCTAATTCCTCATGTATAATTTTTCTCCAAGATAAAATTCTGCCAAAGTCTATAGCAGCAATACAGATCTAGAATGAAATATTTATAGTGTTCTGATATTATTACTTTCATTTGGGATATATTACTCTATAGGAAAATGCTTCTTAGGTTGAGTTATTGCAGCAAAAATATCTGGTTCAAAAATTCTTATGTGTGTATATCCTCTAAGATTTGGGGAAAATTAAATGTATAAGAGAGTTTGAGTTGTGTGTGTTTTTTTTTTTTTTTCCCAATTTCATAGATAATGTATTTAATGGTGCTGAGGCATACAACATCAACTCCAAGGGAAGACAGACTCCGCTGAGGCTGTTGAAAGAGGCATCCAGACTCCAGACAAGTACCTCATGCATGAGCCCACGAAGAAGAAATGGGACAAGGAATGTCTTTTAAACATATTCCAGGACTTCAATCTTTTCATCAACAAAGCAATAGGGGATTTATTTGATAACAACAAAGTGATAAGGGATTTATTTTATTATAACTTTATTAATACATTAATTTTAGTTTTGAAACACAAACTTGACACAAAAAGGGAATTCATTTTTAATATTTCATAAATTGTTCAATTTAGGGTATTTTATGTCATATCTTTATAAAACAGTTAAAAGACAAAAGGCTACAAAATCAGAGAAGTATTATTATTTTTTTCTTTTTTTAACTTTTGGACATGTAAATTTTAGCAAGTTATTTTACAACTCTTCTCTCAGTTTCCCCACCTGTAAAACTGATATACTGATAGGACCTACTTTATCATGTAACTATAAAGATTAAGTGAAATGATATGTGAACAGTGCCTACCCCAAGACAGGTGCTTAGTACATATTAGCTAACAACTATTGTTGTTACTAACGTGTTTTCTTTGTTATTTTTGTGGCCTGTATTATGATACAATTTGGCGAGCTGGGTTTGAGAAAGTAGGACAAGAAGAGGAGAAATATCTACCATTGAGCAAGTACTTTGTGTGCACTAGGCTCTGTGCTGAGTGTCATCATCCAGGTTCTCATTTATTGTTCACTAGAATCCTATTGCAGACAGTAAAATTACACAGATAAGGAAATGATGGCTCAGAGAAATCAAATAACTTCCCAAAGGTCAACACAACTACTGGTGGATCTAAATCCAGGGCCGGTGTTTTTACCAAGAACACTATTTTGTCTTACATAAAACATAGATGAAAATTTTTCAAGGAAAGAAAAATTAGTAAATGAGTGATGTCTTAGTGCATAGAGTGGCTTTGGGGTTAGTCTTTAAAAAGCTTCCAGCAAGATCTGAGGTATTCATGAAAGCTTTTAGGAACTGACCAGCTGATCTCACCTGTAACAGATACACAGATAGGAGATAAAACAATGGTCCATGTAAGTGGGGTCAAGGTGTCTGTGATGCTTCTATGGGCTTCTCTCACCCAGCGACGGGCAGGAAATAACTTGTACTGACTCACAAGAGCTGATCAGAAATTTTCAAGAATTTTATGAGCCAATTGTTAAACATAACCATTATTAAAAGTTTAATTATATCAACTTGCAATCAATTTTATTAAAAACTAAGGTAATAAATATTATACTAAAACTAATCACTTCATAATTAGATTACTACATTTTACTATTATCTACGCTCTTATGTTTAATTGCTTCTATTGTATCTCTATGGTAGACATGCTATAAAATAATGTGGAACTTTCTTCTTAACGGTATGTTCAATTATGTCATGTTGATTGCTTGTCGGTGGTAGTATTTATAGCATGGAAATCATCAAGTGAAAAAATTGAAAGCTTGATTTATCATTTTGCTGATTGTCTACAACTAACAAAGTGATGGAAAAGATGTTAACGCAGGTTTAAATATAAAATGTGCTGTATCCGTAGCTATTACATTGTGAATAGTACAAAAAATTGAGAATTTAGCTTTACAGTATTCCAAAATTGTATTTTGTTTATATTTAGCAAAGTCACTTACTTCACTGATGAATCAGTGGAGTTCTGGAATACATCTTGTTGCTTCATTTTTATCTTTTTCCTTAATGTAAATGAAAATATAAATCAACACTCATGTCAGAACTATATTCATTTATCAATTGCAACCATGGTTTGGTTACAGATACATGAGTTTGACAAAAATTGATGAAAGCTTTTTGGAAGAATCAATTGGCAATGTGGAATTTACAATGAAAAGTATGGAATATTTTATTATTATTTATAAATTGAGTAATATACATAATTTATATTAGTAAAATCATTAAAATCGATACTGAGTGTGTATACATATACATTGTTGTTTTGCAGAGCCTGAATTCAGTTCATCCCCAAGGTGGTGGAGTGTATCGTATCTATGGATCACACTATTATCCTTGGAAGTTCATCTTTCAAAAGAGTTCAAGATTATGCACATCAATATCTGTTCTGTCTTCTGATACTCTCGTTCCATGAAACCCGAGAAGTAAAGCAGAGACAGGCTAAAAGCCCAGCCATCTATTGTACCTGGCTTAAATCTTCCTTTGTAGACCTACTTCCTTCCACTTAGTTGGTGCAAAAAGTGGGTTTGAGAACTACTGCAGCTGCTTCTTGTAGTTGTCTCTGACCTTTGCCATCGAAGCAAGAAGAGACTCAGAGGTCAGTAGAGAGGAAGGAAATAGATGACATTACATATACAGCATTGGTGAGAGACCTTGAAAGCTACCCTTAGTGTAAGCAGATCATTTCTCTGTATGTAATAAAGTCCTCCTTTGTGTTTTGGGGTCAAGGCTGCAGAATGAGAAATGCTCTTTTGTCCATCATTTTACTCTAGCAGCATTTCCTTTAGAAACTTGGAGTACCTTAACTGGATTTGTTTGTTTGTTTCAAATAGCATTTTAATCTCACCCTCTTGCACCATTGCAGTTCTCACAAATTATAGAACAACACTGCTCTGATTACAGTTGTATCCATCACCCTTCCCTCAACTCAAGTCCTCAGCAACACTTGAACTGGAAGACAAAGCCTGATTGGCTCCAGAATCTATATGATCATAATGTGGTTCCTTGAGGCACCAGAATGATAGGTCAAGAATCATGAAACATTGCAGATGTGGAAAAATATATCTGTTAAATTTTCTATTAGCTTTGCAATTGAAACGAACTCATTGTATTAATTGTTCTACAACAAGGTGAAAAATCACAGATCGTCTCTGTCAAGACAGAAAATTAAACACAAGGAAAACTAAGCATTCTGGAGGAGGTTTGACAGTTGTCATCAGTACTTCCTATAGTTAGAAACAGCAAAGGTGTCCCCGACTGTCCATCAGGTATCAAGGACACAAAAGCTCCACATGGGAGAAGGAAGAAACTTTGAAACACAGTATGCATGGCCAGGAGCTACTTTTGAATGTGGACATTTCTGACACATAGATGAGTAAATAGAAGGAATTCAGGAAAACAGATTTCACAAAAGAATCCCATGACTATTTCTAAAAACATATAACCATCTCACTCGGGCTTTTATTTGCTCAATTTTGATGAGCAATTTTTATAAGCAATGTTTTATTTTCCTTTTAGCCCTATTATAACAAAAGCAACAGTAATCATGACTATAAATAGGAACTAACACTTAATCTCATTAAAGAAAGGAAAAAAAAAAAGAGCAAAGAGAAGAAAATGTGGCAGAGAACTGTTTCTCTGTCAAATATGACAGTTGCCATTTAATTCCAAACAACTAATATCTGTAGGGCCAGTGTCACCAGATCTTTCAGTATTTTACAGAAGACAGAATATGGATTGCATTAAAAATTCCTGATTTTAAGTGTTGAGAATTACCAATATTAAAAAAAAATAAAATAAACGAACAAACTTGGTAAACCAGAAACATCCAGGCTAAACAAAACCTACCTGAAGGTCAATTCTGAGACATTAATGTGCAACTACTAATTCATAGGTATCTAAAAGGACATGAAGCTTTTTATCTTGTATCTTGTCTTACTATAAAAAC
Organism: Rhinolophus hipposideros; assembly: GCF_964194185.1. Lineage (NCBI taxonomy): Eukaryota > Metazoa > Chordata > Mammalia > Chiroptera > Rhinolophidae > Rhinolophus > Rhinolophus hipposideros. Next base: position 35,485,483 of record NC_138061.1, on the reverse strand, counting down.
GAAATGCAAATTAGTTGTAAGCACTTACATTGCTATGATTTAAGGATGATCACAAGGAACGAGAGAGCTCTTCACTACATAGAATCACCTTTCCTCCTTCCAAGTCATATGATGTTTGTGATTTCTTATTGTTCCCAAGTGCCTGATGGCCTGATGACTACAGCACAAATCAGGCAAAGTGTTGACTCAATTACCCGATATTGAATGATTTAGCTGGACATTTGCATAGAGTTTATGTATTCCATTGGCATTTTAATTACAAATTTGACAGGCTGTTTATTGACACACCAGATAAAAGCATTCATACTTAACAGGCAAAACCATAACTTATGCAAATTCATCATGTGGTATTTCAGGCAGCCAGCCAGTCTATGTAAACACATTTCATTAAGAAATGCATTTTTGAAGGAGAACTGACTATGGGTGGTGAACACACAATGGGATTTATAGATGATGTAATACAGAATTGTACACGTGAAATGTATGTAATTTTACTAACAATTGTCACCCCAATAAATTAAAAAAAAAAAAGAAATGCATTTTTATTGTGAAGGCCTAAAGCAAAACAATAAAAAACTTATATAATTGATCATTAGCCTATAAGAAATGTTCATATTATCTTATTTATTTATAATCAATTACTTAATAAAAAACAAGATTAAAATTTTTCTCCTTGAATAAAGTAAAATCTTTGTGTTTAATATAAACAAATCATTAATCAAAGAACAAATCCACAGATAATGGTTTAGTGATTGCAAACTTTCAATCATGATGCTACCAATAATAGCTGCTCTTCCTGATACATTTACAAACCTGCTTTCAAAAGCAATGCATTGCCACTTCCATACTATTTAATGAACCTCTTTGTAATGTGGTCATTCAATGAGAAAAAGAAGCAAAAAATGCAAAAGAGTGGTTCCTGTGACTGTGAGAGAGAGCATTATTCAACACTAATGACGAATATATTTACATGTTGCTCGCAACTCCATCTCCAAGCTAAAGCTAGAAATGTTTGACTAACTTCCAATAAAATATTTAGGACAGTTTCCCCCTGAGAAATAATTGCAATCTCTGCAATGTCTGCAATAGGATAATGTAGTTTGGGAAAAGTATTTTTCTTCATGGTTCAACAGAAAGAAGTCCAGAATCAGAGTATCAGTGAAAGAGGAGGTTTGGTTACTCTAATCTTGTACCCTGCACAGTAGTCATCTGCAAAACTTAAAGATTCATAAATATCTTTCATGATGACAGGGTTTTCCTGTTGATCTTATACATGTTGTTTCTGAAATCTAACCATTATACTTGACCTGGACCAAGATCGCCATAAATATCGGAAGGCTGTTGCAAGACAGTTTTTGTGTGTTTTTTTTTTGTTTTGTTTTTTTTTGAGGCATGTATTTATGATATTGATTACACAGAGAGTATAAAATGTCATTGGCATAGATATTTATTACATTTCTTGAATTCATTGTTTACTTTCCTTGGGGTTATAATAATGGATGTATGACTAAAAACATCAAGAAAGAAAGATGCTGGTACAATTTAATAAAAAGCCAGAAGAATGGTTTGTTAATTCAGAGTTAAAAAAGATGTTATCCCCAAAATGGAAAATGTTGTTTCTCAGCTATTTTTCAATAACTGAGGTTAGCTAGGGCTACCTTGCTATTACATGTACTTAGGGAGTAAAACCTAAGTAAATCAGAGGAGAGTTTGGTACTTCATGTTATCAAATTAGAGGTTCAATTGATTTATTTCCACTGAAGTGACTAGTTATTACACACAATTTACATAAATCAAGTGGCAGTATAAACTGTACCCACCTGATACTAAAATAGATCAACTCAAAGAGAAAAGTAAAATCAAGTAGATTGGGTTCACACACATTTGGCTGATTGATAATACTTTTCACTTTTTAACCTTCCGTTGCAGTGTCTTAGAGACAGTCTCAGCAGCAACGCCATAAAAACCGCAAGATTCATTCTCAAAGAAAATTGAGTGCTCAGGATGAGAAGACATGACGTTTTTTTTTTTTTCTATGACTGCACAGGGATTAAAGGCACCATTGAGAGCCCTTCATTTAGTTTCTCTATTCCTTCATTGAGGAGAAAAATATCTGTACAATTAACTCCTGCATACGAAGCAGAAAGCTTAGGTAGCCCAAGGCAAAGTTCAGAAATAGACTCAGACAAGTTTGGGAACCCTCCAAATCCTGATAACTACTCCTTCCCTTCCAATGTTGCACTGAATGACCAGTGAGTTCAGAGCCACACCATATTCAGTCCAGTATTTCTCAAAAGAATTCAAGATTTAAAACCTTTCTCAACCCTGATAAACCCAAGTGCTTTAAGTCAGCATTTTGCTGATTGCTTTTGAAAATCTACTACACCCTTTGAATTGATAAAGCTAGAGTCTGTTAAAGACACACATCCCATATATGACTGTTTTCAAATAGTCTTTCACCCAGGAGTCTTTGACACAGAAATGACCATTGAGGAGACTTTATCACTTACTGATAGGCTGAGAGACAGAATGGATCTGGAGACCATGTTTTTCTTTGTTTGTTTGTTTGTTTGGTTGGTTGGTTTCAGGTGCACAAGACAAAGTAATACTTAGATGTTTATCACTATATCCCTCACACTGTGTGAACCCCCCTCCCCCATCCACTACCCCTCTGACATCACACACAGTCATTACATTTCCACTGTCTCTATTCCTAAAGCTGTAGTCCGCTTCTTGTAAGTATATACGTACGTGCATATATATATATATATACATATATATGTATATATATATATATATATATATATATATATATATATATATATATATAAAATTATAGTTGGCATTCACCATTGTTCAGTTTCAGGTGTACAGTGCAGTGATCAGGCATCTACATCTTCCCTGAGGTGGTCTCCCAAATAGGACACGTGTCCATCGGATACCCTACAAAATCTTTACAACATTATTGATTACGTTCCCCAAATTCATTTTCAAACCCCGTGGCCATCTTGTGGTTACCGACTATTTTCTAATCCCTCACCTTCCCCCTTATCACCACACCCACCGCCCATCTAGCAACCCTCGTTTTTTCCTCTTTGTCTCCAAAACTGTTTCTGATTAGTTCATTCACTTATTATTTTCTTTAGATTCCACATAAAAGTGAGATCATATGGTATTTGTCTTTCTCTGGTTGACTTATTTCATTTAACATAGTGTTCTCTAGGTCCATCCATGTTGTTGCAAATGGTAAGATTTCTTTCTTCTTTATGACTGCGTAATACTCCATTGTATAAATGTACCACAGTTTCTTAATCCAGTCATCTACGGATGGGCATTTCAGTTTCCATATCTTGGCTATTGTGTATAGTGCTGCAATAAACATAGGAGTGCATAAAGATTTGTAAACCGGAGTTTTGGATTTCTCCGGATAGATACCGAGGAGTGGAATGGCTGGATCATAAGGTAGTTCCATTTTCAGATTTTTGAGATACCTCCATACTGTTTTCCATAGTGGCTGCACCAATCTGCAATCCCACCAACAGTACACAAGGGTTCCCTTTTCTCCACATCCCCGCCAGCACTTGTTGTTTTTTGATTTATTGATGACAGCCATTTTGACTGGGGTGAGGTGGTATCTCATTGTGGTTTTTATTTGCATTTCTCTGATGGTTAGTGAGGTTGAGCGTTTCTTCATATATCTGTTTGCCATCTGTATGTCCTCTTTAGAAAAATGTCTCTTCATGTCCTCTGCCCATTTTTTAATTGGATTGTTTGTTTTTTTGGAGTTGAGTGAGTTTTTTATAAATTTTTGATATTAACCCTTTATCAGATATATCATTGGCAAATATCTTTTCCCATTCAGTAGGATTCCTTTTTGTTTTATTGATGGTTTCCTTTGCTGTGAAAAAACTTTTTAGTTTGATGTAGTCCCACATGTTTATTTTGTCTCTTACTTCCCTAATGAGAGGGGATATGTCAGTAAAACTCTTACTCTGGGTAATGTCTGTGAATTTTCTTCTGATATTTTCTTCTAGGTATTTTATGGTTTTAGATTTTACATTTAAGTCTTTAAGCCATTTTGAATTTATTTTTGTATATGGTGTAAGGAGGTGGTCCAGCTTCATATTTTTGCATGTGTCTGTCCAGGTTTCCCAGCACCATTTATTAAATAGACTGTCTTTACCACACCGTACATTGTTGCTTCCATTGTCGTAGATTAAATGGCTATATAGTCATGGATTTATTTCTGGACTCTCTATTATGTTCCATTGATCTATGTGTCTGTTTTTATGCCAGTACCATGCTGTTTTTATTACTGTAGCCTTGTATTATAACTTGATGTCAGGTATTGTTATACCTCCCACTTTTTCTTATTTCTCAAGATTGCTGAGGGTATCCGGGGTCTTTTATGGTCCCACATAAATTTTAGGATTATATGTTCTATTTCTGTGAAAAACGTCGTTGGTAGTTTGATAGGAATTGCGTTGAATATGTATATTGCCTTAGGCAGTATGGACATTTTAACTATATTAATTCTTCCTATCCATGAACATGGTATGTGTTTCCATCTATTTGTATCTTCTTTCATTTCTTTCTTCAGTGTCTTATAATTTTCTGAGTACAGATCTTTTACTTCTTTGGTTAAATTTATTCCCAGGTATTTTATAGTCTTTGGAGCAATTGTAAATGAGATTGCTTTTTTACTTTCTCCTTCTGATGTTTTATTATTGGTATATACAAACGCAACTGATTTCTGAATATTAATTTTTATCCTACTACTTTACTAAATTCATCTGTCAGCTCTAATAGTTTCCTGGTGGAGTTTTTGAGGTTCTCTCTATATAGTATCATGTCATTTGCATATAGTGACAATTTTACTTCCTCCTTACCAATTTGGATACCTTTTATTTCTTTTTCTTGTCTGATTGCTGTGGCTAGAACTTCCAGCACTATGTTGAACAGAAGTGAAGAAAGTGGGCAACCTTGCCTTGTTCCTGATCTTAACTGGAATGATTTTTGCTTTTCCCCATTGAGTATGATGTTAGCTGTGGGTTTATCATATGTGGCCTTTATTATGTTGAGATATGATCCCTCTATTCCCACTTTCTTAATGGTTTTTATCATAAATGGCTGCTGAATTTTATCAAATGCTTTTTCTGCATCTATTGATATGGTCATGTGATTTTTATTTTTCATTTTGTTAATGTGGTGTATCACATTAATTGATTTGCAGATGTTGAACCACCCCTGCATACCAGGGATGAATCCCACTTGATCATGGTGTATGATCTTTTTAATGTATTGTTGAATTCTGTTCACTAATATTTTGTTGAGGAGTTTTGCATCTATGTTCATTAGCGATATCGGCCTGTAGTTTTCTTTTTTTGTGGTATGTTTGTCTGATTTTGGGATCAGGGTGGTAGTGGCTTTGTAAAAAGTGTTTGGGAGTTTTCCCTCCTTCTGGATTTTTTCGAAGAGCTTGAGGAGAATAGGTGATAATTCTTTCTTGAACGTTTTGTAAAATTCACCTGTAAAGCCATCTGGTCCAGGGTTTTTGTTTGTTGGGAGATTGTTGATTACTGATTCAATTTCTCTGGTGGTAATCAATCTATTCAGGTTTTCTGTTTCTTCTTGAGTTAGCTTGGAAGGTTGTATGCCTCTAGAAAATTGTCATTTCTTCCAGATTGTCAAATTTGTTGGCATATCGTTCCCCATAGTAATTTCTTTCTTTTTTTTTTCTTTTTGTATTTTTGCGGTGTCTGTTGTCACTTCTCCTCTTTCATTTCTGATTTTATTAATTTGGATCCTCTCTCTCTTTTATTTAATAAGTCTGGCTAAAGGTTTGTCAATTTTGTTTATCTTCTCTAAGAACCAACTCTTGGATTCATTGATTTTCTGTATTGTTTTTCTGGTTTCTATTTCATTTATGTCTGCTCTGATCTTTATTATCTTCTTCCTTGTACTCCCTTTGGGCTTATTTTGCTGTTCTTTTTCCAGATCCCTTAAGTGTGAAGATAAACTGTTGATTAGTGATGTTTCTTGTTTCTTTAGGTAGGCCTGCAATGCTATGAATTTCCCTCTTAGGACTGTTTTTGCGGCATCCCACAGATTTTGGGTCGTCGTGTTTTCATTTTCGTTTGTCTCGAGATATCTTTTGATTTCTTCTTTTATCTCCTGGTTGACCCATTCATTATTTAGTAACATGTTATTCAGTCTCCATGAATTTGTGTGTCTTCCAGTTTTTTTCCTGTGGTTCATTTCTAATTTCATAACACTGTGGTCAGAGAAGACAATTGGTATGATTTCAATTTTCTTAAATTTATCAAGACTTGTTTTGTGGCCTAACATATGGCCACATTTTCTATGTTGGAAAATGTTCCATGTGTGCTTGAGAAGAACGTGTATTCTGTAGCATTGGGGTGAAATACTCTGAAAATATTGATTAAATCTAAGTGGTCCAAATTATCATTTAAGGCTGTTGTTTCCATATTGATTTTCTGTCTGGAAGACCCATCCCGTGTTGTCTGAGGTGTGTTAAAGTCCCCTACTATGATAGTATTACTGCTGATCTCTGTCTTTATGTCAGTCAATATATTTGACTGTTTTATATATTTAGGTTCTCCTATGTTGGGTGCATAGATGTTTACTAGGGTTATGTCCTCTTGTTGGATTGATCCCTTCCTTTATTATTATATAGTGCCCATTTTTGTCTTTTAATATGTTCTTCATTTTAAAGTCTATTTTGTCAGATATAAGTATTGCAACTCCAGGTTTTTTCTCATTTCCATTTGCATGAAATGTCTTACTCCAACCCTTCACTTTCAGCCTGTGTGTGTCTTTGGATCTGAGGTGAGTCTCTTGTATACAGCATATACAAGGTTCTTGCTTTCTTATCCACTCAGCCACCCTATGTCTCTTGATTGGAGCATTTAATCTGTTTACATTTAAAGTGATTATTGATAGGTACATAGTTATTGCCATTTTTAAATTTGTAGTTAGATTGTTTTCATCTTTCTTCTATTTACAGAAGTAAACAGTATTTCTTGCAATGCTGGCTTGGTGGTAATAAATTCCTTTAGCTTATTGTTTTCTGGGAAACTCTTTATCTCTCCATCAACTTTAAATGATAGCCTTGCTGAATAAAGCAATCTAGGTTATAGGCCTTTGTTTTCCATCACTTTGAGTATCTCCTGCCACTCCCTCCTGGCCTTCAGTGTTTCCTTAGAAAAGTCATTTGATAGTCTTATGGGAGTTCCCTTGTATGTAACCATCTGTCTTTCTCTTGCTGCTTTTAGGATTCTCTGTTTGTCTTTAACCTTTGCTATTTAACTACAATGTGTCTTGATGTGGACCTGTTTGGGTTTATCCTGGTTAGAACTCTCTGCGCTTCCTGGGCTTGTATGTTGGTTTCCTTCATCAGGTTAGGAAAGTTTTCGGACATTATTACTTCAAATATGTTCTCAATCCCTTACTTCCTCTCTCCACCTTCTGGTATTCCTATGATGTGCATGTTGTTGCGTTTGATGTTATCCCATAGGTCTCTTAAACCATCTTCATTGTTTTTTATTCTTTTTTCTTTCTGTGGTTCTTTTTGGGTGGTCTCTGCTAACTTGTCTTCTAAGTCACTGATTCGATCCTCTGCTTCATCTAACCTGCTGTTAATTCCTTCAAGTGAGTTCTTTATTTCGGTAATTGTGTTCTTTAGTTTTAACTGGTTGTTCATTATGATTTCTACGTCCTTCTTTATGTCGTCTCTAAGCTCTTTAAACATTCTTATCATCAGTGTTCTGAACTCTGTCTCTGATAGGTTGGTTACCTCTGTTTCATTTGGTTCCATTTCCGGAGGTTTCTTCTGTTCTTTTATTTTGGACATGTTTCTTTGTTTCCCCATTCTGGCTGACTCTCTGTGTTTATTTCGATGTATTAGGTAGATACCCTAGAGTTCTTAGTTCTTGCTGGGTTACCTTATGTAGTATGTGTCCTTTATATTTGACTTGCACCACTTCCTTCTTCTCCTCTTGACTCTTGTGTTGTGTATATTGTGTATATTGTGTTGTGTATATTGTCCTGTTAAAGAACATCTTTAATTGCTTTTCGCTTGTGAGTGGGTGTGGTTAACTCCTAGGCTGACTATTTGTGAGACTTGTCTCTGCCCACTGCAATGTGTTCTGCTGCGTGAGGGTTGACCACTTAAATGTGGTTTGGCCTCTATGGGCTCTTGTGCCTGTAGAGAATTCCCTCTGGGTGTGTCACTTGTATGTCAAACCCTGGAGTACTCTGGTTTGGTCTGGAGTTGGCCTCTGGGTATGTTGAATCTTGTGCCTCTTAAGCTGGGCCCTGGTGTAGGGCAATTTCAGGACAAAGCTAATCACCAAACACAACAACAACAACAACAAAGAAAAAATCAAATACATTCACATGTAAAAACTAGCGGCAACCCCCACTCAATACAAGCAAAGATAACAAAGATATAAAGATAAAACAAAACAAATCAAAACAAAAAGCAGCATCAGTCTTGGCTTAAGCCCGCCAAGTAATCTCTAGGTTATCCTCTGCTGTACCAAAGAGTCCCCTGCATATTTTGCAGGCAGAGCCAGTCACCTGGTGCCCAGAGTGACGTTGGGACTGCAGATTTAGATGCGTGGGGCTGAGGGGTCTGGATGGTAGTTTTACAAAGTTAGTGCAGTTTCTGCCCTTGCCTGCACATATGCACTCTGAGAGTAGCACCACCAGTCCTGTGTCCAGTTCTCTTGAGTCTTAGGGGACTTCTTCCGTGTGTACGTGTGTGTGTGTGTGTGTGTGTGTGTGTGTGTGTGTGTGTGTGGCGGGCGAGAGATTTCTGAGCTGCTGAAAGCCAGGAGCTGTGTCTGCCACTTATTGCTGATCCCTGGGAGTGTAATTGCCCCGCCCTAGGAAGGCCAGAAAGGGTGAGGTCTAGGGATGGAAGGGTCTTCTCTCGCCAGGCCCAGCCATGTCACACTCTTCCCACAGGCCAGAAAAGGTGGTGGCTGGGGGTGGAGAAGTCTCTTCTCTCCTAGCCCAGCAAAAATCACACTCTTCCCAGCCTCTTCCCTGGGTCAGAGCTGCCCATCAGGCTTCCCAGAGCATGAGCACTAACACTGCTCTGTAATCTGACACTACTCCTCAGTTCAGGGACTAGTTTGAGTCTCTGGGAGGGCAGGGGTAGGATTGGAAGAGTGCGGGGACGGGGGTTGGAAGAGGGGAGGAGGAGCCCAGGTATGGAGTTTGTGTCCTTTGTTCGGTCTAAGGCCCAACTGGAGGTATCACCTGAGGCTATTGCCTCGAGTGCTCGATATGCTGCCCCCTCGTCCGGAAATATCAGCTATGGGACGCAGGAAAAGAGCCCACCTCCTGGCTTTTGTGTTCTCTGTTCTGTCTTGCAATCCCCTGCGTCCCTGCAGCCGCAGATGAGGACTGCGTTTCCGCTCTGCTCCCTTCCCTCTTCCCCTGCTCGCCCAATTTGCTCACCTTCAAGTAATCCTTGCATGAGTCTCTTAGCTGTTCTGCATGATGAGCAGAGAGACCTTTGATGGGTTGTAAATGCCCCGTTTGTGATAAGATCCGGAGGAGAACTCAAAAAGTGCACCCGGCTGTCGCCATTCCTATGACGTCAACCATGTTCTTTTAAGTGCTCCTGAAGTCTGGTATGGTATGGAGTTTACACATGTAGAACTGATTTTTGATTCCAGAGTTACAAATGCTACTCAAAAATGAAAGTCTGCACTTCAGAATTACTTGTATCGCTTTTTAGATATACATGTTCCCTGGATTCTGTCTCATGGTGAGGGTAGTGTCTAGAAAGTTACATTTGTTTAAAGCAAGACAGATATTGAAACACAGTCAGAGTTGAGTACCACTTGGAACTAGATTCTGGTTATTAGACCATTACTAAGATCCATTCTATAATTACATTTCTCTCTCCTCTATTTGAGAGAAATAGTCTTTTTTTTTTTTTCCTTTCCATCTTTTCTTGGACAAGAAGAGACTTATAAGCAGAGGTTCTCAACAGAAAACGTACGTTCTGTCAGGATTTAAATCCAGATTGTATTCTTCCCCAAATACTCATCTTTGACGAATGAATAGCAAAAGCTCTGGATAACTGCTCTCTATTACTGAAATGAGTAAGCAGGACTCATAAAAAGCATCCCTAGCCAAGTCATCCATATTGTAAAAACAAATGTCCTGAGGATGGCAAAGTACATGTCTCTTTCAATCAGAACATGTTGCGTGGGCTTCATGTGTATGGGTGACTATTTAATTAAGAGAGCTCATCACTGTTGTCACAATAAAGGTGATCTAGACCGCTCAGTACATTTTAATAGAGCACTTCCGCCACCTAGTGTTCCACAGCTGCAAAATACTCTCACCATTTGGAAAGAAGCAGCTCTTCTCTATCAGACCTAAGTAAGTTTTTACTTTCCATGGCCAAGGTTAATTCAGGGCTGCTTGGAAGTAATAGGAAACAGTAACATTTATGGAAATAACGGTACATATTTGACCACTAGGACTCATTCAAAAAACAACTTGGTTTCTAATAAATTAAATAATTGTCATGATTCATTTGTGTGACCACATTCTAATTAAATTTGGCTCCACAGTCAACCGGAACACCAATGCCTTTACAGCCCCAGCCATACTGTAAGCAGCAGTGATATCCATGTGAAGCTTATACACTGGATAACTTTTGTTCTGATTTGGAAGATAGTAGTCTTGCCAGTTACAATAATGATATTTAACTTTCAACAACAGGTTAACAGTGAGGATTTCAGTATTTTGGTGCTGAAATTCACTTTTTTATAAAATGCAGTTCACATAAAAATGTTCTGTCCCTACAAAACGCCTTGGGCTTACAGCTCAGTGGGCTGAGCATCCATCCCTACCTTTCCATGTGATAATGACAAAGGCACTTAATCTCTCACCTTGGGTTGCTCAGCTGGAAAATGATAAGCCTGAACTTACTCTAAAACTCACAGAAGGGGTGAGCAATAGCTACTACACACCATGCATCTTGATTAAAAAAGATATAAATGTATTGTGGGCTGAACCAATGCCAAGAGTAAGAGACATGAAGAGTCATTGGGAATAGAAATAGTTCACTGGATAATGAATTCAAAAAAGTTTAAAGTGACCAGGGCTTTCCCTTGACCCATACAATTTCACTCTTCGTCATTAGACATTCAAAAAATAAATAATTATAGCTAATGACTATCATCATGAGAATTTGCCCAAACCATCATATGGGCATAGTCTACACCAACCCTTCCCCTTGCTACCATCATCTGCAAACAATGGAAGTGAAATACAGTGATTTCCCCAAAAATAAGACCTAGCCAGACAATCAACTCTAATGCATCTTTTGGAGCAAATATTAATATAAGACCCGGTCTTATTTTACTATAAATAAATCTGGGTCTTACATAATATAATGTAATGCAATGTAATGTGATATAACATTATGTATACATATATATATATATATATATATATATATATATATATATATGTATGATATAATATGATATGATATGATATCGGGTCTTATATTAATTTTTGCTCCAAAAGACGCATTAGAGTTGATTATCTGGCTAGGTCTTAGTTTCGGGGAAACACGGTATCAAATGCCAAGCATTTTGGCATATCAGTATATCTCATTTAACATAATAACCTTGAGAATTTGGCTTAATCACTTCCATTTACCAATGAGGAAAATGACATTCACAGAAGTTAAGTAGCTACATCAATATAGCACAGCCAGAAAATGATAGAATCAGAATCGAAATTAATCTGTTTTATTCCAAGATCATTTTCTAAATCTCACACAGTTTTTCAATAACCAGGAAATCCCAGTTTTCATGGGAACAAGAAAGGTGTCCACAGTCCCAACTCCTCCCTCTCCTCCCAAACTCCATTCGTTTTTTTTTTTTTTTTCTGTTTGTTTGTTTTGTTTTGTGTTATTCACCATGAGCTCCTTAGCAATAGCTGTTAGGAAAAAATAAAAAAAAAAAAAAACCTTGAAGAATTCCAAGTTACCAGTATGTCTCAAACATTAGACTCTATTGCGTGTATATTGACAAGAAACAGTGCATTCCTGATTTAAACATATCTTAACAAGAAAACATTCAAAACACTTGCAGCTAATGCCAGCATTGTATCAAGAGCCTCATAACACATACACCCATACATTAGAAATTCACCACAATCAATTCTACCCAAGACTAACTTTTCTAAAACACTCATTCCATCTGTCACTTAAATGTCCCAAGGCCTTCAATATTCTGTGGCTTAGAATAAAATCCAAACTTCTTAACCAAGCATTCTAGGCCATCCCAAACCAACTTATACTGAGCACGCAGCTACTCCTACTCTCCATTTTATGAGTCTTACTGTTGAATCAGTCTCTTTTTCAACTCATCCGAACATATTCTTGCTTGCTCTTCTCTGCTCCTTTGTTTAATAAATTCCCCAAATATAGACTAATCTTCCCCATCTTGTATGTTTGTTTAGATGCTCACCATAGCATCTCAGCCTTAGCCCCACCTCTTGTAAGTCCTTTTAATGATCTGATCGGTTGAAATTGTATAAAAACAGATATTTTCCTGGCGAGAAAATGTAATGTAAAAGTTAGGCTTTCAGTCAGGGAATACATTTTAAATTGGAATATGAAGCCATGTAAACAACGCCTAAGGAGTCTATAGTATAAAGGGTACAGACATGTACGCACATAAAAATCTGTTCTACAAATGAGTAAGAAGAGAGTAAGAGCTGTAATACGTTAGCATATATAAGTGCATATTATAAGGTGACTACCAAGAGCCAGCATGATGATAAAGCTCTCAAAAAAAGAAAACAAAGGGCTGTAAGAAGTGATAATGAAGAGAACATCACAAGATTATGTAGTCAGGGAAGGCCTCTCTAGGGACTAGAAAGAGTCCTTAAATATAGAAGTGCAAGGAAGCCCATTTTAGGATAAAGGGAAAGCATTGCAAATGCCAGATGTAGTAATGATTTTGACGTTTGAAGGTCAGGGTTTGTTCCCTCTTGAGCTGAGTGAGTCTCAGAAGTGACAAGACAGCACTGCTCCTTCCTGAGATGGGTGACCCTTAGAAGTGACCTCATTTGTCTGAACCTCATTTTTCTCATCTGTAACATGAGACTCTGAAGAGCACCTACATGGAAGAAACCCCTGTCCTCTTGGATGCCATGATTTGCTCATCATCTGCAATATTGTGTTGAAGTGGAAGGTTCTGGCTTGGATTAGGTATTCAGAGCCCAGTGCTTGTTTGTGGAGGGAATAAGTGAAGGAGCATTTGAATGAAGAAGGAATGACAAAGCCATCTTTATCTTCCCTGAAGAGTCACACCTAATGCCCAGCAGACCCAGAAGACAATCCATTAGGATAGTTTTAAAATTCTGTGGCTGTAGATTAGCAGAGAAATGTAATCGAAAAGGTTGAACAAATATTTAACATCAGGTGTGTGTAACACATTCATCCTATGTCATTATTTTTTACTACAAAGAGACCTTCAAATGTGTTTGAAAGATAAAATACTGTCAAATTGAGATTATTTTCCATAATCTCACTTCAGGAAAATTAGAAACAAGTAAGAAAATTTAAAGTAAAAATAACAACTGGCTGGAAAATTCAGAGTTTTCTTATATAATCATTGGGTTCAAAGAGACACCAAAAACAAAACTGCACAAATTTTTAAAAATACTAATAATGAAAACACTAACTATAATAATCTACAGAACAGAGCTAAAGTTTTTCAAGAAGAAAAATTTATACAATTTAACACTTTAAAAACTTTTTTTTAAATGTGAGACTGAAATGAAAATCTAATAATGTGTCTAAAATGTTACAAATTATAAAGGAAATATAAGTAACAGAATTATTAAGAAATCAAATAGATAAAATATTTGAAAGCTAAATAGAATTATACATGTAAGTTATTTTTAACTTTTAAGTGTTAACATTATTTTAATTTCTATTGCAACTGTATACAAATAGAAGGTTGGAGATACTCCTTACGGCAGACATTTATTTGGATTTATAAGCTAATATCTGAGATATCAAGACAATTCAAACTTTAGTCCTTTATACTCAATAATTTGTAAAAAACAAACAAACAAAAAACATCAAAACTCTTATTTTTATCCTTGACCAGAATGGGCAAGAAATAACATAGTGTCTTAGCCATTCATTCAAAGAACTGGAATAAAGACGCAGATATTTTGGCTGGTATCAGCTTGGACTACAATGGTGCCAAAAAAACCCAATCATATCTATGTGTAATCAATAAAATCAGAAAATGCATGCTATCTATATCCCTTCACTGATTACTGTTATTATGTAATGATTTGAGAAAATTCATAATATACTTTTAATTGGTATGATTGATTTTTATTAATCATAGACGTGTTAGATCTTTTTCAGACCTTATTTTTATTTTTCTGTTCATGTACCAAACTACATTATCTAGCACTCTTTTATGTCAGCTGTGGCCATGTGACATTGTTTTACCCAATGGAATGTGAGCTAAAGTCTTGAATCACTTATAGGCTTGGCCCACTAAAAAAACCACTTGCATATGCTTATACATGTTCATTTTCTCTCTACAGTCAAAATGAGGATAAGCATTTTGTTTATTTTCTATAATTCAGTTATTTTCAGTGTATTCACACAAACACACAGACACAAACATGAAAAAAAAAAAAATCCTGTACTCATTAGCAGTCATTCTCACTATTTCTTCAAAGCAGCTCTGGGAAACCACTGATCCATTTTCTGTCTCTGTCTCTATGGGTTTGCCTATTCTTGACATTTCAAGTAAATGGAATCATAAAATATATAGTCTTTGGTGGCTGGCTTCTCTCATGTAGCATAATGTTTGTAAGGTCCATCCATGTTGTAAAATCAATCAATACTTCCTTCTAATGGTTGAATAATATTTCATTGTACAGATATACCACATTTTATGTTTCCAGTACCCATTGACAGATTTTGGAGTTGGTGCCACTACTGGGCTGCTATGATTAATGATGCTATGAACATTTTATGTACAAGAATTTGTGTGGAATTGTTTCCAATTCTTTAGACTATACAAGTATGCCTAGGAGTTCAATTGCTGGATCATATGGTAATTATATGATTTTTTTATCTTTAGGATGAACTTCCAAACTTTAGGAGGAGCTTCCAAACTGTTTTCCAAAGTGAACACCATTTTACATTCCCACTAGCAGTGTATGAGGATTCTACTTTCTCCACATCCTCAGCAAAAATTGTTAATGTATTTTCTTTATAGCCATGCTACTGGATTTGAAGTGCCACCTTAATAATAATAATAATAATACTTTTACATTAATGAAAATAACAATATTCAACATACCAAACCTCATGGGTCGCATCTAAAGTAATGCTTAGAGTGATATTTATAGCTCAAATGAATACACATACACACACACACACACATACATATATATGTTAGGTTACTAGTTTGAAATATTTCACACACACACACACACACACACACACATATATATATGTATGTATATGTTTATGTATGTGTGTATGTATAAGTGTGTATGTGTGTGAAATATTTCAAACTAACCATTCACCTTAAGAAATTCAAGAAGAAAAAACAAAACCAAAGTGAGAAGTAAGGAAATAATGAAAAATATAGACTAATAAGTATAGATAATAAATAATAGAGAATAAAGTAAATGAAATATAGACAAGAAAAACAATAGAGAAAATTATCAAAATCAAAGTTGGTTCTTTGTAAAGACTGATGAAATAGACAAACCTTAGACTGAGTAAGAACAACAACAAAAACAGAGAAGACTACTTAAAAAAATCAGGAATAAAAGAGAGGACATTTGAACTGAACAGAAATAAAAAAAGAATGTAAAGGGTAGTATGAATAAGAAGTGTATGCAAACAAATTAGGAACCTTATATTAAATTAAAAAAAAAACACAAAAAAACAGAACAAAACAAAACAAAAAACAAACAACAAACTTGTCTACAAAGTCCAGTCCCTGAAGTTGTCAATTGTGAATTTTACCAAACACTTAAAGAATTATTATTTATTTTTCACAAACTCTTCCAAACCTTCAACAATGGAAGGAGGTAATGTTTCCCAACAGATTCTAGGAAACTAATATTACTCCGATACTAAAATCAGACAAAGACATCACAAGTACAGTTCAGATCAACATTTCTTATGAATATAGACACAAAAATCTCAACAACACAAATCCAGCAACATAAAAAAGGATTATAAACCATAATAAAGTGGTATTCATACCAAGAATGCAAGGCTGGTTAAATCTGTGAAAGATATGTCAATACAATACAAAGTATTAATACAATAGAGGACAAAATTATGTGCTGAGAATCCATTTGACAAAATCCAACACCCTTTCATGACAAATTAGAAACAGATCACTATTGAAAGCCACATGACAGAAGGAGCTGAAGTCCCTGAATCCAAGAGGAGAGCAGCTTTCAGAGCAAGACAACTGTTATTTGACTTGGAAAAAGTATTAGGGTTAAAAGCCAGGAAAAGACACTTGCAGTCACTATCATTTCTATGATTCTTCCAGAGATATAGTTTCCAGACCTGTGAAATTGGAGATGATTTAGAAAGAGAATTCCCAAGGCCCATTTTAAACTTATAACAAATATTAACATATTTTGCAATTTAAGATAGCACATGCTTGGAGGGGGATCAAAGTTTTGCCACGTTAAAATGGTGTCTTTTGGGACATTGATTTCAAGCTGGTTATTAAGAAACAACAGACTCAGAAAGTACCTTTGAACCCCCCCCCCCGCCCCTTTCCTGCCTAAGAAATTCAGATGGAAAGACCTGCTTCAAGAAGGTAATCTTAGCAGATTCACCTTAGCATTAGATAGGAAGGCTCCAGCCAAGGACCTGGTAGTTGCCTATAAAGAATTTGCCTGCCACTATGTTCCTCTTCTCCAGCCACCTGTAAATTGTGTATTTCCTTCAAAATCTCAGACCTCTGCCCCCTTTCTCCTTTGTCCATTATGTCATATAAACCTCAATTGCCCAATGCGTTTTGGGTCTCATATCTTACGACACTGCTGGCATGTACATCCATAATAAACTGTGTACATTTTCTCCTGTCAATCTGTCTCTGTTAATTTCACTATTAGTCCATCTAGAAGAATTTTGAAAGTGGGAGAAAAAGTTATTTTTTGTTATTATTTGTTTCTTGCCCCCAATACTTCATAGTTTTTATTATAATAATAATAATTATTATTATTATTATCACTGTTTTAGAGAAATACCTTATCAAAATTATAGTGGAACATAATCTAGTAACAGATGAGGATGAATATTTCAGCAAATCAAATTTCTAAAGTGATCTCTGTGCACACAATATAACACTACCAGGTGATCACAATATAGTTTCACATGAGGAGAGAGAAAAAATATTCAACCTTTACTTTTCATCTTTTTTTCTACCTTTGTGCAGAGAAAGTATAAATAGGAGATGCATTTGCCTTGTCTCCTTCAGTAAAATACTGTCTTTCTTCTAGTAAAACAGATTATTAAAGATCAAAACTAATATAGAAAATTATCTTTATGAACACTTTCATAAGAAAACATAGAGTTAGTCAAATTTTACACCCTTAGGCTGTAACTAAATGTTTCCTGTGATTCCATTTCACTTTTGATTAAAAGGATCTTAAAGAGGAAGGCGCATTTTCTGCAGTCTTATGAAGCCATTTAGCAATAAGTAATTTGTGCTGAAGTGGGAAACTCACATAAAGAAATCAATTTTTATGTGAGAAAGAATAACGTAGTAACTTGCAGAAAAAAAAAATATGTAACTTTCAAATACTTGAAATTATAGTACAAAATAAACCCTAAGGGGCCAAACATGAGATTCCCCATAGATAACCTCCAGCCATGTGATAAAAT
Source organism: Rhinolophus hipposideros (assembly GCF_964194185.1). Classification (NCBI taxonomy): domain Eukaryota; kingdom Metazoa; phylum Chordata; class Mammalia; order Chiroptera; family Rhinolophidae; genus Rhinolophus; species Rhinolophus hipposideros. The sequence continues at coordinate 35,467,512 of NC_138061.1, read as the reverse complement.
CAGTGTTTTTTTTTAGTGACAATGCATTTTCTTTTCTAATTAATCTGTATCCCCTGATCACATATACATAAAAATGAACAACTTCTGAATGCCCGATTAAATCATTTTGTTTGCCATAGCATTATGCCAGAAAACTTAGAAATATCACTACCGTTGTTGTGAGGCATATGAAAAAATAGTTGTATACAATCCTTTGTGAGCCTTAATATTATTTGTATGCATCTATGTGTACGTGTGTATTCCCAAATGCATTGTAGTAACTTATTTTCCAATATTAGGTGCAGGGTAGAGAATATATCATCACTCTTGTTCAAAGGAAAGTATAAAAGAGTTCTTTCAATGCAGAACATTATTGCAAAAAAGTCTCTAGAATACATATTAGATGCCAGTTTTCAATGTTCGTTAACTACAGCTCCATGCCATGAATTCATATGTTGTGGATGAACTAAATGGAATAACCGAGATGAACTAGTAGCAAAAGTAAGATAATATGTTTACCTTACGTTCAAAGCTGCCTAGATGGCTTAAATTGAAGGAATAGAAAAATTAATGAAAATACAAGCCTAATTTGTTTTCTTTGTATATAAGTGATTTTTTAGAAAGTTGTAAGAGGTGAAAGATTTCAGAACGCTGCTTTACTTTAGAATAGTACTCTGTGCTATTTAAATCATGATTTTTTTTTTCCTCTGAACCATTCATTTATCCTTTTCAGATGAGCAATGCTGCTCATGAGGTGGTTCCTATAAAACAAAACAAAACAAAACAAAAGCAAAAAAAAAAAAAACAAACGAAAAAAAACGAGAGTAGATTAGAACACAATTACTCTGGATAGAGTTACTCTTTTCGTGATATATCAATTTATTATTGTATTCTACAAAATGACAGAACATGCATATTTATATGTAATAAATTAGTAGTTTCTGCTTCTTAAATACATTTTTTATTTTCACAAAAAAATTCTAAAATGCATTTGATTGTTTACTTTTTAAATGAAGAAAATATATCTCTATAAGCTTGTCAATGATATTGATTTTTTTTTCATAAACCTGCTTTTGCATAGACAGTGACACAGTAAACTAAATTTTGTACATATTATCTACAATGTGAAATGGATTGTAGGTGATTCTTGGTGTACATTTGCTGTTATTTCCTCTCAGATGTGCTCCATAATAGACTCAGGAGTTCTTTATAAAATGATAATGAAAATAACAAAATGAAATAAGCACTGTTAAAAGAGTCACTTATAAAGGAGTCTGGAGGCCACTGAGGAAGTGGGGCCTACGCATATCTCCTGTCTCAATTCTTCGAACTATGGTTAAATTGCTGATGTTGCTAAATTCAGCTTAAGGCTGAACAGCAAACATTGTGGATCAATGATTGCCACATGGACACATACGGACTTTACTCTCCCCTCCTTCAACAGGATAACCATTTGCATTCTCACCTTGAAAGGATCCAACCCGTTTTGCCAACCAGCACTCTCTATTTACATAATAGGTCCGACCAATCCCAGCTGACCCAGCAACAACCTTCATTTACGTGGCGGACCTAAATGAGAACCGCTTCTCTTGGTTTTTGCCTTTTATAAACAAACCCTGCTTTTCCTTGTTCCCTTTGGGGCACAATTCGGGTTGCTGCCTGAATCTGTACCTCCAAGATTGCAATCCCTTCTCTGCTCAAATAAACATATTTTATTTTATTTTTTATTACAACTTTTTTTGGTTAACCAAAAACATCCTTGGACTTCAACTCTAACATGTAAAGAGCTCGGAAGTCGCTATCCCCATCATTAATAATGATAATTAATAAAAAGCTGAGTACACTGAAAATCAACAACCTCTCCTGTACTCCTCAGAGAATTGAAATTGCAGGGCAAATGGCACTCGAAATCTAGTGAGACAGATGAATACCGAGAGAAAGAGCTGACACCAGCTCACCTGGTGCAGAAACCATGAAGCTAGAAACTGGTAGGGGCAGTGATAATTTTGATGAATTGCTGAAGGTTGAGTGGGAACTAGCTTGAAAATAAGAGAATCATGAGAGCCACAGTTATAGGAGAGCCCCTGCACACTCGAGGGTTTTACATCCAGGAACTCCACTGCAAAGAAAAATCATCCTGTGTCTGTCAAGAAGAGGAGAAAGTAACCATTCTAAATATACCCCATTTATTCTCTGTAACAAAGGCCTACGCTCCAGTGAAAAAGACTTTAGTACAGCTGTGCCCAGGAGGATCTGAACGACCCGATATTTCCCTGCATTCTCTTGCTCCTCCTGCACGGTATCTTTTGTCTTTATTAAAAGCTTTAGGTAAGTGTTAAGTATACTCTGTGAAGTCATAGCAGAAATTGCCTTAATATAAATATGTGTCAGCTCTCCCCATTAGACTGCGAGCTCACAGGAGCAGTTATGTTCTCCTTTATCTCCTACGTTCTATCCCACCTGATAACACAGCAGCTCCTAGGAAGTAATTTGTAGGATGAGTGAACACGGATGGGGACATGTGGCGTCTCAGTACCGCCCTTGGCTTGCTGCAATTCTGAGTTTGGCCACTAGATGGCAGAGCTGACCTGTAAGTTCCCTGTGGGACCTTGTTTAGGAGATGACCCTCACTCCGTGGGTAGAGTTCCCCTATCACGCACCATAGCTTCTGGGAAGCCATTCAGAGCAACCTGAAAAGACAGACTCTTCCTTCCTCACCACTCCACCTCTCTTTAAACAGGGGAGTCAACTGGGGGCCAGGTTGTTTCTGGGTCAGTCAAGCTTGGTTACTCTGGGTCTCCTAAGTGTCTATTCCCTTACCTGTCACAGGAAACCCTCAATCTTGGTCCTCGTTCTCTGTCAGGGGAATATTTTTCTCAAGGGCAAGGGATTCCATACACATACAACATTCTATCCATCCCTCCAACATATTTACGGTTCTGAAGGACTTTCTTTAAAACCCTTTAACAGCTGGAGGACGGAAACACATAGGGGAGAGTCAGCCTCAGTCACAAATCCCAGATCAGGATGGAATGGAATCAGATCTGTGTATGTTCCCTGTCCTTACCCTTCCTTCTGCCTTGGGGGTCGGGGGCCTGGTAGCTGGGCACCCAAGGAAATGTGGAAGAGGAGCAGCTGACATCTAGCTTCGCCAGCAGTGGCTGGAATTAGCCTCTCCCTGTCCTTTCTGTCAGAGCATCTTCCTTAACTCCCTCCCCTTCCCATCCCACTGCCCAGCCACTCCCCTCCAGTGCCCCTTCCTTCCTGTCCAGGACAGTTTTCCCTGTATCCCTAACTTCCTAGTCTATAGGAGTGGTTTGGGATTGGTTAGGTTCCCCCGGACCTAAGTCTGTATTAGCTCAGGCTGCCTTAACAAGATACCCAGAATGGGTGGCTTAAACAACATTGTACTTTCTCACAGTTCTGAATGCTGGAAGTCCAAGATCAATGTGCCAACAGGGATAATTTCTAATGAGACAGCCCTGTACCTTCTTACTTTGCCCTCTCATGGTCTTTTCTCTTTGTGTGTGTGCACAAGGAAAAGTCCCTGGTGTCTCTTTCTCTTCTTATAAGGACACCAGTTCTATCAGATTAGGGCCTTATCCTTATGACCTCATTTATTTGTAATTAGCTACTTACAGGTCCTTCTCTAAATATAGTCACATTAGGGATTAAGGCTTCAACATATGAATGGGGGTGGGGGTAGGTGGGAGGAATAACAAAATTCAGTCTGTAATAGTGGATGGCTTAAAGCTGGTGGGTCTGGTCAGACGGAAGCCCAGAGGCAGTCTCAGAGCCTAGAACTGGCCAGTACCAGCCCTCTGCCCTCCTAGACTCTCAGCCTTTCACATGAGGCTTGGCTGGTGTAATCACTGATGCTACATATGCCCACAGAGGGCACACACAGGGCATTTGTGCACTCACCCTGTACAAGGACAAACCTACTACGACAGCTATCGAAGGACGCTTGGCTACAAATTTACTCTGCAACACGCTTTGTATTAAAACACAGAATTCCATTAAGCATGTCTTTAAAGTGAGCATGATAAGCTTTCACATTGGAGGGCACTAGAGAGCTGCTGCAAGAAAAAGGGGCTCCTGCAGTTTGTGGATGCAGCTCAGTGGCTGGGTCAGCCTTGCGTGTATGAGAAGAGTCCTGAGAGCCCTGCCCCAGCCACAGTCCAAAGGCTGGGTTGCTGGATGAGGTGGCAAGTGCCACCTTAGCATGGTCTGACCACAACTTTCCCGCAGCCCTGTCACCAGAAAAACCCAGCAGAAGGCTTCCTTCCTGCACCTCTGCCCTGATTCCCTCTGGGGTCCTTCTCCCCAAGGAGTGTCTCCCACAATCTTCTGGAAGTAGCAACTCTCCCAGTGGGGACAGTAGGCTCCGGGCCTGCTGCACCCCCACCCACTCCCACTGCCCAGTGGAGAAGCCACCAGCTCTGCTTGCCTCCCACCTGTTTCCTAAGATAAGCAGATTCTTGTGGAGTCGTCCTGGAGGCAATGAAGTCCCTGACATGCTGGGCTACATGCCAGGCACACTGAGCGTGGACCAGAAAAGGACATTCCATGGCACATTCAAGGCAGTGGAATCCTGGTTCACAGATGAGGAAATGGAAGAACCAAAGGGGATGGGGCTTGGCTAAGGTCACACCTGGGAAGGGACAGAGCTGGGATTCCATCCCTGGCTAGAAGAAAGGGAGTTTTGCGGGGCAGGTCAGAGAGGAAGTGTCTCTGCAGCCTTTTGGGGTGAGGTAGATGTCTGGTGGAGGTACCATAGTGGAGGCAGTTCTGGGAAGGGCCCAAGGTCCAGAAAAAATGCACACAGTGGCCTCTCAGAGGCACGGTGCCTTCACGGGTATCTCATGATAAAGGCCTGCTGGTGACTGTAGAGAGCAGAAGGGGCTCATAGCTGGGCAGCACTCAGAGCAGTGGCTCAGCTGTTGAACTGACTTCGAACCTACATGCACATCCCTTCCCAGCCCAGTTCCAGGAAATGTCAGGGCCTGGAGGGTAGCTTCCTGATGTCTGGACTAAGTGTCCAATAATATAACAGCAAGCACTGTGATGAAAGCCAACACCTCCAACATGACCTGGATTCAGCTACTTCATTTCACCTCCTGCCACTTTGGAACAGGAGCCATAGGAATTTTTGGCTGCTAAAGAGTAGGGAAGAGAGATGAACAAGCTGCCTGAAGCCTTGTTAGGCCCTGAATCTCCTAGTCTCTGTCATTTGATTTAGGCATGTGGTTCTCTGCCACCCTGGACATTTTTCAGGCAGAAGGGATGAGTCAGCAGAATGTAGGGAAACCAGGCCTTCCACAAGCCAAAGGCAGTCCAATTGGAAGGGACCTGGAAGAGAATCTCACCCACATTCCTTCTGGTGTTTGGAGGCCTCTAGAGCATGGCTCTGTAACATCTATGTGAATCTTCCATGATGGGCTCTCTCACCACTCCAAGCTCACATGACATTTATGACACATCTATTAGAAATGATATTCAAAATCAACTCCGTTGTGCTTCATAAAGTTATTGTTCCATCCCTTCTAGATTGTCCCTCTTGACCGCCATCACATGGCTTGAGCCATTTACCAACAAGATACCCATTATCTCCACCCTCCTTGCAACTGTTATTTTGTCTTTATTTCCTATTTCAGTTGAATGGCATTCAGATATTCAAGTCAGAAACCTGTGTATCCATAAAAATTCCTTCTTTTTGTTCATCATTTCACATCCAACCAATTCCCAAGTTCCATCAAATATACCTTGCAGATGTTCTCAAACGTGTCCACTTTCTTGATCCAGCTGCCGTTATCCTAATTCTGGCCACCATTATCTGCTGCTTAGATGATAGTACCTCCTTGCAGGTCTGATTTTTCCCATACCTGCCCCCTTCCAATCCTTCTCCACACTGTAGTCAGAACAAGCTTTGAAAATTTCAAAGTTGATGTTCTCTCTTCTGTTGAAATTTCTCTAATGACCCTTTGGAGGAGGCCCAAAGTCTTATAAAAGTTGTAATTCTGTTGTTAACCTGCTCATGCCTCATCTCTCACCACTTGGATCTCAACACTGTAAGCCCAGTCAGAATTAATTGTATTATCTTTGGGAACTTGGCCTACTCTGTCTCACTTTCAAGCCATTGCACAGACTAGTCACAATGTGAAACTTGGAAGGAAGCAGGAATAATATTTGGAAAACCCACAACTTCCTTTGAGACTCCATGTGGAAAACTTTTCTTTTGAAATAATTTTAGTCTCACATATAAGCTGAATAAATAATCAAGAAAGGTATCATGTACTCTTCATCCATCATTCACCAATGATAGGTTCTAACATGCCACAATACAAGTACCAAAACCAGGAAATTGGCATCGGAGCAATAAAACAAGATACTAATCTTATTTGGATTTAAACATTATTTACCAGCAATCTTTTTTTTTCCTGTGATTTTTCCAGTTTATTTATCCATTTACTTGTTGAAGGATAATTGGGTTAGTTCCAGATTTTTTGGCTATTAAAAATGAAGCTTCCAAAATGTGATGTGTGCATATAATAATTACTCAGTTTTAAAAAGGATAAAAATCCTGATATATGCTACAACATGGATGAACCCTGAAGACATTATTATAAATGAAATAAGCCTGTCACAGAAACAGAAATGTAGTATGATTCCACTAACATAAGTACCTAGAGTAGTCAAATTCATAGAGACAAAAAGTAGAACAGTTGTAACCAGAGGATGGGGGTGGAGGTGGGAATTAGACATTGTTGTTTAATGGGCACAGAGTTTCATTTAGGGATGATGAAAAAATTCTGCAAATGAATAGTGGTCATGGTTACAACAATGTGAATGTAGTTAATGCTGCTGAATTGTACACTTAATAGTCAAAATGGTAAGAATTACGCTATGCATATTTTACCACAACAAAATTTAAAAAGTAAGGTAAATAGCTAGACTATAATACCATGAAATATTTATAATATGAAAGAAAATAAAGCAAGCTAAGAAGATAGAAAGTCGCTCAGTGGGACTGATTGAGACAGGTTTCTCTGAGTCAGGGCTATTGGAATAGAAGAGCCAGCCAGTGACACAGTGGAGGGGATGGGCAGGCTAGGTGAATGTCAAGTGGAGAGCCTGAGGCAGGGGTGGTCTTGGTGTGTTCAAGGCAGCAAGGTTCTGCTGTGCTTTCACAGATGTGTGTGTGTGCACATTCACATGTTTGTGTGTATAATTGGTGTGCACAAACATATGGGTGCATTCCTGGGTATTTTTAGGTTTCTCTATTAGAAACAATGACGTATTACGTGAACCTACTTATAGCGTCTCTGCAACGAGAACTGCCAAAATGGATGGCAATTTGCAGGAAGATTGGTGCAGTATTAAAGCAAACAGCTGTTGAACAAAATGTCCGAAGCCTCTGGGAAATGCTAAGGAGAGTTTAGTGCAGCCCTAAGAAGAGTTGTTTATTAATCTGGGGTTGAAGGCCAGGCCCACTCTGCCAGTGTACAAGGTGATTGGGCCCTGCAGTTGCCAAGTCCAGCCTCCTTCCTCACCCTGAGGCAACTGCCAGAGCCCCTGGCTGGAGGGCCAACTTCCTTGTTTCTGCCTCCTTGCTCTGCAGAAGCCCTAGTAAGTCCTTTCCAGGGTATGGATTTGTCTAGGGGCTTGACTTGAACTTGGAGGCCTAGAGGGGGGCTTTCTGGCGGGGTGGAGGTGGGGAGATGACAGGCAGAAGCCATGCAGGGTGTGCCTCTTTCTCTGCTTATGTTGGGGCACCTGTGACTTTCCTGGATTTACCTGACCATTTGGAAATGAGACTGCCTTTATTTTCAAAGAGAGCCATGAAGGATTAGACCCATAAAGCTGGGCTACTGAGGTTTCCGGAGGAAGGATGGCTTTGAAAGAGCTTTGAAGGACAGATGAAATGCTAGCTAACATTGAGAAATGGAAAGGGCAGTCAAGGAAGGTGGTCTAGTTGCCAATGTTTTTGACTCACAGAACACAAGAAAGTCTTTCCAGAAACTGGAGAGAGATCTGGCACCCTGCTAAGGCCAAGGTAGTGAGAAGTTTCTAGAGAAAATGCTACCCCTGGTAAGTCTCTCTTGCATGGGAACAAAAACCTCAAGACGAAGCAAACTCACGTTAATTCTGGGCTGGGCCAGTGACTAATAGTGACTCTTCCTCTCGGAATCCTCAGTCAGCATCTTGGTGCCTGCCACTGAGTCGATGTTGATTAACTTTGCCCGGATAGGAGGATGGGATGCGGGTGACAGATGAGCCCAAAGGGCAGAGATGGGGAAAGAATGAGCTCCGACAGGTTCCTGGTCTCCATTCACTTCTACCCCCTAAGCTAACAGGCATGAATGTGCTGGCAACGTGTAGGCCCATTTGCTCTCACAAATGACACCCGTGATTTGGTGTCTACTCATGAACCATACTCACCTATTTAAAGACTCCTCATGAACTCTAGTGGTGATACCAGGGGTATGGGCACACATGACCCCCTCCTTAGGGTCCCCATTGCATGTCGGTGTGCCTACATTGGTTAATCAAACAGTGTCAGATTATTTACTTTTCCAAATCCCCGGTAAGGGGGCAGGAATGGTTTATCCATCTCTACATCACCTCCACTCAGAACAGGTTATAGGACAGAGGAAATATTTGTAAATATGTACTGATTAGCTGAGCAAGATAAGAGAATCTTCCTTGACTTTCCGCACACCAACGTGAGGACCGTGTCCCTGTTTCCATAGCTTTCTCTCCTTCTCCTGAGTGTGGTGACAGCATCTTGTTCAGAAACAGAATCCTGTGAGAATGCCCAAAAGACGTGCCCTGTGATCACCTGTGGTTCTCCAGGCATCAACGGCTTCCCAGGAAAAGATGGGCGTGACGGTGCCAAGGGAGAAAAGGGAGAACCCGGTACAACTGGGCCGTTCTATCTCTGTGACTCTTTACCTTCCAGACAAAACTGCCTGGGCATATAAGGAGAATACTGCCCTATCTATGCAGGTTGCATTTCTCTCAACTACATATTATAATTCACAATACAATTATAGCTCTGACTCTCTAGCAGACTTCCACACAGGAGTTGGTGACACATGGTTATCCTACTTGCTTAGGGAGTTGGCCATCCCATGGGATATGGGAGGATTTTCTTCTCTGGGTCATTAGAAGTAGCAGTTTAGGAAAATTGGTCCTGGATTAGTGTCTCCTTTCTCCTGGGAAGGGATTAGGCAACAAACTTTTGGAGAAACAGAACAACAACACAGATATCGATTTATGTTCCCTCTATCTTCCAACAGGCCAAGGACTCAGAGGCTTACAGGGCCCTCCTGGAAAGTTGGGGCCTCAAGGAATCCCAGGGCCCCCTGGGTTACCAGGAACAGTAGGCCAAAAAGGAGACCCTGGAAAATGTCCAGGTAAGGAGCTTATCTCAGCAAGATCTAGGTTAAGGACACACTGAATCCTGGGACTTTGAGTACCAGATAGGAGATACCCCTTCTCCTGCTGCTTTGTGGGAAGATGCTCAATTCTGCTTTCTGACCCAGCACACTCAGCTCTCTTTAGATTACTTAGAGCCTCAGGGGATTCCTACCTGTGCTGAATACAGATTTATAGCCTCTTCAGGGCCACTCCTTCACCAGGCATCCCCAGAAGGCCCTGGGCCGTGACTCCCTTTAGCTGATACAATGTGAGGCTCTAGTGCAAAAGGGAGAAAATAGGCCATTTATGTGTTGGGCTTGTTACGTCTATTTTCACAACAGCAGTATATACATGGTATGTCAGTTATCTTTTACTTCATGAGGAACAAACATACAAAAAAAAAGCCATTTATTTAAATAACAATACGTGGATCTACCGAGTGATTTTTCTGTTGGTCTCTGCTGGATTCACTCATGTGTCTGTGGTCAACTGATGACCAATGGTCTCACTTACAAATCTTGCTGTTGTTTAGTTATCAGTTGGAATGAGCCACAGGTCTCTCATCCTCCAACAAGCTAGCCTGGGCTTGTTCCCATAGAGGTGATTACAAGATTCCGAGAAATAGAAATAGAAGCTTTAAGACCTTCTGAAGGCTTAGGACATGTACATTATTGCCTCTGTCACATTCTAATGGTCAAAACAAGTCACAAGGCCATCCCAGATTCAAGGAGTGGGGAAATAGGCTCTATTCCTTAATGAAAAGATACACCATATTGAAGCCATTTTTGCTACCTATCACACATGGCTTTCCTTTCCCTCCCTCTCCCCACCACACAGACTTAAATAATGGGCAATTCACAAAAATCTTGGTTTGCTGATTAATAGAACAAACTCTGGAAAAACAAAAAACAAAAAAGGAACAAAAACAAAACCTCCCTAAATACAAAAACCTCTTTTAGTTGATATTCACCATCACATAATAATTTCCCAAGAGGTTTGTTTTTTTGTTTTTTCCTAATCTATGATAGAGCTGTTTATTTGGGAAAGCAACAATTAGTGAATAGCTTGGTATATGGAGTGCTATCATGCTAAGTCATCAGGGAGTGCATGTATGTGCATTTGCATGTGAGTGTGCATGTATGCTTTACGTGTGTATGGATATACTCAACAGACAAAGAGTGATGTTTTGGGATGGATGAGAATAGAGATACTTTTAGTTATTCTCTCTCTCTCTCTCTCTCTCTCTCTCTCTCTCTGTATATATATACAGAGAGAGAGAGAGAGAGAGAGAGAGAGAGAGAGAGAGAGAGAGAGAGAGAGCTATATATACATATACAGATATATACATATATATTTAATTTTTTCAAAGAGCAAATATCAATGTAAAAGAAAAAAGAATATATATATATATATATATATATTTTTTTTTTTTTGATAAAGATACCCTACCTGCTTGTAGTTCTGACACCCTTTCTCAAAAATGCTCTTTCACTTTGTTTTCATTTCCTAGATTGTGATAATGGCCTGGCTGCTTCAGAAAGAAAAGCTCTGCGATCAGAATTGGACCGTATGAAAAACTGTAAGCCTTCTCTCTCTTACTTTTCAGGCAGCTTGAAGTTTGGGAAGGTGGATAGCAACAAATATTTATGAAATACACATAATTTCCTAGCACCTGGATAGTTGTTTCTTATATTCCTCACAACCTTTGGGTAGAAAGAGACAAAAAGAAATTACATAACTTGCTCAAACACACAGAACTGAGTGGCAGAGACAGTTTACAAATGGAAATCAATCTGACTCCAGAGACCCGAATCCTATAGTTTTTCCTATCAGTGTGCATATGTGTCAATGAAAACAGGACCTACGACCCTTTCCCATTTATTATGCTGGTGTTGAGACCCGACAATGGGCCTAACCTGTTCCTCCTTTGCCCTCATGGCCTGGGGCAATATTCTCAGATATATTTGTTTATTTTCAAGTTAATATTAGGGTGAAATTCAGAATTACAGATTATATGTCTTCAGAACTCTAATCCAAAAGGACAAAGGCCTTTCTAGTATGTCTCTTCAGATTAGGTTTCCCAGATTTAACAAATTCAAACAAATAAACAAACAAAAACAAAACACTCATATATATATGAATTTCAGATGAACAACATTTTTTTTTTCTTCAGTATAACTAACTGAGTGCCCAAAATTGCATGGCCTAAAATTGCATGGGCAATACTTATTAAAAAGTAAATAAATAAAGTTTACCCTAAATTCAAAGTTAATTGGACATACTATATTTCATGTGGCAATTCTACTCTAGAAGCCTTTATCCAGAAAAATACCTTGGGCTGGACTTAAAGACAAGCCACTGTCACCCACATTTTCCCATTTTAGGGCTGATCTTCTCTCTGGGCAAACAAGTTGGGAAGAAGGTATTCTTGACCAGTGGTGAAAAGATGACCTTTGATAAAGTGAAGGCTCTGTGCGCCCAGTTCCAGGGCTCCATGGCCACGCCCCTGAATGAGGAGGAGAACAAGGCCATCCAGAATGTAGCCAGAGAAGCGGCCTTCCTGGGCATCACAGATGAGCAGACTGAAGGCCATTTTGTGGATCTGACCGGAGGGGCTGTGACCTACCAAAATTGGAATAACAACGAGCCCAACAACGCTGGCTTTGGGGAAGACTGTGTGACCATCCTGACAGATGGCACATGGAATGACGTGACCTGCTCATCCTCCTTTTTGGCAGTTTGCGAGTTCCCTGTCTGAGGGGGCACATCCCTCAGCCCCTCCCCCACCCCACCCCCAGTCCCTTTACTTCATCTCAAGCCCAGGGTCTGCTTTGAAAGATAAATCGGTATCAATTTTCTCATAGCCAGTGTTGATTTTCACCTTTGTGGAGAATCAGAGAAAATGAGAATAGATTGAATGAGGGGATGTGGGAGGTGAGAAGTGAGGAGAAACTGACAGTGGTACAACGAAACTTTCTGGTTCAGACCCAATTACTAATAATAATCACTAAACAAAATTGTAACAGTAGTAGCAACTAGTAGCAACAATAGTAGTAGTACTGATAATATATTTTGAATGTTTACTGTGAATCAGACCCTACGGATATTATGCATCTTATTCTAATTATCTATATTATTCACATAATTTATGTAATATTAGTATAATTTATATAATATTTAATTAGGTTATGCACTTTTGTTTGAGTAGTGTTAACTTGCTAAGGTTTTAAAATAAAATGGATTTATTTTTCCATTTACTATAAACATCTGTGTTCTGTTGAGCCTTCTTTTCTCTTTGGGTAGAGGGCTTCACTAAATGACATCCTTCAGCCTATCCATAGCTTTTCAGCTTGTCTCAGGTAATATGAGGATCTGTTTTGTTGCTTCCTCTCTGAACTATATTTTGTTCATACAATAAATACTAACCTATGTAAAGAACATAAATCTCAAGTGAACTGATTAAAGCTTTCTCGCAGATGTACAATTCTTGTATGCAACCATGTAACCACCTTCTAGATCAAGATGCAGGATATTTCTGGCATCCTAGAAGCCCCATCTTCGTATTGATATCCCTAGTTGATATCCCCAAGGTAAATACTATTCCAACCTCTATTACCATACATTAATTGTGTATATTTATGAATTTCATATAGATGGAATCATACACACATACATTCATACATACATACTGTTTTATGTCTTGCTTTTTTCATCCAAAATTAAGTCTTTAAGATTCATTCATGTTGTTACATGTAACAATATGTTTCATTTTCATTGCCTTGTAAGGGTCCACTATATAAATACACCTCAGATTATCCATTCTGTTGTTAATAGACCATTGGACTGTTTCCAATTTTTGACCATTAAGAAAACATGAAAATTTCTGTAGGTGTCGTTTGGGAGACTTATGCACTAATGCCTCTTGGTTATCTATCCAAGACTAGAATTGGTGAGTCATAGGGTAAGTATGTGTTTAGCTTTCCAAAGTGATCATATGAATTTACACTCCCACTAGCAATGTGTGTCAGTTCTAGTTGCTCTACCTAAAGAGTTGATGTTTTTCAGTCTGTTTAATTTTGTTCATTCCTGTGGGTATAAAATAATATTTCACTATGGATTTACCTTTGTTTCCCTGACATGTAATAATGTTGAATACTTTTTCATATGCTTGGTGGGTACTTGGATATTTTCTTTGGTGAAATACCTGTTCAAGTCTATTCTATGTTGTTTAAATTAAGTAGCTGGCATCTTTCTTATCAACTTATAAGTTATTTTTATTTTCTAAATATGAGTCATTTTTGTTTATATGTATCACAAATATTTTCCAAGTTTGTGACTTTTTTCCAGTGTTGACTTTTGATGAACAGAAGTTCGTAATTTTAACAAAGTCCAATTTATCAGTATTTCCCTTCATATTTAGTACTTTTTGGTCCATTTAAGAAATCTTTGCCTACTCCAAAGTCATAAACATACTCTCATATTTTTTTCTAGTACTTGTATTGCTGAACCTTCTATTTTATGTCTTGCTTTTTTCATCTATCCCTTTTATAGCCACGTGATACAGTACTATTGTTGGAATGATAATACTTCCCCCTCACCCACTAAATTAAAAGTAGTTCCTTATAAATTAGGTACCTGTATATGTGTGGGTCTGTTTCTGGGCTTTCTATACTATTCTACTGGTTTATTTGTTGATGCTTGTGCCAAATACTATACTATCTCTATCACTGTACCTTTATAATAAGAACTAGCATCTGGTAGTATATGCCTTCCAACCATGTTTTTCTTCAAAGTTGCCTTGGCTTTTCTTAATTATTGGCATTTCTACGTGAATTTTAAAAGCAGCTTTTGAATTTCCACAGAAACTGGATAGTTTTCTGTTGGGACTGCATTGATTCTATTGATCAATTTAGGCAGAGTCCAATTTATCAGTTGGACCAGAATTGACAACTAACTACTGAATCTCCCATCAGTGATCATAATATAACTGTCCATTTAACTAGGATTTCTTTATTTTCTCTTACAATGTTTTGAAGTATTTAACATCTTGCATATCTTGCTTTAGAAGTTTTGGTGGTTTTAAAAATAATAATATTTTAGTAGTTTTCATTTTCTACTATTTGTTGTATACAGAAGTACAATTAATTTTTGTACATGACTTATTATAGTCAGTAACCTCAATATGTTAATTTCTTGGTTCTAATAGTGTATAGATTCTTCTAGATTTTCTATACACAGTCATGCAATCTGAAAATACAACAGTTATTTCTTCTTTCCCAATTGTTATATCTTTTTTTTTTTCTTTCTTGTTTTACTATACTGGTCAGCAACCTCAATACAGTATTGAATAGAAGTAGGGACAGTGAACATCCTTTCCTAGTTTAAGGTGACTTTGTTTTAATTCAGTTATTAAGACTCGATCTTTATCTTTTTAAAAACTTTAGACTCGTATTTAACTCAATTCTCCTCTCTTCCTACTTACCTTTTTATGCTGCAGGGGCTTGTAGGTGGGGGTGGAGTCATAATTTCTATCAATCCATCCCTGCTTCTTTGAATATAGTCTTCAGGTATTGGGCTGAGTGGAGGGATGACGATTCTTAAAATGACTAGTTATGATGCCTGTCTGTTCTTTCTCTGTTTTTATCACCACCGACATAGGTCCCTGTCAGCAGATCCCTTGTGAATGAATGGAGTCTCAGCATAACTTGCTGAAGATGAGATCAATCCCAATTTCCCTTCACCTGGCTGTCCCCTGTGAGAATGCCCCATCCCTGAAAGCTGCTTTACATATTCCTTAGTGACATTTATCCATTTCCAAAAACAATCTCACACTCAAAAAATTAATACTTGTCAACCTTGAGAAAATCCAAATATCCCTGAGAGTGGATCCTAGAGATGTGCTCAATGATTTAAATTCTGGCAGCATAGAACCTCCTGAATGGAATATTTTAAAGGTGACGGAAATAATTTGGAGGAGTTTGGGCTGGTGGGCTTGTTAAAAGGAAGTCAAATCACTTCCTGATTTAGGTGTCAAACCATTAGTAGAAACAATGAACACTGTACAATTTTGGTCACCGTATTCCTAAGTCCAGTTCTGAAGGGTTGCTGAGGAAACTTCTGCTATTGTGCTAAGCTTCCAGAGCAGGCATAGACAACTGAAAGGTAGTATAATGAAGTGTTTCCCCAAACACTTCCCCAAGCATATTCTCCATGTTATCCCATACCCCAGGGTCATGAACAGGTTTAGGCAACTATTCTTACTCTTTTCTCCCTGTTCTGGGCCAGTGCTGTGTAAGCAGGCCCTTCCTTTCAGACCAGTTTCTACAATGCACTTTCCATGTTCCACTCAACCGGCGTCCTACTCAGATACCAAAGGAGGAGTCATAGGAGATCCCGATGAAGGCAGGTGTCCACACTCACACTGAAAGGCAGGATGGCACACACAAAAGACGACTAGGCAGAACACTCACACACCCAAAAAACACTCAAAGAGACACATACACACACAAAACATATGTACAGCAAACATACATACACAAACACATATAGTACATAAGTGCATTGAAGCACACACAGACTCTGATCGAAATCCAAACTTTGTCCCCTGTTTTCCAGCTCTGACCTTGCAGGATTCATGGTGGGAAATAGGACCTTTGCCAGCTGTTGATTGGCAGTCCAGTGAGAACTCTGTGCCATGTAGGTACTACCTTGGCCATCCCTGTGAAAGAGAGAACACAGGTACCATCTGCTTCATAAAGAAGGTTAACACTCACTCTTACCTGGGCCTGAAGAAGGCCCCTCACCTGAGAAGTTTCTCTACATGGATGAGACCCTTATGCATTGTAGCATTTGGTACCTAGAGGTGCCTGATGGAAAGGGCAGAGAAAAGTGTTTGTATGTGGGTTATTGAAGGACATAAACTGAGTGCAGTCCTATGTTACAGTCTGTGAGTTCCATATGCATCATGACGGTCAAGAGGATCATTGCTTGTTTCTTGAGTAACGACTCGCTCAGGCTACCTCAGGGCACCTCAGGGCACCAACACCTGAATAGTAATTTTCAGGTTGGGCTGACCCAGTGTGAACAATTTTATGTGACAAGTACTGAAGTGGGCTGAGTAATGGCCCCCAAAGATATGTCAACATTCTAATCCCTGGAACCTGACAATATTACCTTATATGTGATACGATTAAGTTAAAGCTCTTGAGAGGAGGAACATATCCTGCATTTTCTGGTTAGGCCCTAAATGAAATCACATGTATCCTTGTAAGAGAGAAACAGAGGAAGTTTGGAGATAGACAAACTGACAAGACACACAGAAGAGGAGGAAGCAATACATTCATGGAAGCAGAGATTGGGGTGATGTAGGCACAAGACAACAAATGCCTACAGCCATCAAAAGCTGGAAGAGGCGAGGTACAAATTCTCCCGTAGAGCCTCTGAAGGGAGTGTGGCCTTATC
The DNA here is from genome assembly GCF_964194185.1 of Rhinolophus hipposideros. Taxonomy (NCBI): domain Eukaryota; kingdom Metazoa; phylum Chordata; class Mammalia; order Chiroptera; family Rhinolophidae; genus Rhinolophus; species Rhinolophus hipposideros. The sequence continues at coordinate 35,450,649 of NC_138061.1, read as the reverse complement.
AACACCTTTATTTCAGACTTCTGGATTCCAGAACATGAGCAACTAAATTTCTATTGTTTTAAGTGAGCTAGCTTGTGTTAATATGATATGGCGGCTCCAGGAAACAAATACAAGTACACATGGGTTTTTTTCTCTTAGGACTCAGTGAAGAAACTATAGGATTCTGAAGACTGCACGAGGCCTGTTCTTGGGACAGTCTCTATGCGGGTACCACCAGCAACAGCTACAGGCTGCCTGTGAGCACTAAGGCAACTCCAGGTCCTGTAATCTACGAATCTATGAAGTCATCTATCATGGAAAGATGCGGGGGAAGGCAGTCTTGACCTTGTGAGCACCTGGGGATTCTCTCATTCCTAGAGGCCATTCGCCAGCTGATTCTTTCTGTGTGTGTGTGTGTGTGTGTGTGGAGCACCTGGGGATTCTCTCATTCCTAGAGGCCATTCGCCAGCTGATTCTTTCTGTGTGTGTGTGTGTGTGTGTGTGTGTGTGTGTGTGTGTATAGATAGATAGATAGATATAGATATAGATATAGATATAGATATAGATATAGATATAGATATACATATACATATACATATACATATAGATATATACGTATGTATTTTTTCCATCCTTGTCCCACTCCTGTCTGTTCCGGGACGAGGTCCTTTAACCTCTGTACCTGCTTATGCCCAGGCTCCATTTCACGTCTTCCATAACAACATCTTTGTCAATTGTATTAACACGGTTGGTCTGCTTCCCTCTCGTGTTTGCAATGTTTTGACTTTGATTCCCCCTTCCTTGTTGGGAGCGGCTTCTTTCCCCACTTTCATTAACCCAGCAACTTAGCTTGCCTCTCTTTTCCTGTCCCATGCTGTGGTCTCTATCATAGGTGTTAGCTGGGGACTGGCCACAGGAAGAATAACAGAATGTACTCATTATATTCATTAATGAAGAGGTAACTTGTAGGGTGGGGGTTGAAAATGGAATGAATGTGCAAGTGCGTGCACACAAACACACACACACACACACCTCGGTTGCCACATCTGACAGAAAGACAGTCCAATGAAAACTTCTTGCATAACATTATTAAGCTTCCCTTCCTGTTTCCAAACAGCCTGTTAGAAGGAATATTTTAGAGTGAAATCACTAAATATTCCAGTAACAAATGTGCCAGGGCCCAATTTTCAGTACACCCCAGAGCTGACACTCAGAGTATCCTGCCTTTTGGGTAGTGATCCTCCTGATACTGTCAATATGGAAGCGGACACCAGAGCACCTTATATGTGACTGAAATAGACCAGTGGATGTTTGAGCTGTTCAGAGACAAATTGAGGGACATGAAAATTTATGGAGTTTATTTGAGCAAACATCAGTTTAAATCAGACAGCGCCAAACTGAAAAGCACTTAAGAGTACCCTGCTGACAGAAGCTAAGGGACAGGATAGAGAAGATGTGGAAGTGATCTAAAGAAATGATTTAATTAGCTCTATCTTAAGCGGTTGCCTTCTGCGGGGAAAGTCTAGTTGGCTGTTTGTCACGGGTCGTCCTTCAGTTTCATTTTCTGGTATTCAGCAGCAGTGATCAGCTTAGGTTTCGGTTTGCTTTCATAGGTTTCCAAGGCATCACAGCCACCTCAGGCTAATGGCCTCCTTCTTTAATTACATGAATGATACTTAGCAAAACTAAAAATAATTTTGTTTCCATCAAAATCCTACGTGGAACACCACATACAAGAGGTTAAAAAGAAATTTTTCAGAAAATAATATATATATTTTTGTGTGTTTTGAGAAGTTCGAATTTTACAGCTTTATACAATGAGACAGAGAGCTCTGATAAACTTTAAAAAATGTTGAAATTCAGTTATCAATGATGACTATAGTCTGGTGTCAGCTTTCTGAATTCAATTTACTTTTTTATATCTGGCTTTGGTTGCACAATATCAGAATACTGAATGACGTGGGTAAATAGTTTGAAAAGATAGTTAGGTGCAAGGTGCACTGGGGGGATAGTCTCAGTTCAACTATACTTTTCAACTTACAAGTTCCTTAGGCTACCCTTGGCCCTGGCTCCACTTTAAAGGACAGAAGGAAACACAACCTGCCCTCTGGGCAGCAGCTAGCATTTTTCTGAGTGGAAGGAAGCCTGACAGCAGTCTACACAGCAGTCCAGAAGCTATTCTCTGTCCCCAAGTGATAGTTAAGATGTGATAGAGCTAGGTCTGCACAAGTAGTTACAGCAGTGACTCAGAAGTGTAATCCTGGCTTAGGAGCCACACACCACTGATCAGAACCGATATACCTTTCTTGTTTTTTTGTTTTAAGGAAGTCATTATGATTTATGTCTTGTATCTTGAGATCTATCGTCTTGATAGTAGCCTCCTCTCCTAGTATACATTTTTAAAAATTGTGATAAAATAAACATAACAAAAGTTACCGTCATAACCATTTTTAAGTGTTCAATTCAGTAGTGTGAAAAGATGCTCAACATCACTAATCACCAGGGAAGTGCAAATCAATGAGCTATCTCTCCACACGTGCTAAAATGGCTTTTATCAAAAAGTCAAAAGATAAGAAAAAGTGCTGGAGAAGATGTGGAAAAAAGGATACCCTGGTATGCCATTCGTGGGAATATAAGTCAGCACAGCTGCTATGGAAAACAGTATGGAAGTTGCTGAAGGAATTTTAAGTAGAACTACCATACAATCCAGCAATCCCATTCTGGGATATATTTCCAATGTGATGAAACCTTGAAGTGGTATCTGTGCTCCTATGTTTGTTGCAGCATTATTCACAATAGCCAAGATATGGAAATAACCTAAGTGTGTCTGTTGACTGATAAGTGAATAAAGAAAATATAACACACACACACACACACACACACACACACACACACACACACACACACACAGATATTATTCAGCCTTAAAAAAAGAAGAAAATCTTGCCATTTAGGAGCCAGTATTTATTATAAAAACAGCTCTATAGGCAAAGTGTCTGGGTCTCCACACAGGACATGTGAATTGCATCCCACACCTGAGGATGGCCAAAGCTATGCCTCCCAAACTGCTTTTTTTAATCTCATTCTGTCCTCCCAGGACAAAGGCAGTTCACATTCAGAAGTCGTTTTCACCATATGCAATATTATTGCTCAGTTACACAACTGACATTTCACCTTTATCAGTTTTCTAGGCAAACAGAGCTAGAAAGTTAACCCAATGACACATTTCATACCATAGGACCTAGGGTTTTATTAACTCTTTACTCAATATAGTATCATTTCAAAAACTACTGAAATGATATATGATTGAAATATGGTCCCTTATTTCAATAAGACTGTTCCATAAGAAAGAGGAATTCAAACTCTCAGACTGTTCCATAAGGAAGAGGAATTCAAACTTAAAATAAATGTAAAATGACATCGCATTATATAAACATGCCTCTAGATGTTATTATTCCACCTGACCACAGGATTATGACAAGAATAGGCAAAGGTAGGCACCTGAGTAGACTTGCATTGGCCTCACCTAGCACTCAAGTGAACTCAGCCTAAGAGCTTCATAGCCCTGAACCGACATAAACAACAGACTGGGAATGGAACCCTTCAGGCTGAATTTCTAAGGTGACCAGTGTAGCGATGGACTTTCTCGGTATTGGTACATTCCTGAGAAGTTAAAATGCACAGAGAAGTCTGTGGGTATAATTTTGTTCCCAATTTCACACAAATACATGTTCACCTCATAGCTCAAGCAATTGTGTTGATGGTCTCCAAATGCGTAAAATGTGGTTCACACTACATATGTGTGCCAGAGTTCTTTTGACTTGGTTTTATAGTGTTGAATATGCTTTGGACAAACAAAACAAAACAAAAAACAGAATCCCACTTTTACAAAAGGCCAATAGTACTTCTCTGCGTGCCTGACATGTCATGAGCTAACACAAATATCATTGCTACGGATGTGAGTGGAGTGCAGGCAGGGGTTGCCCAGAGTTCTAGCCACCTGGGGTTTGATCACAGGCCCTGCACAGGGTGGCTGGCCTGCTCACTGCCTGGTAGGTTTCCTCCCTAGCAGGAAATCTCTGTGAGTCCCATCTGGCCCTTCCGACCGTGGAGGTGGGGGCTTGTCTTTCAGGACCAAAGGTCTCAGGAAAGGAGTCTGGAAAGTAGGAGGTCAGGAGACCATGCCCCAACTGCCATTCCGGGTCTTCCTGTCAGTGGTAAACCTTTATGGCAGGACAGCTTACAGAGCATACTTGAAGATGTTCCACCTCATTAAAACATGTTATAATTCTGGGTTATTTCAATATCCATGTGGACGATTCTCTCAAGAATGGAATTCTTAATTCCTTGACACTGTGTGTTTCATGGATTTTGTAGTCCCAACTTCACACACTCTCCAGGTCATACCCAGACTTGTTAATATCATCAATGCACCTCTCAATAATTTGAGTTTTAAGCATCAACCTCTCTCTCCGACCACTATCTGCAGTCTTTTCATATCACTCCTTCCTGGCACTAGGTTCCAATAGTTTTGGACTTCCTGAGATTATGTAATCCTTGATCCTTGATCTTTTCACTATCCTTTAATGCCCTCACAGCCTAATTTTCTTCCTACACAGTTTAGATAGCAAGGTTAATCATTATAAACACACTTTTGCAATTTCTGTTTCCTTTCATTGATTCCCCCCTCCTCCTTTTAAATGACCTGGAAAAAAAATCTCAATCATATTTCAATTCTACTCTTCATCCATTCCTTATCTGACCCTGGGGAGCTGATTATAGAAAAATATACAAGCATGATGGCACTGACACTGAAATTGTATGACCTCTAACATTAAGTGAGTCCTAAGTGTCACCCAATAATCTCTCTGCATTCATCTCCATTCAATCTCTCACACTCCCAGATAATAACTTTGAACCGTATTCTCTTTTCTTAAGTCTCACACATTTTCTCCCCAATCTTCAGTCTTATCTAAAGATCCTGCTTCTGATTTCCCTGCAAAATTGAAATGATCAAACTATGACTTCCTAGGTTTCTACCGATTTAGCCTCCCAACTAATTTGCATCAATGACCAAATCCTCTCACCTCCTCCTCTCACCACAGGTGAGCTGTCTTTGTTCCCTTTTACGGCCAAACCAGTTATGTTTGTACAAGATCTCACCCCCTCTCAGTGACCCAAGGATATCACTCCTTGACCAAATTTGCTTTATCAGTTGTTTTCTTTCTTTCTCTATCATTCTCAGCAGGGAAAAATGTAATATAGGATATCTCAACTGAAAAAAAAAATTACCCTCAACCCCAAAACTTTCTAACTATGCTCCATTTCTCTGATTAACATCCCCCAAAAGCAAAATTCCCTCAGTAATACCTCTACAAATAGTATGGTAGCTTTTTTGCAGCACAAACTCCTCCCTTGAGATCACAAGAAACAATATTTCCCAGCCTCCCTTGCACTTTTGTCGGCCTATCATCCAAATGAATCTTTTGAGGATCATAGTAGCCCAGGTCTGCTGCAGATGTGGGGCAATGGTGAGGAGTTCTAGAAGGACCCGTCCTTCTCTCACTGAGTATCTATATTAGTTCAGCTCATTCCAGAGACTCACACAGCCAAAAGGCAAGGGACATGGATGGGTTCAGGCCTACTGTATTATCTACCTCATAGGCCGCCTCTCTATTCAATCCACACATTAGCCAGTCTTTAATTCAAGTATAATTTATTGAGATCATGAAGAGTTTTCACCTTTCTCTTGTAATGCTACTAGATAGAAACATTAACAGAAAACAAGTAATTTTCTATTTCAAATATTTTTGTGGGCTAAACTGCTCATAAGTAATATTGTGTTGTTTAGTCAGCTGATTCATCAAATAAAAAGCTACTATTCATGTTTTCTACAAAGTATAATGTAACGGGATAATTTATATAATCTCCATTTTCTAGACCTATCCTGAAATTTATATTACTATCAAGATGCAAGATGAGAGAAAGTAAAACAACTTGCATAAGGAGATTTCTACCCTAAAAATAAATATATAGAGAATTCAAAGATATGTTGAAGATAAGAAACTTGGTGACTGAAGATCATTATGATGTTTCAGATTTTTGACTACTGATATTTCATGGAGGCTAAAAGAAGCCAAGAGGAAACATACGTTTTTTTCAGAAGGGAGTACCAGGGGATAAAAAAGACATTATGGATGAAAAAAACAACAACTATGCTTTAGAAAGAAGATGGCTCATGTGGGTTTACCCAGCCTTCCTGGAGGAGGTGGAGAAAGAGGAGATCTTCTTGCTAGGAATTCCCCATTGAGACACACAATAAAATCTTATTGGGGAAAAGAGGAGAACAAAATGAAGGTGATGGAGAAAGAGGTGGAGGAGGAGTGAGAAGATGGTTGTTAAGAGAGTCTGTGTAGCTGGACCAGACTCTGGGCCAGAGACCCTTTTATCTCAGAGGAAGCACCATCCTGTACACAGAGATCAGGGAAGCAATTCTGGCCAAATGCTCCACTAGAATCATTAAATACATGACAATCTAGTTCCAGAAGGTGGTGGTGAATTGCCTTGTTCCTTATTCTTTGTCTCCGGTCTGCGGCTTCCTGTCTGATAATGATGATGATGTTTCGTTCAGTCTCCTAAGCTCTCCACCGGTCATCAAGAGCTTTGCTTTCCAGGGTCAAAATCTGCCTCTGATGAGAAGAAATGGGTCTTTCCAGCTGTAATTCAAGATCTTGAAATCACTTTGGGTAGGTCTCTTGCTCTTCCATTTCAAGACTCATCAGTCCATTGGCTTCAGAGCTTCCCACCTTTTGCTGTAAGATCTGCCTTGGCAGGTAGTATCACCAGATGCTCCATTTCTTTTTGGTGATGTGGTACAATCTTTTCATTTTCTTTCTCCTTAACATGTTCATCTGCACTTTTGAGGAAGACTTCTTTGTTCTGGGCACATTTGTGTTGACCTGCAGGGTGGGCTTTCTTCTTTTATTTGGCAATATTGTTGTAGAATTGATTTTTCTCTATATATCTTGAATGTGCAAACACACACATGAAGTTGTAGCATACCTCAGTTTCTTCCTGGATTCTTTTGCCACGTCATCAACATGACGTCCATTACCTGTTTCCCCTAATTCCAAGTTCTCACCCCTGTCCTTCCCTCCCAGGGAAGCTGCCATTTCTTTGATCCTAAGCAAACCTTCCTGAAAAGACAATGCCTGACCCCTCACTCAGGCCATGAACATCACTATGGAGAGCTTGAGTTGTTTTGCAGTTGCTGGTAGATGTTTGAAGGATGTTTTAGCTTCTCACACTTATGTTTCAATGGCTTTTGGTTCTTGTTCCAGAGTCTGGATTCTTTCTCCTGTCTCAGACATAGGTTATTCTTGGTCTGAACATTGAGGTTTCCCTTTTGTTCTACATCTTACCATGATGCATACGATGTTCCTTCTTGTAGGTTTGGACATATTCAGGTCATCAGCTACTTCTGAATTTTCATCTTCTTTCAATCCAGGATGAGACTTGTTAAGAGTATTACATTTTACTATGGCTAGAGCTGAACTGCTACTGGTAGGTTCTTTGTCTCCCTGTACAGAAAGCCTTTCTTTGAATGACTGCATAATTCTGCCTAAAAGCAAGAGAACTATAAAGACTTAATCCACTGTTAGCACAATCTACCATCTCCCACTGATATCCAAGGACAGTGAGACTTGCTGTTATATCGTCAAGGGATTCTGTCACAAAATGCTCCAGCATCTCCTGTGTTTGACAAACGTCAAAACAAGATGAAGTTTCTCCATAGTGGTCCAATGTGACACAGATGTACCCAGGGCCACCATTGTCAGTTGGACCATACCACACCATGGAGATGAATGTTCTGGGTTCTACCCGGAACCAAAACTGCACCAGGCATCTGGGGCAGACCATGTCTGCTGAGGGTCAGATGGGTAGGCCCAAAGCAATAAAGAATTCACCCTCTACCCTGCCCTTGACTCTTTCCTTACTTAAACTCCCCCTTCTGTGGCCCCAGAAGGTCCACCTAATCCATTACACACACCATTCTTTCAGTCCAGAAAGCCCCTCTTTTCACTGCCCACATGTGGGTCATACATTCATCTTATAACTATTCTCTCTCACTCAAGTGGTCCCAGTGCCCAAGGCAGGGCCTGGTTGTGATTAGGTGCTCAGTGTTCCAGGCGTGATTATAGAAAGAATCAATGAAGGACAGAAGAAGGACAAAGCCATCTTTTTTCTTCCATGGAAAGCCATACCTAATACTCTGCTGACCAATGCAATAGATTTATTCCTGTGGATGTAGACTCGTACAGGAATGTAACTGAAAAGGTTGAAGAAATTTTTAACAGCAGGTGACCATGGGACATTCATCAGAATTCAGCCTAATGTATTTTATATATTGGAGTCCCAAAAAAGATTGTTTTGAAGAATGGCTTCCACCACTACAAAGTTGTTGGAAAATGTCTAAGTCCCATCTCTTCAAATAATATATATATATATATATATATATATATATATATATATATATATAAACATAGTAAAGGCTCAAAGAGACTAACAGATTAATAAATATTTATTGATTGATTTAAATTACCTAAAATTATAAGTGAATTAGCAAAAGGAACTGGGAATAAAATTCAGAAACCCTATCACACAGCTTTCTTTTATGTTTTTAACTATGTTTGCCAAAAAAGAAAATTTTTTCTTAAGTTAAAAAAGTAATCCTCTTTGTGAGTTTTGGAGTGTTTTTAATTGGGATATAAAATCACATGAGCTATAAAGACTGTAGATCCCACATAGATGCCTCAGAAAGGGGGGAAATTAGATATAAGCACAAAGAACATTTATATTTTCACAATCCCCATGTTAGTGGTAGTTTTTAAAAGAAAAGTTGACTATGATGTCATACCTATATTTTACATTATATTATTATTATTATTATTATTATTATTATTATTATTATTTTCCAGTTGCCATGATTGGTATTTAGGAAAATCAAGGACGCAATAATGTCCCATTTATGGTAACATTTGTCAAGACAGCAGAGGGTGCTCTTCTATTAAGATATTATACTATTTACTAGTAAATCTGTTTCGAGATGTTTACTAAATAGCAAGAAATATATTTTAAACAAATATATCTTTATGGTTTTTTTCAAGTCACTGGTATTCAAAGAAGATCATTTTTTGAATTTAGGTATCATTAATAGTATTCTTGTCCATTCAATCATCCTTGAAAATGTAATGAAAGCTACATACTTGCCAAGAAAAATCATCTACTCACTTGTTCATAAGAAATTGGTGATTTTAAGGAGATACTAAAAAAAAAGTTGGAATTTTTCCAAAATATGACCAATAATTTTGAAGAGCCAATTAAAATAAAACAACAAAACAAAATTTCCGTATGAAAATTGTCAAACATAATAAAGAAAATAAAATGATGAACTCAAAAACCTCTATCCCTTCTCCACTATCCCCCAACCCCCAAAATACACACTAGAGTTTGAACTCACTTGCAATCATATTAATCCTGCCATAAATTATGTATGTGTCTCAAAAAGAACTTAAAAACAAACAAACAGTATCATTATTGTAACTTAAAAATGAACAATAATTATTTAATATTATCAAATATTATGTTATCATTTTTGCATATTTTTTTACATCGGATCTAGATAAAGATGTACGCACTGCATTTGATTATTTTATTTCTGGAGTTGTTTTTAATTTATAGATCAATTCTCTCTTTTTTCTCTTGCATTCATTTTTTTTTTTTTAATAGGAAAGTAAGTTTACCTTTTTGAGCCTTGCTATTCAATGTGTGGTCCATGGACCAGCATCATTGACAATTCCTGAGAGCTTATTATAAATAAAGAGTCTCAAGCCCACCTCAAACTTCGAAGTCATAATTTGCATTTTAATGAGATCTTTGGGTAATTTATAAGCATCTTAGAGTTTCAGAAGCACTCCTGTAGTGTTTCTTACAGTCTGGATTTTATAGATTGCAACTCTGCGATGTTATTTAGCCTGTTCCTCTGTCTTCTGCATTTCTTATAAACTGTAATTAAATCTGGAGGATTGACCTGATTGAAGTTTAATTTTTTAGGACGGCTACTTCCTAGGTGTTCTGCAGACTTTTGCTGGAGAAGCACAATGTCTAGCTTCATCACTTTTTATGTTATCAACCAGTGATCATCATTGTCCTTGCCTAATAATTGATTTAAGAATAGCAAATGACATGCTAATTTTATAATTCCTTCTTTTATTAACTGAGATAATTTCATAAAGTGAAACATTTTCCTCATCTATTTTATTGCATTCGATCTAAAATTCATACAGAAAATATAAGTTAAGTATCTACTCTAACTCATTTTCAGAACAAAAAAATTAGTCCCCACACATGTTCCAAAGGTGTCCAAGAGAGTTATTTTTGAAGTACAATTATGAACTCATGGGATTTTAAAAATTGTATTTGATGGTTTTAATTCATCAAATGTTATCGTTACTGATTATTAAATTGATTATTTTGTTAAATATTCCATTTTGTTAGTCTTATTGATTCTCAGTTTGTCCCAAATTTTGTGATTGGAATACACTTCACGCTGGCTCCTAATTCCTTTTGACATGACCATGACCTCGATATTACTTGATAGCTTTTCTTCCTGTTATCACAAAATATTCAGGCTTATCTTGCCCATTTTCTGTTCCAATCCTGAAATCAAAATGTTTTTCCAAAGACCTTTTGCTTGATTTGGTAGGAAATGGTATTTAGAGATAAAAATCTGGCATTAATGGTGCTCACAGCTACTCAAGAATCATTGGTTATTATTTCTAGGATGTTTTACTAGACAGAGTTAAGAAATACACATTTATAAGAATATATACCTTGAGTTTATACTATTAGGTCGGTGCAAAAGTAATTGCAGTTTTTGCAATTATTTTTAACCTTTGAAACTGCAATTACTTTTGCACAAACCTAATATAAATTTCAAATTTATTAATACAGAATTTTTTGGTTAACTTCTCCAATTTCATAATTATATCCCTTTTATTATGAAAATATTATTCCTAATAATGTAACATAATTATTTACAGTTTTATAGTATTACATATGAAAAACAGTGTTATAATAACAATGCAGAATTATTAGTAATGAAATAATTACTAAAAACAGTTTTAGTTTTTTGTTTTGTTTTGTTTTGAAGATAATTTGTTCTTTGGATATATTCCAGTAACAATGTACAGTCAAATTACTGTACTTTAAGGTAATCTGAAATAATTCCCATTTATGTGGTTAAGTCACCAACTCAATATAAAGTTAGATTTACTTATTTTATTTGCTTTCCATTTGGGGGAATGTTTTATATTGTCATTTTTATTTAATTTTGCTTTTTATATGTACATCATTTTCCTTGTTCCAATGTGAAATACATAAAAAAAGGTGTATTCTGAGAAGTATGGCTATGGTACCCTATTTTTTTTATAACAGTATACCTTGGTTGATTTCAAAACCTAGAACAACAGCTAAATCAGGTCAAAGGTGTACATGTTCCAGGGAAAAATAGAAAACCTGGCCATTTTTTCTTGTTCCTTAAAATGAGATGGAGGACTGCTAGACTTATTTTCTGTAACATCCCCTATTCATTTTAGAAAGTGTTTGTATGTGTAATTTGTGCGTGGTCTTTTTCTGGGCTGTGAACAAACCACGGCACATGCTATGAACAACACTACCACATTGTTGGGTGTTTAGCTCATAAAGGGAAGACATGCAAATTTATTTATTTGATTTTGGGCAAATTTCATCTTTCTAGTTACACTTTTTCTCTTCATTACAATGAGATGTTAAATCAGATGATCTTTCTAATCCTTTTTTAGCACTGAAATTCTTTTTTATTATACACGTGCCAGGTAGTTTCCAAAGATCATCAATGCCTTCCCTTCCTGTACATGCATTTGGCTCCTCACATTGAGATGGAGTCTAATTCCCTTCTCTTTGGATTTGGGCTTGCCTTAGTGACTTCCTTGGCCTGTACTATAGACTATGTCAAAAGTAAGTTCTATGACTCCCACGTCTAGGTCATAAGAAACCTTACAGCTTCAGCCTGTGTCTAGTTTCAGCCTGGGATACTAGTTCTGGAGGAAATCAGTGTCTATGTAAGACATCTAGTTATATCGAGACTACCCTGCTGTGATGAAGCCAAAGCAAACTGCATGGAGTAAATACATGAAGAAACAGAAATGCCCAACCAGCCCTCATCCATTCCTGTCATATCAGCTTAGGCACTAGACATGCCTAGAAAAAGCCATGTTATCTATCAAGCTAGACAAGCCTTCAGATGCCTCCAGCCCCAGCTGCCATCTGAGTGCAACCACATGACAGATTCCTAGCAGGAATTATCCAACTGATCTCAGTCAAACCATAGAAACAGGAAAAATGCTGATAAATTGTTGTATTAAGTACTAATTTTTGCTGTGAAGTTTTTACAACAGTGGACCACATAAATAATATATGATAATTGCTGTAAGAAAGAGTAATTGACATGTACAAAAGAAGGCAAGACTAATTTTGACCGTGGGGGATGGGGACTATTTCTTAGCACAGTTGGTATTTGAGTTAGGTTTTGAGGGATAAGGAAACACCTTGAAATATGGGGACAGGGGTATATACAGAACATTTGGGGAAGCCTTATTATCAAAAGTATTTTAACAAAATTAAAAACTAGAACTAATATGAATACTTATAGTTTCATTTAATAAAAACCAAGAATATACCACTAAAATTAAAAATAATAATAATAAAAGCAAAACATAGTCCAATTGCATAACGCCCATGTCCTTATGATGGACCCGACTTTAACCAAGAATAACATGTATTAAGTAGAGAGGACTGACCACATAACTCTTAAATAGTTTTTTCATTTATGTATTTTCTGAGCCCCTCCCCTTTCTATGAGTCAGAATCAGACATTCAGTACACAGGGCTAGAGTGCTGGTATTCTAGTTTCACATGCTTAGAAACCAAATAAGTAAATATAAGTTGATTACATTTTGGAAAAAAAATTTGCTGAGTATGATTAAGCTTCAAGAAAAACCATTCCATCTCTGTCTGTACTAGGACATGAGAGATAATTTTAGATTACCAACTTTTGTTTTGTTTTGTTTTGTTTTAGCTTGTCAGTGTTCATGAATATTCTTTATGTCTTTATGTCTTTATTAATTTAAATTAATGTATTTTTGAAACACAATTTATATTGGCTCAATATTATCCCATCCCCATGTCTTTATTACATTTAACCATTCTCATATAGCTGAACATTTAGGTTATGATTTTTTCCTTTTTATAAATAATTTGTGAAGACCATATTTATAGTAAACCAGTTGTGCACATTCGTGACTTTTTGCTTAAAAAATGAGTATATGATCTTTATTGTAGCCTTTAATCCTGAGTGTCTATGAAAAGAAATAAAAGACACCAAATGATAAAGTTGGCCATAGTTAAGGGTAAACAATAATTTAAAAGACAATACCAATCTGATTTTCCCCTAATCATTATTTTTCTTCCACCTGGTTCCAGACTGGAGTGCTACAAATCTTAGAATTAAAAAAAAAAAAAAAATGTGAAAGACTGAATTTTAAAAGTTCTGGATTACTGATGTCTACAGTTTGTAATCAAACTTTGTAATAATGACCCTGAAACTGCTTTAAACAGCTTAGGCAAGTTACTATAAGACTTCATTATGTACTATAATTATCTGGGTACTTATTTAATATCCAAATTTCTGACTTCTAAACCCCTGATATTCAGCACATTACTTCAGAACTACTGCCTCAAGACCTAACTACACTAGAGAAATGATATTTTGTGTATGTGTGTGTGTGTGTGTATGTATGTATGTATAATGTAATTATATATATATATATATATATATATATAAAATGTAAATTGTCCTAAATAATTATAGGCCACATATTATCCTTAGTATTTTCAAAATTAATGCTGACGACTATAGATTTATCATCTTGTGTTTTATCTCCAGATCCCAAACACAGATTCCTTATATTTTTCCTTCTTTTCTTTCCTTTTTTCCTATGTAGCGATTTTGTAGGAGAAATCGCCTTCATCTCTATCACCGTTCACCACATTCAATTTTCAAGCTTTATCACAGCAATAAAAATATTTTGCAAAGGTTTTTCTTTTAAAGTACAGTTCTTTGTTAAGAGATCAAGATATCAATTCAAAGCAATGATAGATACATCTGGTGATTTTAGGCTTTGGGCAGACTAGCTGGAACAGACTACTTGGGGCATGTTGGTATTTAGATCGTATCAAGAAAGGAGGACAAACTTCACAAAAGCAACAATGTTTCAGGTCCATAGAACTAGAAAATAAATCATAGTTATAGCTTATTTTCATCAAATATGTTATGAAAATCATGTGATCAAAGGTAACTGGAAATTTGTTATAGTTTTTAACTCTGACTTATTATAAGAAAATCCTATTGAAGTACTACTTAACCCAAGAAAAATAACTTGAAGCCAGAGATTAGAAAACAAAAGGGCTGTGAGAAACAGACAGGGAAAAAGGGCAAGAAAGAAGGATGGAATTATCCAATTAGTCCTTCATATCATGAACCACTTGAAGAGTAGGGCCATATGTTATGTACCTCTCTTTCCCACATACAATCTACTTATAGTCAATAATGTGTCTTCAAATATTCTCTGCTATTATACAATTTTGGGGGGATTCACCTTTTGAGGAACCATGATTTTACTTTTTTCACTCTTCCCATATATTTGCTTATTTCTCCCATCTTTACCAATTTTCAACCCTAGGTTTTAAAATGGCTCACTGGAGGAACATTTCCATTAACATAAATACAAATCAGACTGCTTTGCATGACTAAAACCAAACTGTACAACTTGATTTGCTGAGGGAGAAAGGAAAAGTTAATCTGCTTGTTAAATCTGAAGAAAGACTGGACCATCAGACAGGAAAAGAAATGTGACACATCTGGGCCCTAAGATCACCTGGAACCAGGGACTCAAATGCTCCAGAACTCACTCTCCATTTCTTCTTCAGGAGGTATTTAGAGAGAGTGCTATCTAGTCTTATCAATCACATAGTATTAACCGAATTTGCTAATAAAGAAGCTAAGATTAGTGGGTTTAAGTGACCTCCCAAGTTCACACAACTAATAATAATAAATAGGACAGTGAGACTTGAAACTAAGCCATTCTGACTCCAGAGCCTGAACTCAGAAACTCTACTCTCTGAACTCACTGATCTTAGCTCCTCAGTTACTGCCGAATATGCCAGAACTTAATTTATTTTTACCAGTCATAGTTAAATAAGCTAATTTAAAACCTGTGATTTATTGTTGTTGTGTTAAAATAAATGAAAATTGGTAAAAATTAATAGACAGTGTAACATCCATGCTTTAGATATTTTTCACCATTTAAAAAATACATATATAATGAATTACATTGAGAAATCAACACTCGAAATGGAAAATAAAATTAATTATTGATAGTACCAATAACTGAATACCAAATGCTATTTACTTTTATTCAAATGCTAGAAAAAGTAATATTGGATTATTAATACAGAGTTGCAAAACAATAAAGGATTTTTGAAGCTTTTTAAAATAATGTCATCAATGACAACAACAATCTGATATACTGATATTTTACAATATTATTCTAGTATCTTTATTGTTTTAGCAAAATTGATAATAACATAAAAATATAAACCTCCATTATAGCACCATAAAATATAACCTTAAATGTTTTGAAATTAATCGAAAAAACAAAGTTTGTCTTACCATTTACCTCTAATTCAGCATGTTTTAAGAGTTATTAATCTAAAGGGAAATGTTTGGTTGGCATTTACCATCATCATTATGTACTTTCATCAGTAATACTCATTAAATGTTGAAGCTAACCTTTATTCATTATTTAAACATTGTCATTTATTCTAAGGTTTTCTTGTCCCTCTGAGAAATAAACTCATTTAATATCCTTTTTCCACAAAATACAGATATACCCCAGAAAAGCATTTGTAATATCTGAAAAGTTAGTACTAATTTTCTCTCCAGTTATTTTGCATGCTGTAAAATGTATTGTTGGTATAGTACATGAAAGACTAACAGAAACTCTCAAAGATCAGTTCCATAAACATATATCCCTTTAAAATAACAACACAAGGTCATTGTATCTTTTTAAAAAATCAAGGTTAAATTACTAAAAAAATGAATTTTAAGAGAATTATGTATCAAGGAAGATAGAAGTACTTTTCTCTATTCCTTATAATAACTATAGCTAAAAATTCTGGATATTATATATAAAACAAACATAAGATTCTGAAAGGTAGAGAGAAAATGTCCAACTAACTAGGAACCTCAGGACTTAAGAAAGAACATGACATTGAGTTTCCTAGGTTTTCTTTTTATTTCATATATTCTAGACAGGATGCTGAGAAAGATGACATCCTGGAAATGAAAATAGATACAGACAAAAAAAAAAATTAAAAAGCCCAAAGAAAACTCAGTGCTCTGAGACAAAGGGCCAGGAAGGGAACAGCCTAGCAAGACAAAAGTTTTAGATAAATAACCACTCTACTTCAGCCAAACACCACAGAAAAAAATGTACTCAACGACCAAGGCCAAGTAGGACTCTAGACTTTGCCTTCTCCAGGCTGCAATGAGATGCTTCAACTTCCCTGCTGGAGTGATGTCAGAGAAGATCTGGTAGCAAGCCTGAATTTTCATTTCCATGGGGCAGTAGCAAGCCCTCATATCCAAGGTGTCAGGGGAGGCCACATGGGTAACCTGGACTTCTACTCCCCACTTACAGTAACAAAGTATCTCCCTCCTTTCCTGACAGGATGGTGTCAGAGGACCTCTAAAGGAGAACTGGATCTTTCACCATTGCTAGTAATAATAAGGCTGCCTTCACCCCATGATGTAAGTGGAAGATACATAAGG
This sequence comes from Rhinolophus hipposideros, assembly GCF_964194185.1. Lineage (NCBI taxonomy): Eukaryota > Metazoa > Chordata > Mammalia > Chiroptera > Rhinolophidae > Rhinolophus > Rhinolophus hipposideros. The sequence continues at coordinate 35,433,680 of NC_138061.1, read as the reverse complement.
GTAGTAGTAAGGCTCCCTTGACTCTGCTAGCCAGGATGTTATCAGAATAACCTTCCTGGGAAGCTAGAAGTCCCACTTCCACCCAGCAGTAATAAGGAGATTCCTCCTCCAGGGGTAAACACAGGCTGCCTTGGTAACTTGGATTTCATCCCACTTGGCAATAAGAGGTGGTGTCTACCCTTCCCTCACCAGAGTGGTTTCAGAAGAGGCCTGATAAAACAAAACACTGACATAAGACCCCGAGTTTCATAACATAACACCCCAAATCTCTAGGTTTCAATCAAAAATCACTTTTTACACCAAAAACCAGAAAAAATCCAACATGGATGAGAAAAGACAATCGATAGACACAACATCAAGATGGTACAGATACTAGAATTATCTACTTAGAATAATTTTAAAGCTATCATAATAAAAATGTTCCAATTAGTAATACAAACATACTTGAAATAAATTTTTTTAAAGATAAATTTTTGAAAAGAAATAAAAAGTCTCAGCAAAAACAAAAAGAAGATATACTAATTGCAATAGACAAATTTTAACTTTCAAAATAAAAAAAAATAATGACCAAGGATTTTTTTGTTTTGTTTTGTTTTTTAGGTTCTCAAGGGATAACGATCTCTAAAGCAGAACTCTGTTCTTTTTGAGGGGTGTCTATTTTGCCTTTGTTGGTCAGCTTGGGTAATTTTTATTGTTTTATCTTTAAGTTCTCTGATTCTTTCCTCAATCCTTTTCATTCTGCATTTGAGGGACTACAACAAAAGATCTAATATTTATGTCACCAGAGTCCAGGAAGAAGAGAAGAGAGAAAAGCTGAAAAAACATATTCAAAAAAACTAATGGTTGACATTTTTTTTTTTAATTTGGCAAAAGACATAAACAAACAAATTTAAAAATGTGAGTGAATCCCAAACAAGATAATTCAAAGAAAACCACAGCAAAGCCATCGTAGTCAAACTTCTGAACACAAAGACAACATAAAAATCCTGAAAGCAGAGAAAGAGAAATGACACCTTACCTATAGAGGTAAATTAATTAGATTTCTCATCAGAAACCATGGAGGCCAGAAGGAATTGAAATAACATTTCTAAGCACTAAACAAACAAACAAACAAAAAACAAACAAAAACCCCCAAAACTGTTGGCCCTGAAATTTATATTCAGTGAAAACATCTTTTAATAATGAAGGGGAAATCAAGATATCTTCATTTGAAGCAAAGATAAGAGAATTTGTCACTTGTAGATTTACCTCTCCTCCCCAAAAAAATGGCTAACAGAAGTTCGCTTAAAAAAAAAAAAAAAAAGGAAAAGATTAACAACAAAAAAATTAGGCATCTAAGGACATCAGGAAGGAAGAAAAACAAAGAATACATTCCCCTCTCCTATTGAATTTTCTAAATTATATTTGATGGTTGAAGCAAAAATTATCATGGTATTTCACGTGTTTCTCAATGTAAACAGAGGAAATATTTAAAATATTTATAAATAAGAGAAGGTAAAAGAAGTTTTCTATATTTCACTTAAACTGGTAAAATGTTGATATAATAGATGGTGATACAAGATGTATATACAGTGTGATACCTAAAATACTAGATAAATCAAAATGGAATTCTAAAAAAGTATTCAGTTTAATTCAGGCACAAGAAGACATGAAAAACAAAACAGAGAAATAAAAACAAACAAACAGGAAACAAAAAGGAAAATGGCAAATTTAAAAGTAAACATACTAATAATTATATTAATGTAAGTGATCTAAATATACCAGTTAAAAGAGGTTGGCAGAGTGTATTATAAAACATAACCCAATTATATGCTGTCTATAGGAAACTCTTATTAAATGTAACAGTATAAGCAAATTAAAAGAAAGACAATAGAAAAAAGCATATCATGCAGACAATTTTTTAAAAGTAGGATTGACCAGATTAATATAAATAAAGTAGACTTCAGAGTAAAGAAAATTACCGGAAATAGAAAGGGACATTACAAAATGATAAGAGTGTGTATCCTGCAAGAATACATATCAATCCTAAATGCATCTGCAGCAGACATAGCATCTTTTTGAAGTGCCTGTGGAACACTTATCAACATAGACTGTATCCAGGGTCATTAATGATTTTAAAAGAATTGAAATCATACAGAGTTATCCAATCACAAGAGAACAAATAAAAAAATCATTGACTGCATAGACACAGACAGCAGTTTACGTTTACCAGAGGATAATGGGGAGAAGGAAGAGAAATGGTAGAAGAGGGTAAAGGGGGTCAAATATATGGTGATAGAAGGAGAACTGACTCTGAGCACACAATGTGATATATAGGTAACGTATTATAGAAATGTACACTTGAAACCTATGTAATTTTACTAACCGTTGTCACGTCAATAAACTTAATTTTAAAAAAGTCAAGAAAAAAAATCAATAACTGAAGTTAACAGAAAAATGCCTCAACACTCGGCATAAACAATATCAAGAGCTGGGTAGATATACTCATGTCTGTTTACATTTGCTGTTGTTATGTTTAGAAAGTTCAAGAACTACATTGTCTATGCCTAGAAATACCATTTAATTTTTTTAAAAAATAGTACATTTATTCCTACGTGATAACTTTATATGTTCATATCATTATATTAATTAGTAAATTTGTTACTTTATATCTACGGCTATTTAAAAATGTATTATTATATATTTTATCAAAGTCATCTAAGCAATATACAAAGAGCACCACTATGAGTTAGGAACCATTTTAGATGTTTAGGATACAGGAGTTGGGAACATAGAAAAGGGAAATCCTTGCTACTGAGGGGCTTAAATTTCAGTGGAGATAATGTGACTATTAAATTAATTAATTAACGGATTAAATGGTAAGATAGACGGTAATAGCGATATGAAAAAAATTAAAAATAGAGCAGAATAATTGGGATTGAGAGTACAGGGTAGCAGGGGATAGAAGTAGACAGGTTACAATATTAAAATAAAAGTGGACATGATAGACTTCCTTGAGATGGTAAAATCTGAGCAGAAACTTGAATGAGGTGTGTAAATTAGCAAGCGGTTTATGGCGGATGGATATTTTAATCAGATGGAACAGCAAGAACCAAGTCCTTATACCAGACGAAAGCTGCTAGACGTGTAGGTGACACAGCAAGGGAGCAGCGTGCATGGATTGAAATGGGCCAGAGCAGGAAGAGAAGATGAGAGGTCAGGAAGGCACAGATACTGACATGTTTGGCGCCTTATAGGCCTTTGAAAGCACATTGGCTTTTACTCTGAAGTCAGAGGAGCTATCACAGGGTTCTGAGGCAGAGGACCAACATACTCTAAATTACATTTGAAAAGACTCACTAGGCAAGAGGAGAAGCAGGGAGACCTGCCTGACAGGAATCCCAGCTGTTATCCAATCTAGAGATAATAGTGGCCTGGATAAGCTTGAGGATGTGGAGGCATTATGGGTTTACTTTGAGGGATTTTTAATAAATACTAAAACAAATACATATGAAAATATAATTAAATTATGAATTCTATGAAAAAAATTGATAGTTGTATTTTGCTGTGGGCAAAATGCAGAGCAGTGGGCATCCAAAACTGATTTTCAATTCTAAGTCTAATTATCCGTGCAAACTTAATGTCTCTACACTTCATTTGCATAATGAGTTAAATGGGGGTTTTTCCTAAAGGATCCGTAAATTCTCTGTCAGCTTTGAGAGTTACAAAATAGGTTATTATTCTGAGTGAGCCAAAATTAACTTTAGTTAGAATAGATGCTGTCAGGAAACTGTAATTTTGTATTCACTCATTTATAGTATAGTACACAGCAGTGTATAAACCACTTGGAAGTGAAGTGAGGACAATGTACAGAAAACACTGGCCTTCTTTTTATAGTACTAGACTTTACGGTTGGCCTGTTTGACAACATAACAGTCTTTTATCTTTTTTGTTGGTCTAGCATAAAATTATAATTTATTTCTGATTGGTATTTCTATTACAGTAGTATTAAATGTTTCTTGAAATATCATGGTCAACACGGACCAGAACTGATAGATTTAACGGCTAAATAACAAAGTTTTAGTGTAAGTAGAGAAAGGTACGAAGCATTAATTTTTTTCACATTAGCCTCCAGGCATTCTTATGGTTTTCTCTGTTATATGAGAGATCTATTAAAGTGAACAAGCTGATGATAGGCTCAAATGTAACTAAAACTGATCATCACTCAACAAATAGCTATTGAATCCTTATTATGTACCAGGCACAGTTCTAACCAGTGGGGAAACCATGCTAGTCTGTGATCCCTTCTCTTTAGAATCTCGCTATGTGATCAGGAAGACAAGTTAATATATATCTAAATGTAAGATATGTGATTAAGCACTGCTATCAGAGGCAATAAAATGAAAGTGGGTTCCACTACTTAGATGTGACAGTATGTCATCTACGCTACCTCTCCTAGCCTCAATATTTCACCTAAAATTAAATATATAAGGGTTATTTTAAATATTGAATAATAGCACTACTTGAATGACCCATATTAAAGTTCAATAAAAATTGGTTATAGTTATGAAAGTTATATCATTATTGTAATAGATGTTTAAGACCAAATGTCTATGGAAGCACAGAAGCAGAAGCTTTGCCCTCTTAAATGTCTAGACATTATATTATCATAAGGCAACAAAGCTTAAAGGAGTCAGTATTGGGAGAAAGAGCACATGGTTTAGAACCAAGTAAAGCAAAGAGTTCAGATCTTAGCCTGATCATAGGTTGTGTGACCTTGGCAATTTACTAAACCTCTCTGAGTCTTACTTTTTCCCTATACATAATGGGGACAATCCTACTTTGCAGTGTTTTAGGGGGATATCTGGGATGATAATATCTAAAGCACCTAGTACAGAGCCCAGAATAAGAAGGGTTTTCTATAAAAGGCTGCAAAATGATGATGATGATGATGATGATGATGATGATGATGATGATGATGGTGATGGTGATGGTGATAATGATAATGATGGAAGTAAGGCTTGAAGAAGGTCTCCAAAATTCTAATCCACGTTAAGCGATACTTCTTTCACTTCTAGGTGTATTAAACCTTGAAACAGCATTAATTTGCTTTACAGGCTCATTTGTTTTTCAAAATCTCCATCCTTATTAAGACTTAACTGGCACTGAGAGTCTTACAATAGGCCTTGCATCACTTAGTCGGGAGCGACCAGAGAAGGGAATGAGTACAACCAAATCCCTGTATCTTCTCCATTATTGTCACAGACGGCTTATTTTAAAACCACATCACACAGAGTTTTACCTTTCACATTTTACAGTTAGAAGTCATAAATTCTTATCATCTATCCCCATGTCCAAATACTAAGACTGTCAGTAACATTGCCACAGTTCTAGGAGGAAAGGCCCCTTGGGTTCTTATAAAACTAGAAGGTTATGACGTACAGTTTACGCTAATGAAGTTAGGCTTCCAGTCAGGAAGTGGAGTCACTCCCTGCGGCGAGGCCGTTAAGTAGCTAGGAATGAGACAGGTCTATAATTAGAGAGGCATTAGGCGTTAGTGATCCCAATGACCAGGGAGCCTATGCCCAATGGACTAGCCAGACTGGCTGGCTACGTACCCAAAGCTATTTCCTCCATTATTCAAAGTCAGAAGCATGTAATGAGGGGTGGGCTAACAAATCCAATTGAGCTGAAATTGTTCATTTAAAAATAGTTTCTGAAAGATAGATGAAAATTGCATGTGTTCAGAGCAAAACAAAACAAAACAAAACCCCACGGTACCCAGTAAAGGAGCAGATTGATAAGGGAAAACAAGGCAAAAAACAAGTTCAAAATTACATGTACCAAATCACATAGTATCACCACACCATTGTTCATCTTAATTATTCCTACGATCTGAAAATAGAAGAACCAAGAAAGCTGGAACAAGTAATTACATTTTTCTGGAGTCCGTATTTGTTAAAAAATACATAAAGTGTTCACTGTCACGGATCCCAGTGTAGTCAACAAGGCTGACAGGCCCAGAACATTTTGAAAGTACGAACTCTAGACAAGATGAGCGAAATGCTAGTCTACCTTTATTGTTTCACAAATTAAAAAAAAAAAAAAAAGAGAGAGAGAAGAAGAAGAAGAAGAGGAGGAGAAGAAGGAGGAAGACGAGGAGGAGGAGGAGGAGGAGGAGGAGGAGGAGGAGGAAGACAGAAAAACAAACCTGAGAAGGAACAGGAGAATTAATGTAATCACAACTATTATTAATTAGAATGCATTCTGTATATATTTTAGCTTTATTTCCCATCCTTTGCCTTATTTGATCTTCACTCTAATCCAATGAAGCAGTGACTTACCATGACCCATCTCTTATACATGAGAAAACTAAGTAACAGAGAGGATGAGTAAATGGTAAGTGACCTTCTTGGAAATCAGCTGCCTCCAAAGCTCTGTTATAGCTACTGGTATTGGTAGAGCCAGGATTAGGATCTAGGTTCTATGGTGTCAGGCCCTGCATCCCTTTCAGTAGGCTAGGCTGAAATCCTCTAAGGTCTGAACAAATCTCTGTGGATTGTTTGCTTTTGGTTGTGGAAATTCAATGACATAAAAAAAAAAAAAAAGAAGAAGAAGAAAAGAAAGAAAATCCCTTGTAAGAACCCAGTCCATCTAGAACCTTTCCACTGGGTACTATAGCAAAGTACTTACATTTTGTGTATGTATTTTACCTGTTTTGTTCATTGCTTTATCCTCATTGCCTACAACAGTACCTGGAACATAGTATCTGCTTGATAAATATTTGCTAAAATGAGGAACTTTATTATGTGCTGCTAGACAATGCTTAAGAGGCTAGGGCAATGGTGAAGAAATACAAGGTTCTTACAATATGAAACTTTTTCTGATGATCGAGACAGATATTAAAACATACAAATAACTAAATACATTTTGAAAGAAGGCTATGAAGAAAATAAAGCAGGATAATGTGATAGAGTGTGATTTGGAGGGCGCTTTGGGGGGGTTCTTTTTGATGTGGTGATATCTGAGCTGAGCTCTATCAAGAACACAGCTAGATAAAGATCCGGGGAAAAGAAATTCTAGGTAGAGAGAACAGCAAGTGCAAATACTCTAAGGCAGGGATAATGCTGGTTTAGAGGAAGAGAGAGATGTGTGGCTGGAACTTAGATAATACATGTGGGAGGCAGGAGATAAGTCCTGCCTGGAGGCCAGTGGTCCCTGGGGAACTTTAAAAATATTGATGCCTTTTTTTAGACTATATGTACACATGAGATTGTACAGTATTTGTCCTTCTCTGACTTATTTCAGTAAGATAGTGCCCTCAAGGTGTATTCATGTTGTTGCAAATGGCAGGATTTCCTTCTTCTTTATGGCTGAATAATAGTCCACTTTACACACACACACACATACATACACACTCGTGTGTGTATATATATTTCTATTTCTAATTATAATTATATTTATATATATCACATTTTCTTTATCCATTCATCCATCCATAGACACTTAGGTTTTTCCCATGTCTTAGCTATCGTGAATAATGTTGCAGTGAACATGGGGGTGAAGATACATCTTCGAGATAGTGATTTTTGTTTCCTTTGGGTCAAGGGGCTAGGAGTAGGAGAAGTAGGGAGATGTTAAATGGGACAAACTTTCAATTATATGATGAATAGTTCTGGGACCTAATGTATAGCATGGTACTATAGTTAACAATATTGCATTACATACTTGAAATTTTCTAAGAGAGTGGATCTTAAATGTTCTCACCACATGCACAAATGGTAACTATATGAAGTGATAGAAGTGTTAAATAACCTTCTTGTGGTAATCATGTCACAATATATATGTATATCAAGTTATCATGTGGTACACCTTCAATTTACACAATGTTATATCATTGTGTAATAATATATTGTGTCATTGTAATATGTTACATCATTGTATAATGATATATATCAGTGTCAATTATGCCTCAATAAAGCTTGGAAAAAATACTGATGCCTGCCCACTCCTCCTAACCCCTGGCCACCACCGCCCTATCTCTGCAATACTGATTCTGTTGTTTTGGGGACCCCAACCAAAGCTATTTTTAATTACTGCAAGTTAAATTTGCATATACCCATGGTTGAAAACTACTGATAAGAGTAGTTTCAGGCCATAGTAGGAAGTGCTTAGAGTTTAATAAAGCAGTTAAAAGAAAAAATGTAGAGATAAGACTTACTTCACAGATGTCTACCAATTCATTCTCAATGTGGTCACTTAGCCCAATGAAACAGACAACATGTGTTTTCTGATTTCTTACAAATTATTTCTTAATTACAAAAGATTAATAAGACTAATAATTTTATCAATGATATTGTCTTTGAAGCATTATCACTTTTATTCATAATATTAAACCTTAGATTTATAATTAACCAAAGTTTATCTAAATTGAGCAGTGCAGATAGTATTTTTTAAAGATGTTTTATAATTGGGGCTATCCTCACAAGCACAATTAAAGAACTGTTCCATTCATAAATTTGGCAACTATAACTAGAGAACTCAGGCTAATTTTTTGTAGAGTTTTTGCTGAATTGATGTGTGCATTTAACAGAATAATGTGCAAGTTCTCATTTTCTCCACTGGAGCACAGTCTTTTGCTGTTTATTTTAACGGTTTTGGTTGTTACCCGTAACCATGATCTTATGTTCCTACTGAATCAACATTAAAAATCATACTTCACTTGATTATCGAAAAATTAAAAAGTACCATCAAATATTTAGATTAAAGCATCCTGTGTAGTACCAGCCTAATTGCTAATTACTGACAACTTTGCATGAGGAAACAGAGATCAATAGTTTAAAACAACAAAAACTGTAGTTCCCCAGCTTCTCCTTAAATGGGTGTGGTTTCCTTTGGAGAACTCTCAACAGTCTAGTCAGCCAATCGTCCTAATCACTGGTGCTTGCTGATATAGCTCACCCACCACAATTTATTTTACTCCTGTTGCATCAGAGAGAAAGAACTTTGATTTACTGCTAATTATTGTAGTCATTTCTCCAGGCACAGGTAACATTTTGAGTGACGATGTAACCAAAAACCAGGTTTTTGTGATATCAGGACAATTTAATGGAATAGAGAAAGCATTATTTCTATGTGAAATACACAATTATCACTTGTGTGTCAGACAGAAAGACTGAAAGCATTATAGGCACTTTGCTTAGATTATAAAGATGGAGAGATAGATAGGAAATTATTCCAGATGGCTAAATCAATCTGAGGATTGTAAAAGAAAAAAAAAAAGTTGGTTTCTCACTCATTGTCAGACAATTTGTAAACAAACAGGTATAGAATTCCTATCACTCCTTAGAAAGTGTATTTGATGGTTTGGCTGGAAATTGAATCAGACATTACAAGTTGGTTACAAACATGGATTCATTTCGGAGGGAAAAAAAAGTCCTGGGATATGAATTGTATAGTTCCCAAATGTAATCATTTTAATATGAGCCACAAGAAGAGCAACTCAACAACCTTGCAAGTGTCTAAGTATAAAAGGTCAAAACTCTGTGGTTAAAAATGTTCTCAGCCATTGTATTTATATCACTCAAAATTCCCAAGGTTACAGGTTGCTGTTTTTAGATATCCTCAATTTCAGTGCTACCAATTCTAATGCTTTGTTTTATTTGGGGAGGGGGCATAATTTAGGAAGAGGGATATTATGTTCCAATTGTTATTCTCAGAAAACAAAAATAAGCATGTCTGAGGTTCCCTCTATTAAACATATTCAAGAAAACCAGGGCAATTAATGCTTCAAAGAACTGTAGCTGTTGGGGTTATAGGGTAAAGGAAAAAGAAAATCTGCATTTTGAGAAATGACAGTGAAGTGTGTTCCTCTCAAACACACCAAGAGGTTCCTTAGTAAATAATATGAACTTAGAGTGATCCAGTGAGCGACCAGCTGTAAGACACAGGCCAGTTGTGAAAAGTACACCTGAACCTCTCAAAGTGGCTTTCTTTTCTGAATACTGAGTCTATTCTACAGTTGAAACAATCAGGGGCCTTTAAATAATTAAATCTGTAATACTTAAAAACCAGAACTCAAGCTTCTATTTCATAGTGTACCCATTCTCAACAGCTTACTGAGCATTGGCTATGTTCAAAATTATTTTATATATGTGTATGACATAGTCCTTCCCTAAACAAGCTAAACAAACACATGGTACAAATTAGAAAATAAGTGCCATAAAGATAGTTCAGAATTTGGTGGAAGTTCAAAAAAGTAAGAATGTGACAAGGTCTTTTTGTATGCTTCTTTTATTTTTATTTTTCTTTCCTTTTTAAATATTCAATTAACTGGCCAAACACTATAGTTGATAATAAAATTACATATTTTTTTGTAAATTCCTGGAGAAGCTTATTTTTAATAGATTACAGATCATTGAGTTTTGTTCCAAAGCAGACATGGAGACATAGTTATTGTTGCTTTTTTATCTGATGGAGTAAATGTAGCATTCAAAAGTATCTGACTTCTAAATAAGATGGAAAAATCTCTGACATTCAGACATGCCTGCTTCAAACTTTTACACACATGCACAAAAAAAGCCCATAATTAGTACCCAGAATAGAAGAAACGCTGCTCCAGAAGTATCTGACTAGCCTGAAACCAGACTCTCAAGACAAATTTTTAAAGGCTCACATATTTCAAACTGTATATGATTTGCTATGGTATTCTAAAATATATTTATTTCCTTTGTCTCAGTATATTCTCCAAAAAGTAATAATGTAAAATTGACACTCAGAGAAGATGGACCATTGTGTTGGACCTGGCACACCTTGCACCCCAGAATAAAATAGCTCTTACAAATACATGCATCTCAGTTGTAAAGCAATTCATTAAAGCGAGTGGCATTAGATGGAGGCAACTATTTTTTTTTTCTCATACAAATAAGACTACTTTTATAGCATTTATTGAAGAAAGAAAAAGTGTCGGTTTGGCTATTTCAGAGTCAATCCAAGACTAGAAACCGAATGACTCCAAGCAGTAATCCAACCCACACTTGTTACATGACCTTGAACAAGCCAAGCAGGCTGTGACCATGATTATGTATACAAACCGCCTACGTGGGGTGTCATGCCAAGGTTAATGTGTTTATGCCTGCCAGTTTTGTTATACATGCAGTTGTTCTGGGTACAGCAGACCGTCAGAGTAGATGGTCTGAGTACAGAGTACAGCCAGCACAGCTGTAACAAACAGACTGCCAGAAAGAGGATCGCTATATATGCTAAGTAGAGTTGAGGCAATTATGAGAATGAATCAAGTACACACATGGCTATCTATGTTACAAAGACTAATAGTCTGGATGAACTATACAATTGATAATAAATTTGATTTAATTGTTGAAACATCCAATACAAATTGTTTCACAATAAGACATCCCTCTCAACTAACATGCATTTTTCTCTTTAAACAATATATGATAGTGAAGCCCAGAGGATAGATACTATATCAATCTAACAATAAACTTGAACTTCTCAACACGTTAGTATATAAGAGCATTCGAAATTTTAAAAATCTAGGCAACCTTAAAAATGTTTTCAAAGAAGGAGTCACACATTGGTAAAATGTGGTTCATAATAATGTAGTATAATTATCATAGACGAACTGAATTCTTAAAGCAAAGGAAAAGCACTTATTAGTGTATTTACTCAGAAAGATAAACAAATTTATTTTATTTATTTCATTTTTCACCCTATACTTCAACACATGTTAGTTTTGCCTGAAAATATGATGCAAGCCCAAAACTTCTGTGGAATATCAGTCCATAGAACCTGACACAGAAATTCTACTCATACCCAATCATAATTCTGTGCAAATGTATTGGTCCTCTTTAAATACATGAGATCAGAGGTTATATCTTCATAATGTCGAATAAATGAAAGGATTAGCTGACTTAGTAAAGGAAAAATATCAGGCAAAGTAATCTGTAATTGCATTTTGCACTATTCTATCCATTGTATAATGTAAAATAATCCTGATAAAACATACTGAAAAACCTGACTATATCAATATCAATCTATGGAAATTGATATTGGCATTTAGTATAGAATTAAGACAGGTTTTAGTGAAATCTAATGCAAATAAAATCCCATGTTAATAAGTAGAAATTCTTAGTAAAATATATAATGCCATATAATACTAATTTATACAAATGTTATAGTAAATATTTTCTTCCCACTATAGTATTAAAAGGATTAATATCTAGACTTTTTAAATAACTTTCCAAAGCTAATGTTCTTAGTGAATATCGGAGGTAAATATAATTCTGGTTTCCATTGTTCTTTATACATTTTGTAAAAATGCAGATTAAAAGTTATTTATATATATATATACATATACATATGTACATATATATATATGTATATATGTGTGTGTGTATATATATATATATATATATATATATATATATATATATATATATATAAAATGAGTAGGGTGGCCATATAATTTGCCATTAAACTAGGGCACCTTTGGCCATGAAGAACGCTATTATTAATTATATCAGGATATCAAGTGTAAACTGGGATTGTTCTAGGCTAACAGAGACACTTCTCCCAGGAAGGTTCATAACAATTTAATGCACATATAGTAAGGGAGGAAGTTATCAGCTTGCTTCATAATCATAGAATATGTGCACGTTCATGAACTTAAATGCATTCTCTGCACTATCTCATTGAGAGCAGAGAGTTTATCCCAGGCACCAAATGTGGAAGAGCTGCTCACATGTGATCTGATTATCTACAGAGGACAAAGAGACCAGAGCAGTTTCACCTAAGAAAATTAGAGTTGAAAGTCTCAGAACAAGGTAAGACTGAGGGAAGTAAGTTGTATTACACCAGCTATGTTAAAATTTTAAATCATAGGACCATGGCCCTGATTTTTTAACAGAAATTTAAACTAAAATCGAATTAAAGCCATAAATCAATTGTACATATTTAGTAATGACTACCTAAGTCTACCGCATTTCAATAGATTTGGAATCATAGCTTAGGATAATGTGCATGTTTTTCATTATCTAAATGATGAACCAGAACTTTTTCTTATTAGGTTTATTATGACTCATAACAGAAAAAAATTCTACAAAGTAATTTTACATTTATCTGGATGACATTTTAACCCAAAAGTTGTGATTGCTGCACTTGTCAAAGGGTGACAGGAATAGAAATTTTCACATTTTTTTCTCCAATTCAACATATTTTCAATACAGTGATTCTCAAACACTAGCAAAAATAAGAATTACCTGTATAGCTTGTAAAAACACAGATTGCTATACCTTGTCCCCAGAGTTTCTGGTTTAGTAGGAATGTGGTTGCAAGAATTACAAGAATTGCAAGAATTGTCATTTCAACACATTTCTAAAAGGTTATCAGGTTACTGTGACACTGGGGATTTAGGCACCACCCTGAGAAATGCCAATGTATTAAACATGCAATATTTGGCAAGTACTGTGTGCTGGGGATACAGCAGCAAACAACAGAACAAACAAAAATTCCTGATCTCATAGACCTTATGTTGTAGTGGAGGAAGACATACAATAAACACATAATTAAAATATACAGCATGCTAGATAGTGATCAGTGCTGTGAAGAAAAACGAAAAAAGGAAATGTGACATATGACTGACGAAATGGTGAGGGGAGTATGATGAAGAATGTGATTAGGGGAGGCCTTACTCAGAAGGCAAGATTTGATTAAGAACTTTAAAGAGATGGAGAGTGAGTCAGAAATATCTGGAAGAACAGTCAGTTCAAATTCCCTAAGGCTGGCATGCATTGGCCAATTTAGAAAACATGAGAAAGACCAACATGGCTGAAGTTGAGTGAGTGACAGGAGAACAGAAGGAAACAAGGAAGAGTGGCAAGAGGAAGATCAGCTCAGGTGAGGTCTTGTAAACCATCAAGAGATCTTTCGCTTTTATGCTGTGTGACATGGGAAGTCATGGGTAAAATTTGAGCAGGGAAAAGGCATTAGCTGATTTGCATTTTTAAAGGTCCACTGAGGTATCTGGGTTGCAAATAAGAGCCCAGGAATTCAAGAAATAAGGGTAGGCCAGATATATAAATTTGAGAGTCACCAACATATTGGTGGTACTTAAAGTTGTGCAATGCATGAGCTCACCAAAGGAATGAGTGAATCCAGAGAAGAGAAGTAATCCAAGTAGACCCTGGGGAAATTTGACTTTCAAGGTCAGAGAGATAAAACAAAAGACCAGGAAAGAGGCTGAGGAGGAACAGCCATGAAATAGGATGAAAACCAGCAGAGACTGACATTCCTGAAGCCAAGTGAAGACAGTGAATCACTAGGAAGAACTCATCATCTGCTAATAGATCAGGTAGAATGGGCAATAAAAATTAACTGTTTGAATGAGCAACATGAAGTTTAGTAGTGGTGTTGACAAGAGCTGTTTCAGTGGAGTGGTGGAGATTGAAAGCCTAACTGAAGTATTTTGATGTGAGGATGGCCAGAAAGCTTTTAAGAGTGCGAGTGTGAGCACAGGCAACTCATTTGAGGAATTTTCCTATTAGAGAAAGGAGAGACTTGGGTAGTGATTGGAGTAAATCTAGATCAAGGGGGAGGGTGTGTTTTTCCAAGATAGGATACAGTACTGAAAATTTCTAAGCTGACAGTTATGATCCAATAAAGGTAGACAAGTTGTCAATACAGAGAAACAGTGGATAATACTGGAGTAATACCCTTAAGGAGGAGGGGACGAGTGAGATCTTCCACCCAGGTAGAAGATTCAACCTTATATGGAAACATGAACTGTTTACCCATAGTAATAGGAAGGAAGGAAGAGTATACGGGTACAAACGCAGGTGAACGAATAGATGTAGTGGAGGGTGTTCCAGTGGGAAAAGTAGAGTCAAAAAATGAGACAGAGCACGACAAGGAGGTGTTGGAGGTTTGAAGGGAAATAAGAATGCTTAAATATCCTCTAGTTGGGAGAGAGAAAGGAAGAGCGAGCAAGGAAGGAGAGAGAAGAAGATGAGATTGAAAGATTGAGATTGGGCAGATGGAGAAATATAATAGAATTACTAGGAGTACTAATACAACCAATCTGATATTTTGAAATTATTATTGCATGTAAAAATTCCCTGAGTATTTCTTCAAGTACTTGTAGAGCTACTAGTCAGAACAATGTGTAACTTCCCAAGACCTGCCTAAAAATTTGTACAAAAAATGGTCATTTGTTCGACTTGTTAATAAATCTACTCATACAGAAATCTACTAAGTTGGATAACAACATAAACTGGGGTAAAATATGCCAGTGAATTCTTGATTTATGAGATTAAAATATCTGGTGGATAAACATATTTTATACACTCACACACACATACACACACGTACACACACACACACCTTTGCTGTCTTTGAAAACTTTAAAAATATAACAGTCTTAGTTGAGGTTAGAAGGTATTAATTAGAAAATTTTATAGGATGGACAATCAGGCTTTCTGTCCATTGGTACACAACTTTTTTTTTTTCAGCGGAACTCTAGTGTTCTATAAACACTTGATACATGTGTGGCCTGATTTGATCAAGGTAGCTTTCTTTTTTCTTTTTGTTTTTATTTTTAATAGTTATATGGCAATTTCTGTCAGGAACAATACTCCCTTGAGAATGATAAGTGACAGGTACAACTTGCTGTAATAGGTAAACAGAGTCATATAACTCCAAACATGAGGCACAGAAACATGAAAATTTGGCCTGTTAAGTGTGTAAGATAGCCCAGGAAGGTAATAAGAAGGGTTACTAATCAGTAATATATCTCTGAAAGGTATTTAAGGGAATATGATAATAACTCCAGGTATGCTTATGGATATTCAGAGGATTTCTTAAAGTCTCTGTAAAGAACACTGCCTTTGTATGACACGATTCTCTAGTTCAAAGTGCAGATTTTCATGTGGGAGAAAGATGGCAATCTTATTCATGCAAGTGTTCCTTCCCCATGTACCAGTTGAGACTCATTGTGCATAGCATAGGAGCTGGGACTCTGAAGAATGCAGGAAAAAAAAAATAAAGATTTGGTTTTCACTTTTGAGAGGCTTGTAGTCTAGTCAAGAAATATCTAATTTTACCCAAGAACAGTGGATTCCTGACCAAAACAAATGAAATTCAGAAGTTCTAGGACTTAAAATAAAATTATGCTTTCTGATCTTTTGTAAGAATTATACTTTTTATATATATTATGCTATATAAATCAGTTATAGAAATTTCTATTAATCAGAATTTCTATTAATCAGAAACTGACAAAAATCTCATTTATTTTTGAAAATTCTGCAATGTCATATTCTTTAGTATTAAGCCTCTCATGACCATGTCCTAAAAATAATTATTGCTCCCTCCTCTGAAACAGTAGTGTACCTGTCCATACAATCATTAATAGATATTGAGACTAGTTGTTTACTTGTTATGTGTTGAGTTGTATCACCCCACCAAAGATTCATGTTGAAGCCCAAACTCCCAGTATCTTGGAATGTGACTGTATTTGGAGATAGGATCTTTGAAGAGGCAAGATAAAGTGAGACTGTTAGGGTGGGTACTAATCCAATCTGACTGGTGCCCTTTTAAGAATATGAGATTTGGACACATAAGAGACACAGAGATAGATACGTGCATACACAGAGGAAAGACCAAAAACCATGTGAGATACATCGGGAAGGTAGCCATCAGTAAGCCAAGGAGATAGGCCTCAGAATGAAACCAACCCTACCAACATCTTGGACTTCTAGCCTCCAGAACTGTGCAGAAATTAATTCCTTTTGTTTAAGCGATCCAGTATGTGGTATTTTGTTATGGCAGCCTTAGCAAACTAATACACATGTCTAACACATTAAGGGCAAAGACTATGTCTAACCTTTGGTACCCAGCATGGTGTCAGGGGTCTAGTAAATGTCCAGTAAATGTTAGATGACCTTATTTTTTCGAGAGATCACAATTTTGGTTATGAAGGAAAAAGAATATTCCATAGTTTAATTATATATGTTATGAATTAAAACAGTTTATCAGAAGCTAAAAAAATGTGTGTTGTTTTCTAAATTTAGAAGGAATTTGGAAAACAAGAAAAGGTATAAAGAAGAAATATTTATAAACCACTTATAATCCCACACTTAGGCATGACTGCTTTCACTATTTTAACATATTTACATAAACTTTTATTATATATCCATATATATATATATACACATATATATGTAATTATCTTTTGATATCATTCTTTTTGTATCATTTGTTTTGTATCATTATTTCTTCCTTGAACAATCTACATTATTATATAATCTTTAGGAACATATTTGTAATGGCTGCATAATATTCTAGCATATTTATCTACTCGAATTTAACTATTCCCTATTTAGATTGTTTCTAATTTGGAAGATGATGCTACTATAAGCCCCTTTTATAAATTTTATTCACATCTTTATTATGTCCTATGATAAATACATTTAGGATTTGACACAGCAGCTTTAATAATATGCAAGGCTCATCTAGGAGGATTAGACTCAGAGCATGTTATCCAAGACTACTTCTTCTTTTCTATTTTTTTTTTTTTTTTATTCACAGAACATACTGAGTCCTAATATGTCAAACCCTGGATAACTACTTTCCTATATAGATGAGAAAACTGAGAGCTCTTGTTATTAAAACAAACAAACAAACAAAAAAACACACATATATAACCATTAAGTCTAAACAGAGTATGTGTCACAATTCATTGTTTTATTATAAAGAATGTTAAGGGCAGGTTCACTCATACTGTTTGTAATAATCTAGGATAAGAAGAAAAATGGAGGCTCCTCTGCCCCATGGACTCCTTGCTTTGAGGAGGGCCAAGGTCAAATGAGAACCACGGTTGACTCTTTAAACACAAGACCCAAGTAGGAACCACTCTTTCATTGTAGAAGCATGGTACTCTTTCTAAGAGTTGAAAGGAGGGACAAATTGTTGTGGTTAACTGTAATCTGAGAAGGCTTCATGGAAGAGCTGATATGGGCATTGAAGACTATCTGACTAATTGTAGTTTACAAAGGAAGAGAAAAATGGTCGGATCATTTGTGGTAGGCAGAATAATGGCTCCTCACAGATGTTCACTCCTTATTCCCAAGAATCTGTGAATATTACTTTTTTTATTATTATTAAATTTATTGGGGTGACAATTGTTAGTAAATTTACATAGATTTCAGGTGTAAAATTCTGTATTACATCATCTATAAATCCCATTGTGTGTTCACCACCCAGAGTCAGTTCTCCTTCCATCACCATATATATGATGCTACTTTACATGGCAAAGGGGAGTTAATGTAGCAGATGAAGTTAAGTTTGCTAATCAGCTGATCTTAAAAATAGGGGGATTATCTTGGATTTCCCGGATGGGTATATTGTTATCATAAGGGTCCTTAAATGAGGAAGGAGGAGGGAGAAGACTCAGAGTCAGACTAATGTGATATGAGAAAGACTCAATCAGCCATCACTGGCTTTGAAGATGTAAGAGGCCTGTAGCCAAAGAATGCAGGCAGACTCTAAAAGCCGAAAAAGGCTAGAAAACTGATTTCCCTCTAGATCATCTAGAAGGCAATCTTACCAACACCTTAATTTTAGCCTAGTGAGACTCATGTCAACTTCTAATTTCCAGAACTGTCGGATAATATATTTTCATTGTGTTAAGCCATTAATTTTGTGGTCATTTGTTTCAGCAGTAAGGGGAAGTCGCAGACCAAAAATAAATGGAACTATAATAAAGGCACAAAATCAGAATTCATGTGGGACATGAGACAATACAAAGATTAGAGATTTTTGCTGATGAATAGTGGGAGACAAGTTAAGGAAGGAAGGTTGTAGCTGGAAGAGAGGAAATTATAAATGTCTTTCAAAATAACTTGAATTTTATCCTGCAGATGATAACCTTTGAGCAGCAGTACAACAAAATAAAAGTAATGTGTTTCAGCAAAATTACTCTGGTGGCAGTATGTCAGTCAGAGTGAATGGAGAAAGAGCAGTTTTTATAGGTTTTATAATAATGTTAAATGTGAGGTGTTATTAGTCTGGACTACCATGGCAGCTTCAATACAAATGTAAGCTCAGTTAGGAGAAACATTATAAAGGATAATCCACGTTCATATTTTTTTTCTTATATTGAGATCATTTGACAAATTTACCTTAATTCCAGACTGTCAAGTGAAGTGCTGATGATGTAGATAAATTATGAGAAATCAAATAGCCCCTCAGAGCTTACAAAAGAGAACGTAGATCCTCTTTTGAAACATGTACAGTTCTACGTCAAAGTATTTTAGAAAGAGGTTCATCCTTTCTTTTCTTATTTTAACCCTGCAAATCCAGATAACTAAAACTCAATATTCTCTAGTGAGAAAAAAGGTGAAACAAATTGCCCTCCGTGAATGTCATTGCATCTATAATAAAATAGAGAAACTGTTCTCAAAATATAACAGCATAAAGTCAGATAAGTATATATATATATATATATATAAAAATTTACTAACAAAACATAGACTATATAGCTCCAGATGATACATAAAAACAAAGTACCACGAGAGTTAAAGGTGAATGGGGGTGGTGGTGGAATTTATATATCTCCATACACAAATAATTAAAATTCAGATATTTAGAAATATATAGTGCATATATACACGCGCACACACACACACACACATATATGTATATTACGTAAATATTCAGCCTTTCTTCTTTGAACTTTATCAAATACCTGTGTGTTGCTTTCTGACAATACAAAAAAAAAAAAAGGACATCACTTCCTTTCCTAAGGAGTCTTCCAAATTAATAATAACATGATATATAAAACAATTGTCCCAATAGAGGTATGTAAAAAGTTTATTGGAATACAGAAAAGTTAAATGAGGCTGTATCTGAGGTGTGTTTATAAGACAAGTAGACTCCTCATGAATTAAAGTAGCAGCATATACAAGGGCAGGAAGGTACAAAAACCCCAAGGATTCAGTCATAAAAAGTATCACCATCTTTCGTGGAATGTATATTATATACCAAGCATTTCATGTACATTATTTCCTTTAATCTGATAACAGCCTATGAGGATGTTTTCTACTATCTTCATTTTAGATATAAGGAAATTGAAACTTCCAGGGGTTCAGTAATTTGTCCAAGGTCCCAAGGGATAATTTGTGTAGTTCAATTCAGATTCAATTCTGTCTGACCACAAACTGCATGCTCTCAACCATCATGTTTATGTTAATAGCTACTCTGGTGTGGCTGGTGCACAGGGGACAGGTCTGGTAGAAAAACAATCACTGAAGGTGAATCTGAAAAGGAAATCTCAGAAGAGATTACAAACAATCATATGTGCCAAGTTAAAGAATGTAAGCGTTTTATTCTCTGGGCAGTAACAATAACAACCACAGTAATAAAATTCAGATTTTGCTAATTTATGAAGCCGGCACTTTACTGAGAAGGAGTGGGACTAAAGTGAAACCATACAGGCTGTCAAGGGCACAGAATTTAGGGAGGCACTCACCCTCAGGGTCACCTGGTCCTGGTGTCAAGAACTTTACATATATGCGGATATTAAATGCAACTCTTATTGTCCAAACATTTAGCCAAAGCACCAAAGGACAAGAACAATACAGCAGTCTCTCTTTTCCGCTGAGGATATGTTTCATTCAAGATCCCCTGTGGATGCCTGAAACCGCAGATGGTACTGACCCTATATACGATGATTTTCCTTATACATATATACTTTTTCACTTAAAGGAAGCACTTCTCTTTGGCATATCTGAATTGCTAGCATCACTTCTTTTGGCATTAGAGCTATTACTAAGTAAAATAAGAGTAAATTGAAAACAGGTACCGCAAGAATACAACAGTTGTTCTGACAACTGAGTGGCTGCTAAGTGACTAATTGGCAGGGAGCATACACAGTGTGGGCATGCTGGACAAAAAGATGATCCACATCCCAGGCGGATGGGTTGCAGCAGAACAGTGTGAGATATCACGCTCAGAATGGCACTGCAATTGAAAACGTATGGATTGTTTATTTCTGGAACTATCCACTTACTATATTCAGACCACTGTTGACAGTGGGTAACTGAAACAAGGAAAAGTGAAACGCATGTAAGTGGGACTGCTGTACAATAGATAGCACATATTCCCACACCCTGGGGCAGGATTTTTAGGGGTAAAGTAAGAGAGGGTGAAAGCTACTCTGTTCCCATTCGTGATTATCCACCCCAGCCTATTCCTTAGGGCTAACAGGTGATGGGAGAATCCTTTTGTAACCCATGCCGCAGCAGTTTCTTTAAGAACTCCATCTTCCCTTAGGGAAAGAAAGTTGTTTTGTTTGTTTGTTTGTTTGTTTTCTTTTTCCACCTTAGGCCACCTGAGAAGGGCCCAAGATATCATTTTGCATATATGCCCCTAGAGGTTAGGATATAAACATTGGCTAAATTTCCTGAAATAGCAGAATATAGAGAAATACAGGGCTGCAATAATGCAAACTGCACTTTCACTGTTGACAGCAAGATAAACATACGTTTAAGAAAAAGTATACAAAACTTCTAAACAATGAAAAATAAAGGACTGGAAGTACTTTCAATGTTATACTGAAGCATTGTATAAATGGCTCACCTCAGAATTATTTATTTTGAGACAGTATTCTTTTGTTATTAGTGTCTAGAATCTATGAAGTTACATATTTACTTTCAGGTTTTGGTCCAGTAGAAATCCATAATTCCTGTCTATTAAAAAAGACAACCCCAAAGGTTATAGTTTTATTGATCTTTAGGACACTACTAGTTTTGTATCTAACCTAGCAAATCTTTCCCAACATTTTTTTTTCTTTAATATCTATCAATACTCAGTTTTTCAAGTATTCCTAACTGTCTTTGCCATTCTTCTGGGATTCCCTATTAACTAAATAAATCTTTCACATATATTCATGTTATACTTGTATGAAAGTCACATTTCTAATGTTCTTACAATGATATTTCTATAATTTGTTCTTCCCATGGACTAAATTGAGACTAAATGAAAAAGAAACAACTTTGACCATGGTGAATTGATTTGAGTAGGCCATTGGGAGGAGTTCAGTCATTCATCAGAAGGGTGACTAGAAAATTCAAAAGAATGAGCAGGAACTTGAAAATCACTAGCAAGAAAGGCATGCCCTGAATCAATGGAATCGCAGTTGGAAATTTCTTACATTCCTCAGAAACATCTAAGGAATGTGCAAAAACTTCTGAGAGTCAGGTCTGGCATCTTACAAGCCTACTGCCCTTTGGTCAGTGAGATGATCAGCCATATTACAATAATGAGAGCCACTCTGATGCATTTTTCCTTGGACCTCTTTCCAGTTAGGTGAAATTCAGAGAATAGAAACCATGGGCACTGAATGATTTGTCTCCCCAAAATTCATATATTGAAATCCTAAACCCAACCAGGACGGTATGAGGAGGTGGGACATATGGAGGTGATTAGGTCATGAAGGTTGAATCCCCATGAATGAGATTAGTGCCCTCATAAAATAGACCCCAGAAAGCTCTCTCATCCTTTCTGCCACATGAAGACACAGCAAGAAAACACTAATTATCAATCAGGAAGTCAGACCTCACCAGATACCAAATTTGCCAGTGCCTTGATCTTGGGACTTTTCAGCCTTCAAAACTGTGAGAAATAAATGTGATTTAAGCCACTCAGCCTGTGGCATTTTCATTATAATAAGTCCATTATAATGGACTAAGACACAGCTACTGGGTTAGAAGAATACATCTGAGAAAGAGAAGAAAAACTATTCACCTGTCTTGAAGAGAATGGTGAATTGACTCCTTAGCTTTGTATTACATTTCAAATTACGTCTGATATTACACTAGAATGTGTTTTTTAATTACTAAAATGAGATTTTTCTTAGGATTGAAATAAACCAGAAAAATTGTCCAGCCTACCAAAATTTAATCCAAGTACACAGAAAACAGAAAATTCAAACCAAGAGGAATTTAAAGGGCAATGCTCTCTACTGGGTCTCATTTTTTAATATACAGGCTGCATTTTTATAATCACATCTAATAGTTACAGAAATTATACAATGTGGGTAGTTACCTGTGTCTCAGTTTGCCCAGCAAACCTTCATAACTGACAACCTCACCCTGGCCACAAGACTGGGTACATAATCTAGACATAGTATCCAAACTCATCGCCACAGTGATTGTCTTGGGAATGAGTACATGGTCGAAGCTGGGCCAAAATTTGCATACCTAAGTTTTTCTCCTGGTAATACCTGAGAGGTAAAATAATCTTTTCTCTCTGATGTTAGGTAGATAGCTTGCAAGTCCAAAAATGTCAATGTCCTATTTCTTTTCACACGGAAAAAGCATGGCTGCAGTTGGAAGGAATGAAACTAACACACAAAAAGGAGAAGAAGCAAGACAAAGCCCTGAGAAGGATCTGGTCCTTGGATCTTATCTTCCTGACACTAGCTTTTCTTTCCTGTGTTCAAATTCTATGATTCAATTAAATTTCTTTTTTCTGAGTAAGTCAGATCTGCATTTCTGTCAATTTGTGCCAAAATTTTTGACTATTATAATTATATATGTTTAACTAATGATGAAGTTGGAAAGATAAAAGTGTTTTTCTCAAGGGCATGCATGTAGTAAGTGACAAAGAGTGAACCAGAATATGGATCTTTCTGACTGTGTAGTCTTTGACCTTAACAAATAACTATACTGTGGAAGTTCAAGAGCACCACTGAAGTTTTGTGAAGGGACATGACTGACATTTTAGTGATCTGAGATTTCAAAAGAAGTAATTGAGCTTCCTCTTCCCCTCCTTCTTCCCTCTGCCCTCTTCCTTTCTTTCCTCCTCCCTTCCCTTTTGGAAAAAATTTGGCCTAAATCCTATGCTGAATTTGGTAGAGCAAGTTAGACAGTTTTGGGGCTGGGGTAGGTAAAGGAAGCTGGCTCGGAGAAGCATTACTGGAACTCATTCAGAGCAGGGAACATCCACATAGAAGCAGCCCTGGGCAAGAAGTCAGAGCTGACCCACGTGACCCTCTTGGTATGCTAGAAGGATTAAAACAGATCCTAGTTTCTCTTGTATCAGTCCTGATTTCACTTTCTGCAGTTTATCTCCGCCCTTTCTTCACCCCTTCCCTTTTTCTTTTCTTTTTTTTTTTTTTGGTATTTCCCCCTCTTTTAACCTTTGAAAAACTTTTGAAAGAACTTTCCTGATAATTGCCAGGAGGGAATTAAACCAATGATCTCTAGCAAGAGGCATAAAAAGCTGAACAGTCTCCAATATTTTCCATTGAAGGTTTTGCAGCAGTTAAAGATGGAGAAAATTTCAACCTAACCCAGACCATAAGTACACTCCCCTCTCTTCTCCCTATAAAACGCGAATCCTGCTTCAATTAGGGGAGTTACCTTGATGCTTCTGGGGTCCTCCTGGAAGTGCATAAAGTCTTTGACCTCTATCTGTGTCATGTAAATTAACTTTTCTTTCACAATATTCATATGGGAACATAAGTCATGACCCATTGTGGAATATCAGAGTTTGAGAGAGGTGAGGAGGGTGTCTACAAGGTGGGGCAATCCAAGTGTGGGTACAGAGGGCATCCATGCAAGACCTACAGTTAGGAAACTAATTTGGAATTAAGAAACCCTGGCAGCTGCAAAGGTAAGGGATTTTTATATATGGTATTTTGATGTATCCCTTAGCATCTGAACATACAATATAACACACATAGATGTGGAATAAGAATTATGTTATGAGTGAATCAATGAATAAATAAAGCTTCTGGCAGATGGTTTAGAATATAAACGTGAAGAACATTATTCTAGCACAGCTGATATTTTCTGTTTTTAAACAAGGGAAAAAGGGTTTTGTTTTATTAAGCCATAAAGTTGTTGGGGATTTGTTTACTCAACGAGAGGACTCTCCTGTTTTATGAATGTTAATCCTTGGTATCCAAAATCCCACTCTAAAAAAATGCTTCACACCATAAGAGTAAGACGAAAGCCCAAGTAAAGTAAATATTTCAGAGGCCTTCAGAGGTTAAATTGAAGTCTGGAAATAATTATCTTATGGCTAAAAAAATAAATAACATATGGAAAATATAGCAGTGGGGGAGGCATTTTTCTGAAGCAGGATTATTTTATTCTTAAGAAATATTTTTGACAAAGTAATATTTAATGAAATACTCTAAAAATTATAACAGTCGTTGTTTGGTATTTAATATTAATATTTTTATGATTCATTTTATAGCACTGTATTTCCTATATAATAAATTATGGCATTTAATATTATTTTATGTCCCACTTTTTATTATGTAAAATTGTTTACATTCTATATTAAATGATTTATTTTAATCTAAAGTACAGATTAGCATACATACATAATTTGTTGCCCAGTGAAGAAAATTTTAAAAACTGGATTTATTCTACAGTCTCATTTTCTTCTCTGTCTCTCTCTTTTATTATTTTCTAAGCTTCTTGAAGAAGGTGTCTAGACTATTACCACTTCCTCCTTTTGTCCTCCTCCCACAGCAGTCTGGTTTCTGTCCTTACCACCCCACTGAAACCGCATTCACCCAGAAACAGTTCTCCTGGTCGTTAAATCAGAAGGAAAAATTGTAGTTCTTAGTTTACTTGACTGCTAAAAGCATTTAGCACAACTGACCACTTCTTGAAACTCTCAATTGTCTTGATGCTCCCCACACTACTCTTTTCAAATTTCTTCCTGAGTATCTTCTCACTCTCTTTGTTTCCTTTCTTCCGCCATTATCTTTCCCAGTTGTTTAATTTTATGATTTATTCGTCGTACCACCCAAATAAGAACACTGAGCATCATTCTTGACCCCTCATTTTCCTTCTGCCCTCATATCCAACGGATTCTAAATATATCTTTACTCTGTCCTCACATCCTTTTCCACTACTGCTATCTTAGTAAACACTTTCATTATCTCTAACCAAGTGATTGCAAGAGCTTCCTAATTAGTCTCCCCCTTTCCAGCCAGACTCCCCACATTCCATCCTTTATAATTGCCACCAGCATGATGGTATCATATCACTCCCTGTTAAAAACCTTTCAATGGCTTCCCGTTAATTGCATGATAAAGCCCAAGCCCTCCTGAATAGCTGACATACCAGATTTCCCTTTTTAAGATCTGGACATAACCTGCCTCTTTAGTCTCACACACAACACTTTGCTATGAAACTACTTCTAGTGCCCATATTCATCTTGCTGTTCTCTGTGTCTGAATATTTGCACAGGCTATTCCCACTACCAGGCAATCCCTTTCTCTGATAAGCCAGCAACTCTTATGCGTGTTCCACTGTTCCACAAAATTGGTTCTTCCATATTCCAATTTACACTACATAATCTTCCATTCCCTTAGCTTTTGTATCTACAGCTCAGCCTCTTTTCTGGATTTTAAGACACTGTATCCAACTTCTTAAGGGACATCAATGGATACTGCATGTGTCTAAAACTTACTCATCTTTTTCCTCAAACATATTTCTATCTTCATAATTCAGGTTAATTGCACCATTTGATTGTCCTCTGCAGAACACTAGAACCCGCCCTTGTTTCCTCCTCTTTTATACTTCTGTGTATACAATTTCTAGTCAATGTGGTTGATTCTACTGTCGAAATATAATTTAAACCGATTCACTACCAAGCATGTACACTATCAGTGCCCTAAGTCAGAACTGCACCATTTTTGACCAGTTCAATATCTTCCTTTGTTATCTCTGCTTCTATTATCTCATAACTACTTCAACCCATCATCCTATATCCTGCAGGCAGAATTGCATTTCCGGCCTAAAAACTTGAACACATTACACCTCTGCTCAAAATTTTTCAACAGCTCCCTGCAGTCAAAAATAGCATCTAAATTCATTTGCATGTCCCTTAAGCACTTCCTCATAAGTCTCTTTACTTACTTTATAACTTCTACCACACAGATAGGGATGTTTATACCTTTGTTCCTCTGCTTCAGAAACCCATATGTATTAAGTGGGATTTAGAAAGCTAATTATTTTTAAATTGGTGAGTGACTATCATTTTCAGTTCTGTAAGATGTGTAATGGCATGAAACTACAAAAAAAAAGTGAAATGAGGCACACACAGAGTTTAAATTTTAGACTTACACAAAGAAAAGCTAGTAAACGCTCAGCAGGCCTCCCTATGTAGTTATTCAACACAAAATAAAAACCAAGTAAGCCCTCATAAAAATGGTTTGATAATTAAACAGCTATTGATATATTTCTTATGAAAAAAAGCTACCTCTTTGGAATGCAGTTCAGGTAAAAGAGAACAATGGTCAGTTCTTGTTTTTTGTCTGTTTATTTTTTGTTTGTCCCCCCTGTTGATTATAAATTATTCTCCTTAAGTGAAAAAACAAAAAGATCTAAAATTGTAAAGGTGTTTGGCTTTTTTTCTTTCTTTAACTCAGAGCCCTTGCATGTTAACAGTTAAATTATTTATTATTAAAAAAAATTCTTTATTATTTTGCATTACCCTGTCTTCATAGAACATCATTTGAAGCAAATTGGTATTTTTGAATCTTGGCAATACTCCAGGAACAACCTTAGCAGCAATGAATTTTCCTCCAAAAATCCAGAGAATGCTATGAGAGCCTCATCTAGGCTCAGTTAATTATATGTTCGTAAAGCACTCTGCTGGTGTTTTTTTTTGTTTGTTTGTTTTTCCCACCTCACGTATTTATTTTTAACACAAATGTATATACTCTACTTACTGTGCTGCAACCACAGCCATACCCTCTAAACTCCATGAGAGTTTACCTCCTGCATTTATTTATTCAACATCCAACAAATATTTGTTGAACATGTGCATGAGGCAGACATGATTCCTACCGTCATGGAGTTTACATTCTAATAAATAACATTTACTAAATTTACTATATTCCATGCATCGTGCTAAATGTTCTATTTGTATCATCTCATTTAAACTTTAAAGCTCACCATAATGAGGTAACTACTTATCATTATTATTGTTGTTATCTTACAGGCAAGAAAACAGAAACTTAGAGGGATGAGTAACTAACCACAATTAGGATGGAGGCAGCAATGTGTCTAGCTCAAAACTTAAAAATGGTCCTCCTTGCAAATAGCATTGGGCACATACACAGTACTGGGCAATTAGTTGTAAGTTTTTACAACTACACTGTGAGATTTCTGAAAAAGTTGCCTAAATAGAGTACATTCAGCTGGCAGAGGCCCTTTCTGTCCCTTGGTTTGCTTTGTTCTTTCTACTTAGATTGAACAAAGGCCTGACATCTTGGGCTAATATTGACCATGAAGAAAAAGACTAAAGGAATTGCAAAGATAGCCTCAATAATTCAGACTGCCTACCTCTGGGTATTGTGCCACGTGAGAAAAAGAAAAAAATATATTTTATTTAAGCTACTGTTACTGGGTTTTCTATTATATGCAGCCAAACACAGCCTCAACAGACACTCTCAATGATCCATTCTTCACATAGCAGCCTGAGTGATCTTTTGAAATGTACCTTCAATCATATCACTCTCCCAATCAGTGTGGTTCCCATCTCACTAAAAAAGGAAATTCAAACTCTCCTAGACTTATAAAGCCCAATGTAAACTGACTTCTGCCGGCCTCTCTGAGCTCCTCTCTAAACTGTCTCTCTTTGTCTTCCATCATTGAGCCAGCTTTCTTTCTTTTCCTACAACATGCCAAGTAGGCTCTTCAGGGCCTTCATACTTACTGCCTTCTGCTCAGAACACTCTAGGCTTTTTGCTTCTCTGCTTGGCTGGATCCTTCTTGTCACTTAGGTCTTAGCTTCTTGTTACCACTGTAGAGAGGTCTCCCCTAACTACCTAGTCTAAAGTAACTACCAGTATTCACTATCACAACATTCTAGCATATTCTTTTCATAGAACTTACTACTATCAAATATTGTTTTTTGCTTATATTTTTTATTAAGTTGTGTATTGTCTATAGCACCTACTCCACCTCTACAAAAATATAAATTCCGTTAGAACAGGCATCCTATCACTTTTGTTTCCACTAAACACCTCTGGCTCCTAAATTGTGCCTGGCACATAGTGAAAACTCAATAAATAGTAGTCAAATTAATGAATAATGTAATAAACCTCCTCTGAAAAGACATAAAACATTGTAATCTAAATTCCCTACATTTATTTCATTCAGGTTACATAATTGGTACTATTAAAAAGACTTTAGCATATTTTAGTGTGTAAAATATTATTCCATATTTTCATTTTTTAAATTATACTTTATTTTGGCCATGTTGCTGCCAGAATAACGAGAAGACAGTAACTTAGAGCTAGGCCAATAGTAATAAAATGTCTAGAAATGAAAGACAAATAGATGTCGGGCACATTAAAAAATCAATTTTAAAGGGCCTTTTACAGACTTATTATGGGAAGAATCTTCATAGCCTCATCTAATCTACAATTATATGTAGTTCTCAATACTGTAACATTTACATAAATAATAAGAAAAATATAGTTTCAATTTTTGCTTCTAAGATTCTCCACACAGTGTCTTGGGTTGAATAGGGATATGCAGAAAGTTATAAGTTCACTTTGAGGAGCTTTCTGAGAAGATAGACGCACATGCAGAGTCTGAATTATTGAAAACTTTATGTCATTCCCTCATGATTCCTTTTTAATGTAGTAAGGTGGTACAACATACAACATAGTGGTTACGATCCCGAGCTATAGGTTCAAATAGCTTGGATTTGAGTTCAGGTTTTGCCACTTACTAGTTGTATGTCCTGAAGTGCATTACATAATCTCTCTGTGCTTTAGTTTTCCCATCTGTTGATGGATCAAAATAATGTTTACCTCATAGGTTGGTGTGAGGATTAAAGGAAGTAATACAGGAGTCATGGACTGAAAGTTTGTATGCCCCCGATATTTGTATACTGAAGCCCTAACCCTCAATATGATAGCATTTAAAAACGAGGCCTTTAGGAGATAATTAGATTAGGTCATGATGGCATTAGAAAAAAGCTGTCTTTCTCTTTCTGTCTCTCTCTCTCTGTCTCTCATATCTCTCTCCCCCACCCCCATGCATGTATCAAAGAAAGGCCATATGAAGCGAAAGCATAAATTTGGCCATCTACAAGCCAAGAAGAGAGATTTTACCAGGAGTAAATCTATTAGCACCTTGCTCTTGGACTTCCCAACCTCCAGGACTATGAGAAATAAATTTCTGTTGTTGAAGCCACCCAGTGTTTGGTCATTTGTAATATCAGCCCAAGCAGGCTGAGACAACAGCTAAATATTTAGAACAGTGCTCAGTGTAAAATAAACACTCAATAAACATTGTAAATTATAATCATAAGTAACCATACCTAAGAACAAAAATATCAAATGAAACATGGTAAAGAAAGAACTATTTGTTTAAACTGAAAAGGAAGTGTTAAAGTAGCTGGCCTGTGACCTATTTCTCTCTTGATCAACATGGTAATATTCCTGAAGTTGAAAAAGAAGGCAGGTGACCAGTTCTTAGAAAAATGGTAACTGGATCTCTGGGAAAGTATACTGATGATACATGCTTGGAGGTATCTCCTTATATATTTGGAATGTTCTTAACACTATGTGCGTGGTTTAGGATTTCTTATGGTGTGCAGCATGGTTCCTAAGAGAATCATGTAATCTATATGATCCCCAATAAATGAGCAACCCATGTACTACTTAGAAAACTCATATATTATTCTGGGGCCAAAGAACATATGCCCGATGCAAGATAGAGGACTTAAGTAGCCACACAGGTGTACCAGACTTTTATGTACTTCTCCTATGTCTCCAAATTACACTTTTCCTTGAAATTACTAATAAAACGTAATACTGTTAAGGTCTCTGACTGATGTGAGCTATATTTGACTCTCCGATCCTGTTTTACCTCAGAATTTAAATCAAAGTTTGAACTATATCTATTAAAGGACAGAAAGCATTCTAGAATACTTTTAGATGTTTGCAATTCATTTGCATTGTCTAATTGAATCTTCTCAACAAACTTAAAAGGTAGACATTCCACCTTCTAGAGGTTGCTTGCATCCCTTGACTGATGGTCCCTTCCTTCCTCTTCAAAGTGCATCACTTCAGCTTTTCATCTGTAGTCACATCTCCTCTCTCTGACTTTCACCCTTCTGTCTTCCTCTTATAAGAATACACTGGGCTCACCTGAATAATCCAGGATAATCTTACCATCTCAAGATACTTAATTTAATTACATCTGCAAAGTTTCCTTTGCCATTTAAGGTAAAATATTCACAGAATCTTTGGAAATGGGAAAGAATTGTTTTTCTACCGCTTTTACTATATAGCTTTAAATTATAGGAGTCATTTCAGAGAAAAGATTTCTTACTTGAAGTACATCATAATTCATATTAATTAATTATTGATATTTTATTATTTATTTCTGACTGCATATTTTTAAAGGGCTGAAATGTCTCAAAATTGGAACAAATAAAAACCTTGACTTCATCAAATCAATTGATTTTATACCTAATTATATAATTTTACCTCACTTGATTTGGTTCTAATTTATCCTTACTATTTTATTTGTTTTCCGTGATCTAATAAAAAATGTTTTCACAATATCTTAATACTGTTAGCCATACCAAAAAAAAAAAATCAATATTGTAAGATTTAAACTCTCTGTCATTCTTTCAATTATATTTTGGTTTTCTCATTTACTATACTTCTTAGTGTCTTCAAAATAGTTAACCCTTAAACATATAAAAGACGTTACCCAAAAGTATTAATGCTATTCTCACATCTACCTTTTTTCTTCTCATTATTCTACACCATCTGTCTATAGCAGCTTTGTTCAATAGAAAAATGTGAGCCACTTATGCAATTTCAGATTTTCTATAAGTAAAAAAAAAAACAGATGCAACTAATCTTAATACTACATTTTATTTAACTCAATATAATCAAATTATTATCTTTTCAACATGTAATAAAAATCATTAATGAGATATTTTATATTCTTTGTTTCATACTAACTCTTCAAACTCTGGTATATATTTTACACTTAGAATACATCTTAATTTAGACTAGGCACATTTCAAGTGCTTGGTAGCCCCATGTGGATAGTGATTTCTGTATTGTACATCATAAGTCTATCATCTATCTTACACCTTCAACTCTTATAGAAAGCAAACACAAAAACAATGCCATTATGGCACTTAACATTGCTGTATTAGTAAGTAACAAACCAGACAGGGCCATTGTGTTATTCAGCTATGGAACACCAAGTAGGATTCCATGAATTCTAGAATATACTGTATTCTGTGTGCTTTGCACCCTCTGATGAACTATTCCTGGTATGAGTCTTTGTGCAGGCTCAATTTCTTACCAATATTTCTGAACCAAAATTCAGGACATATAGAAGTGTGTCTGGAAGTAAGTAAAAATCATAAGGCAGTTACATTCTTCTAAAGTTTCTCTTTTGTCTTTAACATAACCCAGTTGTTCTGTCATTGTTGGATTCTTTTCCACTCAGAAAATGTCTCTGTAATGGATGGAACCTAATTACTTTATTATTACTAACCATAGGTCATTCACATTTTCTTGTTTATATAATACCACAACTACTGCCTCATTTAGTTACCAGGCACTGAGAGCTGTGGGGGCCCGAGTGTTTGGAGCAGGGGTGTCCAAACTTTTTCAAATGGTTTTCACCAAGGGCCATATACTGTAAAATACACTAACAGCCGGGCCACTCACTCGAGATGAAGTACGTATTGCCTCACCTGGTTTATTTAAGTAAACTAAATATATTTTTGGAATTTCTGCGGGCCAATTACCAATGGATGGCGGGCCGCAGTTAGCCTGAGGGCCACAGTTTGGACACTCCTGGTTTAGAGGCTCAGCTGTGTCTGCTTCAATGTGCTTGTCATCTGACTGATGTATCTGTCAGTCCTGGAGACACTATTGAGGTAAATTTGCAGAAATTATTGCATTTTTCATAAGACACTCGAGTTCTGTTGCTCTAAGGTAAAAATACCTTAGACTGCCTGTTTTAATAGTTTTTACATATGAAATACCCCCAAAATAAAACTTCATCTAAAAAATACAACTGGAAATGTTTATACCTAACATACAGTTTCTAGAAACCACATTAGTTTCAGTGAATAGGAAAAAAAAAAAAACAACAACAAAAAAAACTCCCATGTTTTCTATTTTTAAGAATGTTTCTTAAGTTTAGAGAGGCAGGCCTGAGAAGGAAGGGTCATCCCTTCTCTTCGTCTATGGACTTGATATTATGAAATGGACCAACATGCAAAATCAGACCACGGTAAGGCAAGTATCTATCCTCTTTCTGAACCCAGCATTGGGCAAATATTGACTCCACTGGTGGAAATGAATCTCAGAGAGGTCTCAACTTTACTATTCAATTCTAATTTTGTGGGTTTAGTGGTAAGAAAAATGTAGGAAATAATAGGCTTTCCATAGCAGAAGAGTATATGTTGGTAGAGAAGTACTTAATGGTACTCTAATTAGTGAAAGGAACCATGATTTTTCACAGACTAATTGGTGTCTTAACTAATTGTTGAGATTGCTTAACCTCAACCAGTGAGTCTTGAGACAATAACTTCATACAACACAATGATGTTGATAATGATACTAATAATAGCTTTGCATATATTTAGAGAGTTCCTCAATTAAAAACTCATATAGTAGTTCTATTAATCCCTTGTTCTTCAAGGATCATAATGTACCTTTTTTTGTAATGTCATGTGATTAAACAAACGTTGCCAAACATTTAAAGTTTTATTTTGTTTGTTTCTTGTTTTATTGGAAGGAAGTTATTTTTTTCTCTTCCATTGATTCCACAGCTCACTACAATTAGAATTACCATAATGGTAGGATGTGGTTGGTAGAAATATATGACTTCATCCTTTATAATCACCAGCATTGCATTTCCCGAAACAAAACACTACAGGATATCAGTGAAGCTAAGTCTCTCTTCTCGGATCTAATGTTTTCATGTATACTGGCCTGAAAATGCTGACTGCATCATAACCCTGACTGCTGGCAACATTAAGCTTGTAAAACAACAGAAGAGCAATAATAAAAATTGCTATTTGTGTTTTATGGAACTGTTTAAAAGTGAGAAAATAGCAGAGTATCCAAGGGTTGTGTTTTTAAATATTTCCAATTGTCTCAATCTTTGTTCCCAACTCATTATGGCAACACCCCCAAAGCTGCAGTCTCCTCTTTTTTTTTTTTTTTAACTATGATATATTTCCAAAGAAAAATATATCAAAATAATGACTGAAGTCAGTCAAGGCACAACCAACATTTTAAACACTTGCCTAAATGAACATTGTTCTTTTGATGATTCTTATATTGTACTATTAGAGTAGTTTTTATTGTATTGTGATATAGTAAAATAAGATGTTTTAGAAACATTAAATAGATGGCTTAACTAAGTAAGTACTCTCAATTCAAAATTGTCAGAATCTTGAACTCTGAGTAAATATTTTCCAGCACAAAGTTCTAGCTTTATATACTTATTGTCAGTGTACAATTCTATAATGATGCAATTTAGCACTTAATTAGCACCCAAATATTTACTTGTTTATATTAGAAACTTTATCAGCATCTCCAAAAATGTCTGGAGGACTTTTATTAATATTTACACTAATATTAACTTCTGTTGTGGTCAATTAAAGATGGCTATGCATTCTTTACCACTACTCTCACTTAGAGGAGTTTACTTTTCTTCCCCTTTAATCCAGGATGGCTTTAGTAACTTGTTTGACTAGTAGAATGTTACAACCTGGGCTTCTGAGGCTAGGTTAACAAGGAGCTCTGTGACTTCCTCAGGCTTCTTGAAACTCTTTCTCTGGGAGCCTTGAACTGCCATATAAGGAATGTGGCTACTCTGAGACCACCACAGTAGAGAGACCATTTGTACATGGTCCAGTTGATAGTCCCAGATGATTCCAATCTTTTAGTCATCCCCTCAAATTGCCAGAATGTGGAGAAGCCATCTTGAATACCCAAGGCCAGTCTAACTACTAGCTGAATACCACTCAGTTGATATCATATGGGACAGAAGAATCACCCAGCTGAGCCCTGCCCAAATCACTGACACCAAATTATCAATACGACATATATTAAAATGGTGATTGTTCTAAATTTCTGAAGGACAAGAAAACTGTTTCTCTACTCATAACACTTCTGACACCACAATTTTTTTTTTTCTTTTTCCCACACTAACAAATTCTCCATCTTTCCAGACACCACTGGGTGCCCTGCAATTCAATTCAATATTGATACTAGTTATTTGGAGTTAACATGGACCCCACAGGGCAAGGGCACAAGACTGTCCCCCCACCCCCCCACACACACAACTTTAGATGCCAATAACAAGTCCTGGAATTTCCACAGTTTCGAATGACCAGCTATAAATTGGGGTTCACACAACTCCTTCCTCAGGTTCAACAATTTGCTATAATAGTTCACAGAACTCAGGGAAGCACTTTAGTTATGTTTACCAATTTATTACAAAGGGTATTATAAAGGATACAAATGAATACAAAGATGTACATAGGGTGAGGTCTGGAAGCGTCCTGAGAACAGGACGCTTTTTCCCGTTTTGGTTTTGGGGTGTGACATCCTCTCAGCATGTGATACATTCACCATCCCACAAGCACTCTGAACCCCATAGCTCAGGAATTTTTATGAATATTTCATCATGTAAGCATGATCCATTACTAACTCAATCTCCTGATCCTCTTCCCTCATCAGTGGTGACCAGCCCCCATCCAGCAGCCCAAAAGTAGGTTAATTAGAACAAAAGATGCTCCTATCACCCAGGAAATTCCAAGGCATTTAGGAGCTCTGTGTAAGACAGTTCTATTACTCCCATTACTCAGGAAATTACACGGGTTTTAGGAGGTCTGTGTCAGAAACTGGGGACAGAGATGAAAAATATATTTCTTATTCTACCATAACTTCTAAGGTTTGCAGGAACTTTGTTAGCAGCAGCAAATGGTTGGAAAACATATTGTGTTGTGTTGTCACCTATAGTCTTATAAAGTTGGTTGAATTGTATTCAAATTAGTATGAAACTTTATTTTAATCATGTTGTGTTTACTATGTATTAAAAATGTCATTATTTTTGTTTTTGTTTAGCATCCACTCTCTCTTTCTAAATGTAACTCACTCTTTCTTTTGGGCAAATCCACAACTGAGAGCAGTCTTGTTTGAAAAATAGTTGCCTCCAGGTGCAAAAGAGATATGTCCTTCTTTTAACTGTCCTAAGTAGCTAGGAGATAGTACTTAAACTTTAAACTCCTCTGGGACTTTGAATCCTGGGCTAGGAATACAAGGATATGACAGAATGAATTCCCTAAAACCTAAATATGATCATATAATTTCTCTCCTAAATATCTTCCAGTCCCTTCAAATTAGATCAAATCTAAATTCTTAGCTTGGAAGAAAGTGCCTTTATGATTTGTTCCTAGTCTATCTCTCCAACCACATCTCTCAGTGTTTCCCAAAATCCTCATAGACTAATCATTCTGGACTACTGTTATGGGTTGAACTCTGTCCTCCCCAAAAGATATGTTTAAGTCCTAAACCTCAGCACCCCAGAATGTGAGCTTATTTGGAAACATGGTCTTTACAGAAGTAATCAAGTTAATATGAGGTTCATTAGGTGGACCCAAATCCAATGTGACTCATGTCTTTATAACAATGGGGAATTTAGACACAGGGAAACATGAAGAGGAAAGATTATGGGAAGACACACAGGGACAATGCTATGTGAAGGTGGAGTATTATGACAATTCTGCAAATCAAGCAATTTCTGAAACTATCAGAAGCTAGCAGAGAGTCATTAAATAGTTCCTTCCTTAGTGTCATCAGAAAGAGCATGACCCTAATGACAACATAATTTCAGACTTCTAGCCTCAAGATTTCTGACACAATAAATTTATGTTGTCTTAATCTATCCAGTTTTTGGTACTTCAGCAGCCATAGAAAACCAACAAAACTACCCACCACTTTCCAGGAGTAATATGCATGTCCTCACAAGGAGGCAGTAAATATAACACAAAGAAGGTTGGTATCAAACATTCCAAGATTTTGGAAGAAGAATGTGGAAGCAATCAGGGTATTTTTCATGAAAGAGAGGCATTTGAGCTAGGCGTTATAAGGCATGTGGATTTCAGCAGACAAAGATGGGAGGATGGCATTTGGAGCTTAGTGAATACTTGAAGCAAAAGTGTAAAAGCAGAGACACGTAGGTCATTTTTTAAAAGAAAAAGATTGTGTCTTTCCTTTAAGTATTGGAAATGTACAGCAAATTCTAAGACTATTACTGTCAA
Source organism: Rhinolophus hipposideros (assembly GCF_964194185.1). Taxonomy (NCBI): domain Eukaryota; kingdom Metazoa; phylum Chordata; class Mammalia; order Chiroptera; family Rhinolophidae; genus Rhinolophus; species Rhinolophus hipposideros. The sequence continues at coordinate 35,396,327 of NC_138061.1, read as the reverse complement.
TGGCTCAGTTTAATTAGACTTCTTGTGGAAGCAAGCACCTAGAAAAAACATTAGTTGCTTCAGCACCCTTTATTAGATCTTCATGCAAGAAATCTCATAATCTGTTTAGGACCATTTGGTTACACTCTAGAATAGGAGTTCCCTGACTTTCGCAATTTAGTAAACAGTAAAATATTTAAAGGACAAGGGGCATCATAAAGATATCAACATCTTATTTTGGTACATACTAACATTTCTAATTACTATCATCTTTTATCACCATAAATTAATTAAAGGAATGACATTTCAACAACAGAGAAGGAAACATCATAATTTCAGAATAAATTATTATTCTTTAAATTAAAAAAAAAAAGCTTTGTGAAAAATTTTCCTCATTTTGTCATTCTTTCTCATTTCCCCCAAACAGAGAAAACAATCTGCTGTTTGGGGCAGGGACACACTGCTTTAAAATTAAACATATGAAGGGGCTTCCTGGTCACAGTTTCTGCTATTACATAACTGGGAGTCTGATGGCACTGGCGATCATAAGTTTTATTTAACAGGTTTCCTCATAGGCGGGCCTGAGAAACAAGAAATTGCAATTGTTCCAAAGAGTTTCCTGAGGTTCCATTAAGAAATGGGCTAGTTGTTCTTTTTAGGATAAATGTTGGTTCACCTCTTTCTACACAGGGACTATTGGTCTTATTTAGAGACATAGTTTTTGGTCAAAGGAACCACAAGAGTCTGTAAGGGTTAAAGGTGTCTTTCTGGACTAACCAGGAAGATATACAGTCTCCCTGGATTGGAACTGCCCCCAACTCCTCTCTTTTACCTTTTGTACACTCCTTATTCCAAAGATTATAAATACAGTTTTAAAGGATATAAAACAATAAAAGACCATACAACTGAATAAGTGCACTAAGAGTTAGAGTAGAGGACAATTTTTTAAAAATTACACACACTTGCACACACACACACACACGGTGCCAAAAAATGTATACATATTTTAAGAAGGGAAAAAAACTATTAAAATTGTAATACTCAATATATACCGATAACAAAAGATGAACACAAGTCACGTTTGACTTCTGCAATGACAACAGGTGCTCAAAGTGGTTACCATCAGCGTCCAGATACTTGTTATTACGGTGAACTACTGCTTGAGCAACGTTGACTAAAGTGTTCACTTGTATACATTTTTTGTATATATACTATATATACATACATATATATATCTATACACAAATATATATACACACACAAATATATATAGTATACATATACATATATACATACATATGTATATATAAATCTGCCATGGTTTAAAATTTTTAAAAAAGATCACTAAGTCCAGTAAGAGCATTGATTATAGTAAAAGTTAGCAAATGCTCTATGTGGTTACTTCATGGGAAAAATAATTCATAGTAGTGGACTCAGGCTAAGGCTCATCCATGAGCTGTCAGTCTTTCCATTGTTGCCACAGCCTCAGGCTGGAAATGTGAACCCATGCTCTAATTCCCTTTAATTCTACAACTCTTTAAACATCCCACACTTTAAATTTCTGAATCTTGCAAATGCTGTGTGTGCCTTTTGGTCTGCCATTCCTTCCTTTGCTCCAGGCAAATGTTTATTTACTCTGCTCAGAAGAAACTTTACTATACTCCAAACATCATTTTAAGCACTTGACATCCACCAGTTTGCCTAATTCTCACTACTCCTCTGAGGTAGATGCCCTTATTACCAATTCCCCATTTTGCAGGTGAGGAAATTTAGGAACAGAGAGACCATTAAGTATTGAATTAGATAAAAGACAGGATTCCTGTTCTCTAAGACGCCACACTGGGAAACCAGTAATTTTAGACCAATTTGATAGTTGATCTGCAAGAAGAATATGCATGATATTGTGGCAGAAAAGGAAATGGAGGATGATTTAAAAAAAATTAAAAAAGTTGTGTAAAACTTGTAAGAACTTGTAAAAACAAAAAGTTGTAAAAACTCTTCATGAACAACAGCTAATTGTGCATCTTTTATTTTAGAAAACAATGATTCTCATGGCCAACTAGAATTCCATTAAACCTTGAACATTTGTCAGGGGGTAACTGGTATGTTATTCCAGTGTGGAAAGAATCGTAAATGTCTATCTTTCTGTGCTCCCCAGTTTCTCCCTCTCTGTACATGAGACATGTTACAATTGAACAAACTTTGTGGAAGACTGATAGAGAATGGGGTGTGAGCAGAACGCATAGAGCCAATTCCAAGGCTACACTTCCTGAAATGTGTGGTTGCCACAAACAACACATATCTGGCCTGATAGTCATTTGAAATGAGTCAGGATAAACCTTGGTGGATCCAAGTTTCAGTAATGCCCTATAATACCAAGATTGAGCTGCCCAGTTTTTTTGTTTGTTTGTTTTTGTTTTTTCCCTTCATTTTTAAAACTTATTGCTCAGGGTTTCCTTCCCACAATGTGGGCACAGCGTCTCCAAATGAGCACTTTTGGGAGACTGCAGCATAAATGACTGGGAAGTTATCCTGCATTTGTAAATACTGAGGAGACCACACATGAAATGGAGATACCAAATAATTAGTAAGGCAGATCTTTTTATTCAATCCTTGTTTAATGTAACATTGATTCTATCTTCTGGCTGTCTAGTATATTGAAATGGGGAAAACATTTAGAGGGCTTTCATTTTGAATATCATGGAAACTTTTAAGAGTGAGGGGAGAAAAACTTTTTGTAATGCTATTTGATTCTCATAATCTATATTCATGAACTGATTCTGCAAATGCAGCATTTGAATAAATCATCTGAGAATTAAAAGTCAAAAAAAAAACAAAACACACATGAAAAGCCCCAGTGGATGCTATGTTCTTTTCAAAAGATACAAGAGAACTATAAGGAATAAAAGAAGTTGAACTTAGAGATGTCTGGGGTTTTCCAATCACTTTATATTTTCGTAATAGCAAATCTTACTGATGGTTAGTTCCTGCCTCATGCTGACAGTTTACAAATAAGAATAGCAAGGTCCCATTTCAGAGCAGACAGTGTGGAGCCCTCCTCAAAAGCATTTTTAAATTAGAGTGACAGAGCTTCACAAGCATTCCTGGCAGTAAAGGATGAATATTAATGCTTCAAGAAAACAATAAATTAGATCTATAGTCTTTCACCTCCCTCACCCTTCTACTGTAAGAGCAAAGATAGGACTCCTGCCATTGAACTTTTTTGTGTTCTTGATTTTCCACTCACAAGTGGAAAAATAACAATATGTAACTCTTTAGCAAGACTTACCATTCTATTGGTATACTATTTTACCTGAGAAGATTATCCTCTACATTCCTCCGAATCTACACATATAAACTAACATATATTCAATAGAAACATTATGTATGTATGTATGCATGTATATATTCAAAATGGTACGGAATTGAGGAAGCCCAGGAGAAGTAACATGGCATGGCTTGAAGACAGACAGATCTGTTTTTAATTCCTCAAAGAATGAATTACAACCTGAATGATCTCAAGGGATTGATCCAACTACATTCCCTTCAATTTGTTTCTTGAATCAGAGAGATCTTCAACTAAGATAGAAATTAAAAGATTCCTATGTTCTAGATTTAGAGCTCTTTGTCTTTGGAGTATTTTTCTTTCCCTCTCGGTACATGATTTCATTTTAATTTACAAGCAACGGCATTAAAAAAAAAAAAAAAAAAGTTCCTACCAGGCTCTGAATATCATCTTCCAATTTGGCCAATTTCTGTACTTAAAAAAACTACTTAAAAAAAAAAAATCTTTCAAATATCTTGCTAGGCTTCAGCTGGGACAAACAGTAAACATTCCTTAGTAAATGACCTCCATGGAAAAAAGCGGCCTCCCCCCAAAAGGTACAAAAGACACTATCATCCCAAGATTGAGAGTCACTTTCAAAGATAGCCAACAGAAAGAAAGATTTAAAAAATTCCTGTGAGAATTGGCAACAGTCAGTAGGACCTTAGCTGCACATGGAGTGCAACACACATTTCTGTCTGGCCATATTTTTGTGTCCCCGACCTGAGAGTTGAGCTGCCTGCGCACACAAGAATGGACAACCTGCACTCTTCAGGCAGGCAGAAAGCAAAACTAAGTTCTCAGGACACAAAAGACAAACAGGAAGAAAATACCTGTTGCCAGTAAACAACGGATTGACAACCAACAGGTATCCCAAAACCAAATTCACAAGCGTCTGGATTTAGGAAAGAAGAGACAGCATGAAATGTTGCCTTCCTCTCTTGATCAGTGACTACAGAGTCCCAAGAGAGCTAACTCTGGTAAGAATTCTAACCTTTTGCCAGCTTCTGCCAGTTTTCCCAGAAACCCCTCCACAGGCTACCGAGATAGGTAGAAAGTGTAGCCTCGATATCTACCAGAATTTGGCAAGATTTTCCATTAATGTCATTTTCTCCTTGGCTATTTAAGGGAATAATGGTACCAGTTTACTGCAGAATCCTTCGGAGCTTTGTCACCTTGGAGGGGCCCATACAGAAGCCCTCCTTCTAGGGCAGATATGGGGTATTCAAATTGGTGGACAATCTTCTTCAGTGTCCCAGTTGATTGTGAATGGGACACTTGTTTCTGGTCTAGTGTTTTATTGATGGACCCCTAGGAGGGTGCAAAGCGGGAAGCCCAGGTATTTTAGATTTCTGGCTTAGAGATATTGCAGTTGTAAGGCACTAACTTGGCAGACCTTTGCTTAGAGACCTGCAGTTTTTCCAGAGTGGAAAGGTAATTCAGATAGAAGATTGGCTGATTCTGAGTACTTAGGTAAAGAGGATAAAGGGGAAGACTAGAAGTCACATCAGTCTTACAGTCTTGTTTTAAGACAAGTTGGTCATGGAACAGTTTAGATTGACACTATCCACCATCTTAGTTCTAAGATTCCCGTTAGCAACAGATCTTTTATTTCATTCACAAGAAGATTTCATTATAGCAGTGAACTCCTTAGTGGCTTTTAATAGTCTGACTTGAGCCTACTTAGATTTATATGGTTAAAACAGTTCAAGTTTCTTCTTTTACTTTCCCAAGTGTTTAAGCAGAATCTTTGTGAGTCCCCTGACAACTGCCACCCACTGCAAATTCCCAATATAATTATTCCAAAGACTTTCTGGGACCCAAGAACCTTTCTAGAAACTTTAACAAACCCCGCAACTTTCCAGAATCCCGGAACCTTTCTGAGAATTTTAATAAACTCTGGAAACTTTCTAGGATCCAGAACCTTGCTGGGAATTTTAATAAACCCAGAATACCTTTCTGGGTTCCTCAGAACCCTTCTGGAAACTTTAACAATTTATATATATTGTTTTATATATATATATATATATTGTTTGAAAATTGTTTGAATCAGAGAGTTGAGAGCTGCGCACAGGGAGGAGTGCAGCTCAAATCCAAGCGTGACTCACCCACACCTTGAGAATAATGAGAGGAAGAGTGAATTCAAAGGGGTCCAGCCAGGACCTCACCTATCTTTCTCCTTGTCGCACAGGGTGTTAGTAGTCAGCTTTGGATCACACTCCTTGTCACCAAAAACTGTTAAAAAAAGATTAAGGAAGATAATTTAGACGATAAAAACATTATTTAACACTTTATGAAGCAGGCAGTCTTCACTCTCAGGAGTCCAAAGAACTGCGAAATGAGGTGATAGACAAGAAGCTTTTATCACATAAAAAATAAAGAACATAGAAGAGACAAACAGAAAATGTCTGATTGTCTGAGGCCACACAGCCAATTTTATTTGGAGTGAGAAAACCCTGAGGTGGTTTGAACAATGGCTGACTGAATACACAGTAAGTCCTCACTTAACGTCCTAACAGTTTTTTGGAAATTCTGACTTTAAGTGAAATGTCGTATAACAAAACCAGTTTTACCACAGGCTAATTGATATAAACAAGAGTTAAGTTTCTACAGCTTATTTCTGGTCACAAAAACATCACCAAGCTTCTAACTAAACACCCAAAGCACTCCTAATATTAAACATTGAAATAAATGTGAACTATACAGACATTTAAGAAAGAGTAATAAAAACAGTAAGAAAATGACTTCCCAACCCACTTATTACAGGTTAGGGTCACAGGTGGCCGGAGCCTTGATGCCCTTCCACAGCAGGGTGCACTCACACCCATACTCACTCAGATGGGACAATGTAGACACGTTGATTCGCATCAGGTGCATACCTTTCGGATGTGAGAGGAAACCACGATCCTTGGGGAAAACCAGCGCAGACATGGGGTGAACCAGCAAAGGCCACACGGACAATGAATCTGGCTATAACTGACTTTTTTTTTTTTTCCTCATCAACAGTTATAATGAAATGATTTTGAAGCTAACAAAGTTATCTGAGGACGTGCTGCACTGCGTTTCTGGTTAAGCGGAGCATTTACCTTGATAGGAAAGTTATCTAAGTTTCTGTTTGCTGAAGTAGCACCCTGAGCAGGAGTTCAGGCCATTTTAGGGCTAAAAAATTACTTCAATACCTATTAAAAGATAAACTGAGGCATACTAAAAATGTTGAGTTTGAGCATTTATCGATGCAAACTGGGCAGCGCCAAACCGGAAGTGATTAAGAGGGCTAGGCAGACAGGAGCCAGGGACTTATATAAAGAAAGTGCGGAAGCCCAGAAAGGAATGTTTTTGATTGGTTAAAGCTTAAAGCCTAGTTGCCTGTGACTGGTTGTCCTTATGCTTCTATTCCATAACCTTGAGGCATTTACAGGCTTAGATTTTTGTTTGCACAAGTAGGCCTCCTTGTTTTTCTAATTAATTTAATAGGCCTAAATGGGACCAAGTACCTGATGACGGTTTGTTTTTTCAATTAATTTAATAGGCCTAAATGAGACCAAGTACCTGAAGATAGTAGGCTCTCAGGAAAGAGCAGCTACTTCTATTTTTGCTTTTTTAAATATTGTCATCATCAGCATGAATAGAATCTCCTTGGAAGATGACTAATCAAAAGGTGAGTTGAGTTTTTGATCTGTCTGTGCATTAAACAGAGGTAAAAGAGGGCAGGTGGTGATAAAAAGCTTCAGACAATTCCCCATCGTAGCCTGGCTCTGCCACTGCTTGCATGACTTTGGGAAAATGGCTTAATCTCTTAAGTCTCTTATTTAATGTGAGGGTAATAACTGCACTTACTTTATAAGATTTTTTATGAGGATTAAAGGAGATTTTAGGTAAACTTCTTAGTATCATGTCTGGCTCCTAATAAAGTGCAGAAATACGGTTAGCAATGATTAACATTACAACGTATTATTCAGTCTCAATGAAGGACAGTCCTGGAAAAAAGTCCTAAATGTCTAATCCAATGTAAGAGGGGAAAATTACAGACTTACAAAGGTCATTTGGAATCTATTACAAATAAACAAAAGCAATAAAATCTGAATGGGTGGGCAGAAAAACACAAAAAAATGCTCTGAAAACATTGAGAGGTGAAAGGAAAGACTTAAGAAAAGATGTCTTTATTTTATTTCTTCAACAAACACTTTATAATATTCATTAAGCACCAGGCACTATTGTAAACACTTCCCAAATATTAATTTATATAATCCTAATAATCCTACAAGGCAGATACTATTTTTGTCCTAATTTTACAGATAAGAGAGGCCAGAGAAGTTAAGTAATCAAAGTCACACAACTAGCCAGTAGCAGAGTTAAGATTTGAAACCAGATAAATGCTCCAGAGTCTGTGCTCCCTTCATTATTAAATCAAAATTCTCTTTGATACATGTTTAATATGTGTGCTAGAAAAGAAGACTGGAGCAAAATCTTGCAAAAAGGGAACATAGGAAATCCTCATGTCAGTTATGTCTTTGAGGAAGGAGTTAAACTGGAATTAAATTTATGCCAAGGACCAAGTAAAGGAAGTTTGAACAATTCCACTATTTGGATAACAAAAGTATATTGTCATATTAGTAAAACACAAAGTAAACCGAGGAAATTAACTGGACACGTAAATGGTCAGATAGGGGTTTTAAGCAAAAGCAGTAACACTGTGGTTTCTCTGTATATGCCATTTTGCCCAAGAAATTCAAGAGTAGTAAAGTTGGCGCACACTCATAGATGATGACTAACAAACATACTCTTGTGGAGAAAAAGCATACCCTGCCTCTGTACTGGGTTGATGATAGAGAAGAGTCTTTTTCTTTTTTCTTTCTTTCTTTCTTTCTTTCTTTCTTTCTTTCTTTCTTTCTTTCTTTCTTTCTTTCTTTCTTTCTTTCTTTCTTTCTTTCTTTCTTTCTTTCTTTCTTTCTTTCTTTCTTTCTTTCTTTTTCTTTCTTTCTAGTTTTTATTAAATGTATTGGGGTGACATTGGTTACTAAAATTATATAGGTTTCAGGTGTACAATTCTATAATACATTATATTGAAATGTGTGTTCACCACCAAGTCAATTCTCCTATCACCATATATTTCACCCCTTTTACACTCTTCTAACACTTTCCCTCTCCCCTTACCCTCTCTGTTAACCTCTAAACTGTTGTCTGTGTCTATGAGTTTTCTTTCTTTGTTCGTCTGGTTCATTCGTTGCTTTCTGTTTTGGACCCCACATATGAGTGAAATCATATGGTTCTCAACTTTTTCTGTTTTATTTATCTCTCAGCATGATGACCTCAATATCCATAGATGTTGTCACAAATGGCAGTATTTCATCTTTTGTTTTGGCCAAGTAACATTCTTCTGTACATATGTACCACATATTTTTTATCAAATCATCTATTGAAGGACACTTTGGTTGGTTCCATGTCTTGATCCCCGTAAATAATGCTGCAGTGAAAATAGAGGTACATATATCTTTATGGATAAATATTTTCAAATTTTGGGGGTAGATATCCAGAAGAGGGATTGCTGGGTAGTATGGTAATTCTATTCTTAATTTTTCGAGGAACTTCCATACTGTTTTCCATAGTGGCCATACTAATTTACTTTCCCATTAGCAGTGTATGATAGTTCTTTTTTCTTCACAACCTCTCCAACATTTGTTATTACTTGTCTCGTTGATAATAGCCATTCTAACAGGTGTGAGAGATTATCTCATTGTGGTTTTGATTTGTATTTGCCTTATAGCTAGTGAAGGTGAGCATTTTTTTCATACATCTGTTGGCCATTTGTATTCTTGAGAGAAGTGTTTGTTCAGATACTTTGCCCATTTTTAATTGGATTGATTTTTGTTGTTGAGTTATATGAATTCTTTATATATTTTGGATATTACCCTATTAACAGAGTTGTTGACAGCAAGAAACTTCTGTTCCCAAAACACCCTGGCCCTTTTCTGCCTCCAACACATTAACATCAAATTATAAATATATTGCAGTTTGAACTCTCTATCTCTACCACCTGTCACAATTTGACTTTGAGGCTATTCTGAAACAAACATATATGACAATAATGCAAAATGTAACCATTTTTCTCTAAACTTTTTTGTAAACTTTTTACAGCTTTATGCAGCTGTTGATTTAAAAAGCATCACCTGATTCTTCCCCACGTTAGATAGATTCCTTGGGCATGATGATTTATTCACTATGTAACATCTGAACTACTGAAATGAACCTTTATCAACTACCACAAGTTGACCTCCAAGAGTAACAGTCAAGTACAACTCTTGTATATATGGTTTTGTGAGAAGAGCATTCTTCTAGTAAAAATTCAGTGGGCAAACCCAAGTGTAAATATAAATATAGAGGGCAAAGTTGGCAATGTATATCAAAAAGACTTAAAATTTAACTTAAAAGTTGATCCAAAATTCACAGCTTCATAATAATTTTAAGGGGTATATAATCTTTGTGTGTGTGTGTGTGTGTGTGTGTGTGTGTGTGTGTGTGTGTGTATGGATATTTATTGTATGGGTGTTCATGAAAAAACATTATGACATCAAAAATGAATTAAATAATTTATAATATATCCACCAAAAGTAATAAAATGACCACATTAATAAGATGTTGCAGAAAAATGTTTAAGGACAATGACTTAGAAAATGGTTTATGATCTTTGCATCTATCAAGTAAAAGTGCATTGGAAAAGAAAAGAATATAATCTAAAACATAGCTATTTTAGGAGTAAAATAATTGATTTTATTTTTTACACTTTTATTTATTTTCATTTTCTAAGTATGTTCCAGTGAACTTTTGCAATAAAAGAACAAAAAAAAAAATAATGTAAAAATCTGTTCCCAGTCCTAGGAGTACCAACGGGACAAAACTCAGAATCCCTGGAACCTAATGCCAATAACCAGAGACTGGACTAAACAGGGGTTCATTGAGGATCCTTTCCTACCCTATAGCTTTTCCTTACATGCAACTTTTGTTTTGGTTTTGCTGTCATGAAATACAACACATGATGCTCCCAACCATATGTATATTATTTATTTCAGGATTCTCTTAAAGCCCTAGGACCCTGCATGCTTTCCTACTTGTGAGCTCGGATGGATACCATAATGAAAAAAACAAACAAACAAACAAAACAAAACAAACAAAAAAAAAAATGAAAGACATCCTTTTGCTTTTCTCATAGCCCAGAGGAACACTGTCCAATAGAACTTTCAGTGTCAATGGAAATGTTCTAAATTTGCACCGTACTTTATGGTAGCAACTAGATACATGTGCTACTACATATTTCAAATGTGGCTAGTGAGACTGATAAAGTGAATTTCTAATGTTATTTAATTTTAATTAATTAAATTTAAATAGCCATGTGTGGCTGGTGGATACTACATTGGAAGTGCAACAGTAAAGTGTTCAGGAACCATTAGTTGGATGTGTCCTTTTCTGGACTCCACCCTAGACCCTTCTAGATCTTTCAAGTTAAAGTCCCTACTCAACATTTATCCACTCATTTATTCACTTACTTGTTTACTACTATAAGAATTGTATTCAGCACTACATGCCAGTATCGGTACTAACATCTATAGACTTATTTTGTGTTATATTGAAACTATGTGTTCATAAGTATATTCAATTCTGTATCAGATCCCATTAAAGGTCTCTCTTTCTCCACTGAATGTTTTGAATCCTTCCAATATCCATCCTTTAGACTGCAGAGTAGGTGTTCTCCTGCTTAAGTTTCTCTTCTTGAGCAGACAGGGATTGGTTGATTCTTCAGAAAATAAGGCCTCATTGATCTGAGAAATGGGAACTGGAGAGACTTTATAAACAAAGACTCTCTGCCTTTGGGAAATAATAGTACTTTCCTACTAGCTAAATTATACAGAAGAAAACCCACTGTCTTCAGATTGAACTCCTATTGGGCATTCACTACATCTAATTCATTGTACTTGGTATTGTAGATGATGAAAGAGCTGAAAGACTCTGGTCCCTGCCTTCCACAGAACCCCAAATTGTACAGAATCCAAGTATAAGTTACTACATGACTTTGCTTTCTTAGAAAATATAATTCCACCAGTCTTAAAGCACTTGAAAGAAAATAAGAAGAATAAACACTTAAGGGTAGAGTCATTTTGGGTTTCTCTTTCTATTTAAAAGAATGTACAAGGAAGATCTGATATGTATCCAAAACTGTACTCAGTCTTATGGCAAAGACAAAAATAACACTATAATAACTGCTATAAAGAAGATTAAAATTTAGTTGGGTTACATGTACTTCATATGTCACACACATAAAAGTATTTTTTAAAAATCTGTAACTAGAACTAGGGCTCTGTATTAGGGTACTCTGGAGGAATAGAAAGGAATGGAATGGAATGGAATGGAATGGAATGGAATGGAATGGAATGGAATGGAATGGAATGGATAGATGATTAGAATGAATAGATAGACGATACATAGATAGATGATAGATAGATAGATAGATAGATAGATAGATAGATAGATAGATAGATAGACAGATAGATGATAGATTTATTATAAGGTATTGGCTCACATGATTATGGATATGTACTGAGGAATCCCATAATCTGCTATCTGCAAGCTGGAGTCCCAGGAGAGTCAGGGTTATAGTTCCAGTTCAAGTCCAAAGGCCTGAGTAGCAGGATTACTGAGGGCAGGAAGGATTGATGTCCCACCCTCCATAGTCAGATAGAGAGTGAATTCAACCTTCCTCTGTCTTTTTGTTCTATTAAAGTCCTCAACTGATTAGATGAGGCCCATCCACATTGGGGAGGACAGTCGGCTTTATTCAAATCTGCCAAATCAAATGCTGATCCCTTCCTACAACACCTTCACAGATACACCCAGAAATAATGTTTAATCAGCTGTCTGAAGATCTCATAGTTTAATCAAGTTGACACATAAAATTAACTATCACAGCCTCTTACCAATAGGGAGGTCCAGCTATATGGCCTTTATGGGTCCTTAAAATGCTACTCATGTGGCTTGGGAGTGTTCTCCATTTGCACAAAGGACACAGTGGTGTGAGAAAGTCTGGATTCAAATCCTGAAATTTCCACTTATCAATTTTATGAGCTTGGACAAATTATTGAGCCTCGCTCCCCTGCCCGCCAGCTTAATTTTCCTCATCTGTAAAGCATAGGCAAAACCTTCTTTATATAGATAATGTAAACATTAAATATAATGTGTAAGCAGGGCCTACTACTGTGCCTGCCTGTAACACATATTTAGTACATTCTAGGATGATTAGAGGATAGTGATCTGAGTGAATATTTATTACTAAAGTCAATCAAAGAAACAACACTTTGTATTATAGCATCAGAAAGTAAGTTTTCAAAAACACAGCAATATAGTAAGCATCCACATGGTATGAAGAAATACACAGACTGGCATATGGCTTTCTCAATGATTATTAGTTATAATAGAAAGCACTAAAGAGTGAATCTTCCTCTGGAGAGAGAAGACAGTTTACAATAAATTCCTAAATAATCCCAATAAAGTTACAAGCTGTTTGGGCTTCTCCATATCTCTGTCGGTGTCTCTAATGATTTATCTTATACCTAGAGAAAAGATAACTCCAGAATAATTAGTGTTGAGCCTGAGGCATTGATGATCAAACAGTGGAATGGCACCACCATCTCCAGTTTACAGATAAACTTAGTGAGTGCTGAGAGATAAACTAAGAGAGTGTGGAGGCAAACCTGTAGAGAGGATACTGAGAGATAAACTGAGAGGGTGGCAAGGGCCAGAGTGTCCTGTCGGTATTTGTCAGAGGTGAAGCTGGAAATGAAACATAGGCCTGCATACACTGCTTTCTGCTAGATGTGCTGCATGAGTGATGTCTCTAATACAAATACCATTTGTCACTGTTGTTAGCAGCTGTTAGTGGAGACACTCAATCACATTCCCTTGCCATCTTATTTGTTCATTTACCGCAAAATGATGTGATATACTCTTTCGAGCTCTTCACATCAACTGTATCGTCACTGGATGTCACTGTTGTTCCATGCAAACAGAATGTGAGTCTGCCTTTTCCTCACTACATTTTAGAAATGGCCTGAAGTCCATCGTGTGTGCTTCTGCAGAACCACACAATAATCCTCAACCAGCCTGGCACTGGTGGTGCTATTTTCAGATTCTAAATCTAATCTACCCCAAGAGCAAAAGTCCAGGGAAAAGGCTAGGAAACCGCCAAGGCATGAAATTTATAGAGATTTACCCCACACTCAGATTATTAGAAAGGTCTATGAGCAAGAAATTCTGTGTTTGCTATACATTTTATGAAAAAGAAACTTAATACCCTAAATATATATCTGAATCAGAATGAATTACATCATCCCATGAAAGCGATCCAGAAGCATTTCTTTGGTAAATGAGACACAAATATCAACTCTTGCTTCTTATCCCAGTCACTTCATAACCAAGTAATAGCCAGTAATCAAGGCTATTAAAGCTTTCAGTCTTACCTTCCAAACTGCTCTTGGACTTAAGCAAGCACAGCAGGCAATGCATTTTAGAGCAATTACAGGCATAACTCAAGTATTTACAGGGCACAGCATTGCGATAGAACAATCTTTTTGGTATTTCCGAGGTAACAGTTAAATCCTGCAACAGTGGTGGCCCATCAGTGGTGGGAAAAGACCAATTGCCCCTGAGGGTGGAAAATAATTTTGCAGTTCAAGTTAGTGAGGGATGGCATTTCTTCTTCAACTATACTCAGAGTTGAATGAGTATGCTGCAGCATTTTTTTTTTTCCTTCATGATTTCCTTATGACAATGTTGTGGTTACTTTAGCAGGGGGTGGAAAACTGATAAGTGTAATTGCTGTAATGACAGGATGTATAGGATGTAAATATTTGTAGGGCAGTTAAAAACTATTTGCCTCTTTAGCGTCTTAAAACGAAAGACAAATCTGGGTGGAGACTAAAAAACAAAACTAGTAGAAAATATTTTAAATGGGAAGAATATGAAATGATTTAGTGAACGCTAATTTTGTGAGTTGGTCAGATGTGAATGTAGGGGAGAAAAAGATCAGGAGAAACGTGTCATCAAATAACTAAAAATAAATTCCAAAAGACTACTCTGGGGTTAAAAATTATCACAGTGTGTGGCAGTGTCAATTATCTTCTCAAGCAGGCACATTGTTTGGGGGAATGTCTAACTGCCAAGTGGTTATTGTAACAAGCCATGGGGTTTGCCTCTTTCATTAGATACCTATAGGATGATAGTACAAATAACCATGCCAATTGACTGCCATCCAATAATGGCAGTTTGTCTGTGACATGAGCTTTTCTTTTACGTTTTGATCTGATTCATATTTAAAGATTTCCTATGGCTCACTCTACATTCCAAGTAACATTTGATTGTGTTTGACTCATGTCATGAATTCCTAACATATTCTAATCCTTACTACCAGCAGAGAGTGAGAAGGCTATCCTCTACACTGCATAGAAAGTGAAGAGCTTACATTAGGTAGGATGGAGGAGGATTGAACAGCACTCACATACCCCTATAGCAAGGTTAAAATTTAAACACTACAAATTACATGTGCAAAAATAGTATTTATGTTTTACGATTGACCTCAACTTGCCCTTAATCCTCTACTTCTCTGATTAAAAAAAAAAAAAAAACCCTAAACAAACGGAAAACCCTTAAACTTGATGAGTGGTAACTTTGTCTCTTGCGGTTTAAAAGGCTCTTGGGTTAATGCAGTCTCATAAGCGTAAAATATTCAATTATTTTGGATTTCTTACCTCTTTTGTGCTTTTAGGTGGGTACAATTTAAGGACATGCAATTGCCTGAAGACAGGGAAAAGTAGACTTCGATCTACATATCATCTTCTGCTACTCCTGCTGACTGATTGGGGAATAACTGACAGGTCTTGGCACTGGTCTGTCCCTATACACCCATTTACTGAAGTGTCTGTGGACGATCCTGCTGAAGGTCGTACTCTTGGGCTAGGCAACACAAAGTGACTGCTCCCGTGGAGCTCAGGAAACTCCTCTTGCTCGTCAGGCTTAGAACTTTGATGTGATTGATTGATTTTCTTATGGCAGTGTTGATTTTCTGAGACTTAGTGGCATTTCCTTGGGGCTGTAGACATTGCAGTGGTTTCCTCACCCTGAACCATGGTGACCGGTTGGTAGTTATGCCTAATTTTGTTTCATTATGCTTTCTTCTAATTGTCAGTCACCGACTTCTTCCTTCACGTAGTCATGCTGGTACATCTGACCCTTTCCCATGTCATGTATAGGCTGTAGACCAGGAGCTTGCTGCCCCAAGGCTACACAGCTAGACCTTCCCTCTGTTGTACTGAGCCGGTATTCTGGCACCATGTCGCATGAAGCACAGGGAAGTAGAGCAGAAGCTTGGGAGTTCTTTGATTTCCCTTCACTTAATTCAGAATCCATATCAGAGTTTCTATCATATTTCTGCCCCCCAACTCCCATCCAAGGGATGTTGGGCAGCAAGCTCATTCTCACCTAAATCACTTTTTTTGTTGTTGTTCTGTTTTGTTTGTTTGTTTGTTTTTAAAGCCCTTCATTTCCTAATCTCAGAGATGAAAGAGCTTTCTATTTCCATTTTCTATCTGAAAGGAAGCACCTTCTATTATATATTTCTTCAAGAACAGGAGAGCAAAACTCTATGTCTTGAATTCCAATTCCCACCCTTGATACTAAGGAAAAGTTTCCTTAAAAAGGAAACTTTGGCATTTAGAAAACCTTTTTGTCTTGGAAAAACCTGACTTGGTAGGTATTATCTTGCTCTGAACCAAAAGAAAACAAAACACAACTTGAATTTGAAATTCCAACTTGAGCATTGACTTTATTCTGTATTTTACTCACTAAAAGCCACATAGGCGATAGATTCTCTGGAATCAGAGTTATGAGGCCACAAAATTTGAGGGAAATTAAAACAAAAAAAATCAGTTTAGTGTCTTCAAAAATGTAATTTCAGTTACACTTCTTATTCAATAGTCCCCAATGCTTTTTGAATCTGTACAAAGCTACACAGTACTACTGGCATCTACAAGTCCCTCCCAGCCTTCTTTCTCCCTTTTGTGTAAGAGAGGAAGCAACTTAATGACTTTAAGCTCAGAGAATCACATCTAATGAAGAGAAATTGCCACGCAGTAGATTTTAACCGACCTAGTAACATCCCAAGCGATGTCAAAATTAGGTTCTGTAATTAATTAGCATTTAAGGGGAATACTGCATTTATAAAAATTACTTTTGAAAATGCCTCAAGTTGCCTGTAGAGTATATTTTATCCTAAAAAAAAAGTCAAAAAATATTATCTTTCAGTCAGCTGAATAACAGTTTTTATACTCCTGAAACAGGGGCATATTCTATAAAAAAGATATACACGTATGTACAAACTCTGCAATCATGTTTAGTGATGCTGACATTAGAACATATGCATACACTGAGACTAATGGATCAATAAAATTGTCATTCCTCTCTCTTTCCCTTCCCCCAGATAATGTACAGTTCAAGTTGCCTAGGTAAATGTACATATGTGTATGATGTAACTCCACTATATGCAGGAAACTATTTTAATAAATATTGTTATATGATAATAAAATGGGTTGAAAGTATGCTGAAAGTGATCAGATAATGATAATTAAAATGATAATAACAGTATTTGCATGTCTCTGTGCCACACATATTATCTCATTTAAATTATCACAACAACCCCTTGAGGTAGACCCTTGAGGTAGATACTATTACTATCCCTATTTGAAGAAAAGAAAATTGAGAGGTAATATTCAGAGAAGTAGATATCTTACAGCAGTAAGTAATTAGCCTAGCGAAAAGGCTAAAGATGCTTTTTTTGTTTGTTTGTTTTTTGTTATTTTTTTAAAAAACACTGGTAATGTTACACTTACACATTTTCTGATAAAACAAAACAGAAAAACAAAAAAAACAGAAAACAGTGATCACCCTAAATAGCATAACATAAACATATACATTTACACGAAAACCATTGCAAAAATGTTTCTTATTTCTACTAGGCCTGTGGAAAAGAAAAAGAAGAGAGGAACTAATTTTAGGGTAAATTTGCTGTTGCTAAAGAGGTATAATATTTTCTTGCTTGGAATTCTAATATAAAATAATTCATAAAATGCCTAGGTACATTCAGAATTGCATAGATATATTTTCTTGTTTGTGGATTTCTATTGTTTCCACATGTACACACCAATTAAAACTATTTCAAACTTAATTTGTTATATAACATTTCAGTTTGCAGAGCATGTTATTTAACATTAAACTTTGTCCCTCTCTGCATGCTAATCTTCAGAAACACTTTCTAAATCAGTCCTTGCCTGATAAATATGTCCATTTGCTTTAGTTTGATTCATGTTCCATAATAATTCTGATTTTTTTTTTCCAAGCCACAAATTGGAGGCAAGGGAAGCATGAACCCATGGGTTTTCTTTCCTCTTTGTAAGTTTATACAAAGGTGAGGAGACATGTCTTTCATTAGGTAGATAGTAACTTCTTAAAGTTTTCCGAACCAGATGGACGGAATGATAACCTCTGTGCTGATTAGAATGTCTGATTCCTCTAAGAGACCCTAAAGGAAGCCAATTAGCATCAGCAGATGTGTGTACAATGGAGAAGGGGAAGGAAAAGAGGGCAGTAGTAGCTTTTTAGGGACTTGGATGGAAAAAAAAGATAAGATTTCTGGAAAAGGAGGTTTTGGGGGTTGGGTTTAAATAGAAGGTCATAAGGAAACTGGGGGGTGAAAGGGGAGTGCAGTCATAGAGGTGGGAGATCTGGGTTACAGAATTAATGTGGATACTGTATGCCTAGATGTTTGTCAGGGAAATTATGCTAAAGGAATGGGAGAAACCACAAAACTATTCCGCTGAAATGGGAATATATATCGCATTGTCTTTCATTCTGAGATTGTACTTTGGAATCAAATATTTTAAGTATGTTAGATCAAAATAAGGTACCAAAACTCTTCAGACCTCAGTGAAACTCCCCAGGTAATTCTGAACATAGCCTACCTAGATCAGCGATGCTCGATAGAAGCATAATGACAGCCATCTGGGTAATTCTAAATTTTATAGTAACTACAAAAAAAAAAAAAAAAAGAGACAGAAAGAAACAGGTGAAATTAATTTTACTATTATACTTTATGTAACCCAAATTCATAAAAATTATTGTTTCAATAAGTAATCAATATCATAAAATATTAATGTGATGAGATTCACTTTTTTTCATACTAAGTTTTGAAATCTGATATGTATATTATACTTATAGGCTATGGCACATATTGTATGGTAGCTAAAATTTTACTAGAAATATGTGGTCTGTACCTAGATTTCATAAAACTTACAGTTGAAAAAGATGATTCACATACCTATGTTTTTTTCAAACATACTTAAATGTCTTCCAGTAATTGAAATGAGTAACTAAAAAATAATTTTCTATTAATATTCACTTCCACATTGACAAAACTGGTTCATCATTCTTTAGAAAAACTGATTTCCTTTGAAACAAAAGAGTATGTTTCAAACTGTTTATCCAAATTAAGTAAATTCATTAACTTTTGTATCAACTCAGTATTATTAACATCAGATTCAAAAAAGGTATTTAGTCAATTGAAAAGTAAATTCTAAAAGTTTATCAATATCAACAGTGTTCCTCAAATTTTTCTACTTTTTACAGCCAGTTTACATAATATTTGTGATTATAATTATGTTCTGTATATTGATTGTTAGAAAAAAAATGTGTAAAATAATTAGTATTGATTTGTAATGTGAAAAGGTTTGATTTCAACATCAATTTGTATATCTTACATTTTATATCATATCTTTCTAGCTAGGTCACAAATACTTCTTTTTCTTGGAGTTTCAAATTCAGCTTGTTTTTACACAATGTGATATAAGTGAGAAAACATAAATCACACTGCCATTTTTCATCTTTGTTTCTCTTTTATTTAGAAAAAATCTTGGAGTTAACAATACAATAAATCTTTGTAAAACTCTTCCATGACTCATTTAATGAGCATTAGCAGAGAACATTAGATTACTAAATCCATTGTCTTTTCTTTCTTTCAGCATTTCCATAAACTAGAATTGTTCATGGCTTTTGAATATATATATATATATATATATATATATATATATATATATATATATATATATATATATATAATATCTCTGTGGCCTTTAAATTTGAATTATTTTAACAACTTGCATTCATGACACTTTTAAGACTGTCAGAAAACAGCACAAATATCTTCAATGTGAATTATACAGTGGAATGAAACAATAAGGAAAACATCATCTCTTGTTTTAAAATTCCAGTATATCTAACTTTTGACCTACTGTAACTGGAATCTGTTGAGATAAAAACTGGTATTTTCCTATCTGAAATTCATTTTGACAGAAATGAGAGTCCAAAGTATCTACACCACAACTTAATTTTCTAGGTCATGAATTGACAATATTCATTTGTAAATTTGAAGGTCTTTTGAGACAAATTGTAACTACGGTATTACTAACCTCCTATATGAGTCAGAAGACTCATCTAAATCTAGAGAAAAGATTTCAATTTTTCAAATTGTCAATCAATTGATCTTTAATATTTTTAGAAAAGGTTGTGTTCTACTGGTAATTGATGGCTTAATTAAAGATCTTTCACTTTTTATAAAATAGTTTTTTCAGTTATTTTCCTCATAATTATCTAACAAAATTACCATAATTAAAATAATTTTTACCATCTATTTGAAAATGATATTTTTTGTGTGTGCAAGAACCCAAGCCATTTTGTAGCTTATCAAGGTTACAAGGTTAGTTCCTGTTAAAAAGATCATTTATTTTTTTTAGACATTTAATTATCATGTTTACCATGCATTTGCTAAAAATATCTCCTAATGTTTCTCTTTATTTTTAAAAACATATTTTACACATCAAGCAAGCTGCAATTTTGTTTTGATACGTACAACAAAATGTAATTGCCCCTCTTTATGAAATTTGACATTTTTTAGTTTCTTTTTTTCTTTATTGTGCCCATCAAAATACTAGCCTTCTTCATTTTCAACTGACCCTGCATCAGATGCACGTCTTTATTTTAAATTGGAAAATTTGCCTATACTTATTTTAATGCTAAAAATAATTTAAGTATGTTATTACTAAAATATCTCAATTTCATTACCCATTACAATTTACACAAGTGTTCCTATAACTTGTGCTACCTGAATAAAAAATTCACATAAACACATTACAAAACTTAATCCATTTGACATTTATTCGATTGAGTAGAAAGGACGTGGTCTCAACATATTCACTACAATACAACTATATCTTAAGCAATACCATGTTTAAAGTTAAAATGAGTCCTACCAAAACAACAAGTCTGTGTTTAACAGAAAAATATTTCACACTCCTTCAGTTTTAAAATTTAAATAGGAATCAATTAAAATCAAATCAAATCTAAAGCTCAGTTTCAGTCTCACCAGTCCCTCAGTCACATTTTCAAATGTTCGATAATAGCTGCTGCTGGCTAATGGCTCCTGTACTGAGTTGCACAGGCTCGAAAAGACAAAATGCATATTGTTATCTTTATTTGTGTGTGTGATAGGGGAGAAGGGCATAATTCTCACTGATCTCCCAGGTTTGGAGTGGTTCTTTTCATGGGACCAGCATTCACAACAGTGATCAGACCACATTAACTAGTCTCAGGATCACTCTCTACTAAGAGTTCCTATACTTGGGTGTGACACCTTCTTGGACCTTGCTCTACATTTTCTGCTCCTTTCCTACCATCATAGGGAAAAGTGACCCAGGAACTGACCCTTTAATGTAGGACAACTATCCTGAGTTCTCATCTGCTCATATAGATTAGTAGGAATTTAGACTTTCAGATAAAATCATTTATTTCATTTTGGAAACCAGTAAAAATAGGGGCCTAAATGAAGCTTAGTTCATGAGCCAAAATCAGTTGTGAATGTTCAATTTTCCAGCAAGTTCTGAATTGGGGGTAATTAACAGCTTGTTAACCCTCAACATAGGGGTAGGAAACTTTATCATTTGTGTTTGCCTCTTGCGAGTGTTTCTTTCTCAGGAACTTCATGCGGTCAGAGTGGTAAGGCAAAGGCACGGCTTACTAACCCTAAATTCCCTAAATATCACCGGATTATAGCCAGATGCCACAATTATTTCTAGTAATTACCATTTTACTTTAATCTCTTCTTCACTGCTCACAGGCTCTGTGGCCTTGAACAAATTGCTTATTTATTTATTTATTGTCCCTCAATTACATCTTTCTGATAATAACCCCAGAGAAGAAAGATGGAGGGTATTTTTCTTTGTTTTGTTTTGTTGTTATCACCTGACATATACATGTTACTTGGCATAGGATTGTGTCCTTGTCAAGATTTTATTAATTGCTGTGACAAACTTTGAGGTTTACAGAAGGAATTAATGAGGATGCTAATAGATGATATTCCACACCTGTCTTAAGTCAGAGTTGGATAGGTCCCTTTAAGTCACATTTGATTTATAAACACCTCATACATTCCAATGAGGTTGTACAGTTTCACCATTCCCATCACCCTGAGGCCTATTGTTTAACCCTTCAGCTCAGTAAAATAAAGGTGTCCTGAGCCGCCACTGCCACCTAGTGGAAATTTAAGGAACCCTCTTACAAAAAAATTGATACTCTACTGTACCATTTCTTGTATACATTCCACTTCTCTTTCTGTATCCGAGCTCAATTAATATCTTCTATGCCAATTTTTATCACATACACTAAAGGAAGTATGATATGGTGGCTAGAAGTACAGCTCTAGAGTTAGGCTTTCTAGGTCTACTTTTGTTTTTTCACCCCTTGCCTGCTCTGTGGCCTTGAACAAGTTATTTGTTTTTTTTTGTCCCTCAATTGCCTCATTTGTAAAATGGAGTAATAATGGCACCTATCTCATAAAATTATTTTTAAAAATTATATAATTCACATAAAATGCTAAAATTAGTGACTGGCATAAAGAAAACGCTCAATAAATGCCACTAAATGGGCATTGTTACATACACATATCCTTTTTTAACTTCATACTTCTCTTTTTCCTTCCAATTTTAGCTATTTTTCCATCTCTCTCAAATCAGTCCAAAGCATTTCTGATGAATACATTATTCTTGTAAGTGATTAGAGACATGACTACATCAAGAGAAAGGAAATTAACGTATTTTCACCTGAAATTAGATGTGGGTAATACAGCTTATACATCTCTTGGCAATACTCAGAAGAGCCATTTAGAATCTCCGTAAAAACTGCCATTAGTTTCCTGTCTTAGTCTGTCCAGGCTGCTATCACAAACTACCATGGACTCTTGGCTTATAAACAACAGAAATTTATTTCTCACACCTCTGGAGTTTGAGAAGTCTAAGATAAACTATCAGTATAGTGAGGGTCTGCTTTCCTGGGTCACAGAGTGCTGCCTTCTTGCTGTGTTCTCAATTAGCAGAAGGGATGATAGAGCTTTCTGGGGTCTCATTTATAAGGACACTAATCTCAAGCATGAGGGCTCCAACCTCGTGACCTAATCACATTCCAAAACCGCACACTCTTTTACACTAAGTCTCATATTGAGACTTAGTATTTCAAATTATGAATTTTGGGGGGATACAAACATTCAGTCCAGAACACTTTCTAAACTTCCTTTAAAAAAAATCAGCTGTCAGGAAAGTATTTTTAAGTATTTTATTCCAATTTATGTTTTTTAAAAAAATCAAATCAATTATTTTAAATGATTTGAATTACACAAAATACCAAATGAATACTTTCTTGTTAAAGAAACAAGAGATGCAAAAATTCTCCTTCATTGCCCCTGCCCCAGTTCTATGAACTTCCCTAGATGTAAAGATTATCCTTTGGGTATTTCCTTTTAGGCCTTTCCCCATATATTTTGCGATTGCTTCAGATCTTTAGAAAATCCCTGATTCTGGACACTTCTTTTTTCGTTATCCCTATACACGGTGTCTAGTTCTCTGACTCTGTGCTTGCGGGCTTACAAATAAATGTCCCCAGGAAATGGAGGGCAGGGATCTGTTGTTGACTGTGGCAGAAGTGCAGCGCAGTGCCCTAAGACTCTTCTCTGTGGTCCTATGGAGAGCTTTCCTCCTCCCCAACTGAGGGCTCTAGTCTTTCTGTTCCTTTGTCTCGGGGCCCATTTTAACTAGACTGGTGAGCAGGAAAACTGCCTCTTTGATTATACACCCAAATCTTTCTGTCTTAGACTTAGGTCAGAAGTTTCTTTGAATTTCTGCTGCTGCTTCCTGATGGGCTAAGAGTGCCCTTGGGGTTCAAGTTTGAGAAAGATAAATATAGAGAAAACTGGAAATTAATATTTTGAAATGTTATTCTGTCACTATATATATATATATATATATATGTCTATGCATATAAATAAATAGATGGTTTTGTTTTGACTTACCTTTTTCACACAAATATCATCACCATGTGGATATTATTTTTCAGATTGTTCTTTTAACAGTGCATAAATTTTAAAATATTTATTTAGCCACTTCTACATGGAATAGCTAAGGAGTTCATTAATTAAAAAATAAATACTAAAATGTTACTTTAAGAAAGTCCTTTTTTCGCCATTTTTTATTACTAATGTGCCAAACTTAGCAAATGTTTCCAACTTTGCTATCTCTGTGCACCAACTTTCAAACTATTAACTTACAAATGAACTTTATGAAAATAATCTACTTATAAAGTGGTGATTTCCTGTATTTATATTAGAAATGCTTTTTTAATCTATTTATTTGTACTTATTCCCTCAGGAAATTAATTGCCTTTAAAACCTCTCCTGTAGTATGGTTCCAAAATAATTTTAAAAAAAGAACACAAAACTTAGAATACACAATCATATTTTAAAGCTTTCTTAAGTGACTTAAAATATAATTTGATCTTTCTCTACAAATATAATTTAAAAATGCCTGTCATTTTCTCGTGTTAAGTTGTATCTAAAGATCCCCCCCATGAAGAATTATTTGCAAATCAAATGACTACATTGTCTATGTCAAAGTGGAGTTCAATGTAAAAATATAGTTTATGCACCAATTAGAATATATATTTAGCCCCTACTTCCTGTGTCAGGGGTATGTATGGAGTGAGTAGCTGAAGAAAACTCACTATCATGGATAAATACTTAAAGGCAAACTTTGTTGAGTTTTAAACCACATATAAAGAAAGCCCACTACAATATTTTGTGTATTTTGGCTAATTCATAGATCCATTTTTCTTTTACATAAAATAATTCCCCTTTCTCATTCTTAATGTGTAGCTATCTAACTAGTATCAATAGATTTCCAACAGTTTGCAATTTTCTTTTGGAATCATGCTTTTAAGTGACATATAACTGCCTATTGCAAGTGTGAACGAACCATGAAGCCAAAAACATAAAGCTTTAGAAAATGTGATTCAACAATATTTAAAAATATTTTTTTTAAAGAAAAGGGGAGGAGAAATCAAATCATCCTTTTAATGGTATTGGGTTTGTAAAGATGGAGTCAAGCCAGGAAGATTTTATGGCAGCAATTTCTCAGCTAATAATGATAGTGTGTTATTTTTCTTATTAATGTGATCAGTACTATGCTATTCATTAGTTTTCTAATAAACTGAATACTGCATAAGATGTATAAAAAAAATTCAAAGGTTTGGTACCTTGCATTTCACAAGTTTTAGATCACCCACCTAAAAAATGTTTCTATAGAACAGATGCACAAAATACCTTCTTATACATACAGCCCACTGTCATGCTGTACACATATGTGCTCCTGGCATTGGTGGGGTGTCAATGAGTCAGGAGGAAGAGAGGAAAGGATGAAAGTTAGAAATATTGTTTTGTTTTGTTTTGTTTTTATATTATCATAATACTAAAAGTAACACTGAACTTAAATTGGGCAAGATGATTATTTTTAAGCTGGTCAGTAAATTGGATATTCATCTGGAGAATGAAATCACCTACATTTTTATTTTATTTTTTATTCTTGGCAGAGTTAGCATTTTGCCAGCATCTCCTGATATGGCCGCATAGTAAGCATTACTTTCATGATGTCATTTTTGCAATTACTATCTCTCTTCCGCAGGTAAGTGGTTAAAAAGTGCATGCTGTGCATTTGCGGATTCTGTGTCTCTCTCAAGAACTAATTGGCTTACATGCAGTTTTCTGTGGTTAGCCACTTAACTCTGAAGCTGTCTTCTACTTCATGATTCATGGCATCCTTCTCACTATAGCAGGTCTTGGAGCAATTGTTCTGGTGTGGTTGAGCATGTAATTATCTTCTCATTATTTCTGTTTTTATCTCCCATCCTGCACCCTTCTGGAATCTTGCCACAGGTGACATTAGGAGTTAAAAATTAATGTAAAAACTATATCTACAATATAAGCTAAAGTAGAAATGCCTGAAAATCCAAATACTAACCAATTTGGCTATTCAGGAACTCTCAGATGTCATGTAAGTGTGAAGATGTAGAGAATTTCAGTAAACTTCTTGGAGTCGCTTTTTCCTATCTCCTTCCAGATTTCAAGGTCATTGTGAAATATTATGAGAATATGCATATTCAAGTAGAATTACATTTAAATTTGACATTAAGTCAGTTACTATTATTAACACACACACACACACACACACACACACACACACCTTTATGCTGGGTACTATGGGAGAGATAATAGTTATAGAGGATAGGGAATTTTCATAGTGGTCAAGATCATGGACATATCCCTAACTGCTGGGGAGGATCCCAGTCTCTGCCCCATCTTTTCGAAAGAAAGTCTGCCTCAGAGGGCTGCCGGGAGTATCAAATAGTGTTTAGTATGGAAATATTGCCTTCAATATACAAAGCTCACAATTAGGAACTGTTATCATATTATTACAAAATTATCCATCACCAAGCACTGAACTGCATGGGCTGGACCACAAGAGCATGGAGATTTCGAAATGGAATGGCTTTTTGAGAGCAGTAATTGTTAAGAAAGCTTTTATGGCCTTTCGGCTGGGCTTTAATTGAAGAAAGTAAGGGCTAGGACAAAAGAGAATGAGAACAAATTTAGAAGATGATTTATCAGGAGAAACCAAAAGACCCAATTGACAAGGATGAAAAGTTGATGTAATGAGTAACGCAATATGGGACTGGATAAAGGGGACGATGGACGGTGTTGAATTTGTGTGTGTTTGCCAATGTAGTTTTAAAATCTTTAATAGAAATTTAGAAACTCTTTAGAAAGGGCAAATCTGTCCCTTTTCTTTCCAAGGAGAGCCTAATGTATTTAAACCAGATTCAAGTCCTGGGATCCAAGATCATCCCTGCAGATTTGATTTTCTCTGTCTGGATAGACAACAGTTAACTTATGTCAACAATCAGCCTGCTAAGATGAGAACTACTTTAAGAAAACATCTAGCTATTTTGGAATACTGGCATTAAAAATAAAGGGAAAAGGAAAAAGAGATGCGGTGAGGTAGACGGAAGGCAATGAAAGAGAGAGAGGATGCTGAATATTCGCAGATACTTTTGGATCAGCACAGTGGTGGAATCTAAAATACAATGGGCGATCTATAATATCTAAGTCTGAGCTATTTTGCAGATCTTTCTTTGTTTCTGATGTTCCACTCTCTTTTCAGGTTCAGGTTTTTTTTAAGTATCCTTAGCCCCTCAAAATCTCAAAAAGATTTAAATTATTTACCTCTGCACATGTCTTGTTTATTCTGTGTACAAATCAGATTCTGTGAAGGAGACAGCATCCAGTACCTTCTTGCTGTTTGGGCACTGCCTGGACAAAAGTTGGTGCACTGCTTACATAAAGATAGACCAATGCATATCTGGAAGTCTCCCCACTGACTCGCCAGCATACCTCATTAAATGACTGGCTAGACAGGCTGGTGTTTCTTTAAAGTGCCAGCCATGTATATGTCATTCTTTTCCTCCCCAAAACACAGAAACGTGTGTATAAACACTGCCTAAGTCCAAAATCCACATGATGTGTGTCTCCTGTTATTTAGACATTCATTATTTGCATAGAGTAGCTAAGTAGTCCTGGAAAACTATACTACCCTGTACTCTGTATTTATGTCAGTTCTGTCCAGAGTGAATCAATACATAGTAAATGGCAAGTAGCTACATAATAGCATATGATTCTAAACATAATAAACTGCTTATCTGCTCAATTTTTTTCCAACAGAACTAAAACGTTTCTGAAGCTTATGCCCACTTCCTAAATGAAAGCATTAACTTCAGAAATCTGTAAATATGAATGTTATCTATGAGTGTGACATGTCACTCATAACTACTTTAGCAGGATGGGTCCCTAAGGATATGGGACCCAGGACAGGTTGATTTTGTTCAGAGAGATGGAAATAAGGTTATGTAGAGTATGATGAACTATCTGGGGATTCTGGAATAGACTGGCAGTGCACTGCAATCTCACAAATAAATGGAAAGTCCCCAAAGAGAATTTGGAAGGGGAAAGAAATAGATAGGACTTAATGAGATGATGTGAGTTAATTTTGAAAGTTGTATGTGGAATATATTTATAAAATATTATTTTGTCACTCCCAAGCCAGCAATACTTTTGTATAAATTGCATTTTTTTTTATTGGTCCATTAAGATGGATACACACCAAATACTATAAGATCTTATTTAACAATACACTTGATAGGATATTATGAATATTACTGACAATACATCCAAAGTATTTTTAGATTTCAAAGTAGCAATGCACATATGAGGAAAAATTAGTCTTATAATATCTATCTTTAGGAATACTTTTAGCTATTATATATATACACGCATATATATATGTGTATATATACACGTGTATATATATATACGTGTATATATTTATATATATGTAAATGATTGAGGTAATTACATGATTCTACAAAAAAGTTGTAATGGGCTAATTTATTGGCAGAAAGTAAAGGTTTTCTTCTCTAGGTTTTCAATTGTTCTAAATAAAATAACTAGTACAAGAACACAGGCTTAACCTGGAATGAAACAACAAGGTTTTTTTTTTTTTTCTGTATGTCTAAAAACAACTGAATATAGTTTTATTTTATATTCAAAGGGAAACAGTTATTTTTGTTTGGTTGGTTATTTATTTATTTATTTTCATTGACTTGTCCAACAGAGATTTTACAAAATAATTTTACTCTTTATTAATGAACTAATTAGCAGTAAGTGCCTACTTAGTGCACAACTCTTGGCAGTTTCAAAGGAAATAAAACACATGTTTATTTTAGCCCACAAGACACAGACACATAAAGAAAATCAACCAACAAAGCAGAGTACCATAAAGAAATATACACGCAAACAATACAAAAATAATAACATTGCCAAAATACATTTCACTGAGGGTTTTATCACACCACAGTCAGAGACTGACTGCTGTCGGGTATAAAATATTTTTATGGATGCCAACCCACACTCATGGCTAACCACATCACTTCGTGTTTTCAAATTTGGGGTCAAATGAAACAGAGGAAGACCTTTAGCTTACTCATCATAAATCCCTACAATTTTCCCTGGGGCATTTTGTTTGAAAAAGAAAGGTAGATTTGAAAGGATAGCTCCATCCCAACAGAGAGAATTGATGGAACTTGTCAAAATTTCAGAAAAATCATTTGACCTCCAAAGATAATGTTTCAAACCCAGACAGAGTTGGATAGACTTAAAAATCCAAAGAAAGCACATGCAAATTAGAGGTTACCAAATGTTACAAATTTAGCTAAAGAACTTGCTGAGGGTTATGTAACTTGTGTCTTGTATTTTTGTCTACCAAGTGCTGGAAGATTCTCTGGCACACCTCTTTTTCTCCTCCTTTTGATGGAAATTAGAAGGTTTTCTGGGAGGAAGGTGGTAAAGTTTAGAATCTGCAGGAGATCTTGTGTCTTAAGTCTGATTGGTAACATTTCATGTGCTGACCATGCCCCCCAATATATTAGAGTACATAAAAGTTTATAGAATACAGTAATTCTTGAAACCCTGTAAAACATCTGTGAAATTTGATAAAATCATTATACTGTTCACTTCTCCTTTGACGTAAAATGATAGGCTGTCACTTCACTTCTCACAGTGCACCTGCAATAGAGAATCATAGGCCACATATACATACCTCGACCAAATGGCAAAGTTACCTACTGTCAGGATTGAGTCTAAACCAAGTGCATCTCTCTCTAAATTCTCCAGTGCACTTTCCACTATTTCAGATCACTTCTAGCATGTCTTGTTTTTAATAATGTGGAGGGGAACACTGGGAAACTAGTTGAATAGAATTTATGTAATAGATCTTTCAGGCCATATACACCTTGCTTAGAGTCATAGAATTATTAGCTTTTAGAGCTGGAAATGTCAGTAATGACAAGTTAGCTCCACTGCCATGTTTTTAAAAATGAGATAGCTGAGGTCCAAAGATATCACTGACTTATCTAAATCAAATTATTGGTAAATAAAAATAATTTTCATAATCATTATCACAATAAACACTGAGTACTATTTTTAAAATTTTTTCCACTATTGCTCTAGATGCTTCAAAACTTAACAAACATAGTTTGTTTGTTTTTAACATCTTTATAAGGATGAGTATAACTATTGTCCCCATGGGTAAACTAAAACAGAGAGAAAGTAACATGCTAAAGTAACATGCTAAATCAGTGGCAGAGTTGGAGCTCATCTTCAGGTTGGTGACTCCAAAAAATGCCCGATATGTATATTATAGTGAATATCAGGTTATTAAAGTTTCATGAAGATTTAATTGACTATTAACTATTTATAAAATGCAGAGGAGAGAGTTCCCTAAATAATGACAAATGACTAATATCAAATGAATCATTTTATTTAAGAATGCACTATAAATATCATTTTTGCAGATTCAATTCTCTTAAGATTCTCAATTGACAAATATATTTGAGTGAGTCTGCTATAACCATGGTATGATTCTTGGCAATGAAGACATAAAAATTATAATTTTCCTTGAATAAAGTCAAAGTTCATTTGCATTCCTAACTACTCAGTGATCATGTATAAGGGAGAGATAACATGTTGAGAAATTGAAAGAAAAATATAATAAAGAGAAGCCTCACGTGGAAAGTTGAGAAATGACAATTTACATATTTATATGACACTATTTATACATTCACACTATAGGTATCAGGAAATAATTATACAGTCTCAAGTGAGGTGACCCTACTTTTGAGGTAACAACTTCATTTAACTTTTTTTTTTTTCTAGGATGTATCAACTTATTCAGAAAAAAAGGAATCAACATATTTTTCCTTTCTGAGAGATACGTTTGATGAAACATGTTAAATTCAACCCAAACTACTATTGGTTGACATACATAACTTTTGTGTACCTTGACTCAGAATGCCTTCACAGTGTAAACTTAAATGTAATATTTTAATTAGTTTTATTGCTGGAAAGACACTGATTTTTCTTCACAGTGATATTTCTTACCCTTTGGCTTGGTTTGATTTTACAGGAGATTCCAGTCAACTTTAATTTGTGCTATTTTAACATTTTACTACAGTTCTCACCCCTTTTGAGACAGAATTTATTATTCCTCCTTCAAAATTTATGGGATTCCTTTACAACTTCTTTCTAAAAGAAAAATAAGTCAGGTTGCAATTAATTCCCTTACAGATAGTTTATGAAATTAGTGCTGACTCTGTCCCTTCCTTGACGATGGTTTGTGAGGCCTTAAAATGTAATTTAAGAGGTGAGATTATAAGCACTTCCTCATTCAGGAAAAAGCGAGAGGAAGAAAACTCGTCTCAGGAAATATAAAAGCCTTAGAAGAATTACTATTTTGTAGGCATTGTGAATGGAGAGGGTGGATCATGTGTGAGTTGCATTCTTTCAAAATAGATGGTAGAAGTTTGTTACGTTATAAATTTAAATGTGGTCTCACAAACTCAAGTCAATTTAAATCATGAGGAATCTTCACAAAGCACCATTTAGTCTATACTCTCTGCTACCAGGAGACCATTAAGCAACAAGGCACCTACTCAGTGGGAGACTAAAGTCCTGGATTGTTGTAATTCTTCATTAGTAAAAAGAAGGAAGACTCAGAGTAGTATAATGGAAAGAACTGGGCCAAAAAGCAGAAGATACTTTTCAGTTAAGTGACCTCATGACCATTTTGTATCACATCAGCCAAGACTCAATTTCCTTATTAAAAAACTCCTATGTTCCAGAACTCATGTGGCAGACAATGCTCATTATCTTCTTCATCTCAGATATGGTCCTGGTCTTCCCATAGCTACATGTATCTTTGGGCAAGTCTCAATTTGTGTTTTACCTCTCTCACGCATAAGAATGTAGAATATAGGCAAAATAATTTAAAGATCCTTCCAACTCATACAATTTCTAGAAAACTTTTGAAAGGGCAGGTCAAATATAGACAATGAAATTAAGAAACAGAACATAAATGCCCCCCCCAAAAAAAAAAAGATACTAAAGAATCTTATTGTTTTTCAAACTCACTTTTTAGCTTTGAAACCAAAAGAAGCTACATAAGTTGTGGTAATTTCCTTTGATTTGTTTCAAATATAATCTCTATGTAATGAAAGGGGGAAAAATGATATGGCATGATAAGAACCATGAAGACAGATTATTTTAATTCAGGCATCATCTAGCAATTATGACAGTCCTACCCCCATCCTTTTTAGGGCAGACCTGATTAATCAGTTGTAACACTGTCTCTGAGCTCAGAGACTTGAATTTAGATTTATAATATATTAATCACTCTGCTAACCATTTTAGCCATTCAATCTCACCATCTCTTTTAGAAGTTAATTTCAATTTCACTGAGTAGCCTTAGTTTCAGATGGATGACTTTTGACCAACACCAAGCATCGGAGGGGAGTTTAGTCAATCCCTGCCTAATTCTCTCTGTCTCTAAGGCCTGGAATACACTGCTTGTGTTCCTCTCCCCATAGTAACAACAAGAGAACTTAAAAGAAGTAAATCTGAAGTGAATCTCAGAATTTTTCATTGATTTCATTCCAGTGCTTATTGAGCATTTGTGATTTACTATGTAGTATTCTAAATCGAAGGGGTATAGTGGTCAATAAAGCAGATAAAATTCTAGCATGTATGTTTGCAGGGAGACAGATAATAAATAAGAAGAGTAAATAAAGTATTAAATATATTGATAAATGCTACAAAGGAAAAATAAAGCAAGAAAAGTTAGGATGGGGGACTATATATTAGACAGCTGGTCAGGGATCTTCTCATGAGAAGGTAATATTTGAGTGAAGAATAATTGAAGGAAGGGAAGAACTAGAGGGAGGAGCACTGTGTACAGAAGGAGGGTAAGTTCATGAGCTCTTAGGTGGGTGGCCTGCTATTGTGGCCTAGATCACTAAAGCGATCAAATTAAAGTTTGTGGGGATAGATTCAGAGAGATGAAGAGGTTGAGGAAAGCAGAATAAGTAGAGCCCTGTAGGTCATAATAAAGATTTTGTACTTAAACATGATAGGAAGCAATTGGAGGGCCTTGGTTCTGTGTGTGAACTAGAATTGTAAAACTATCAATTCTTTTCCTGTTGAGAACGAATAAGAAATATATGTTACAATGCTAATGTCCTTAGAATAATGATAGGGAAGTATACTGTTACGGACTGAATTGCACCTCCTCCCCATATCCTTGTGTTGAAGTCCTAAACCCCAGTACTCAGAATGGGACTACATTTGGAGATTGGATCTTTAAATAAGTGATTAAGTTGAAATGAGGCCATTAGGGTGGGCCCTAATTCAGCATGTCCTTATAAGAAGACAGTAGGACACGCAAAGACACATCAGAAGGGAGTGTATGGGGAAAAGGCTGAGGACACAATAAGAAGGCAGCCATCTACAAGCCAAGGGCAGAGGCCTCAGAAGTTGGTTGGAACACATCCTCTCAACCACAAGGTTGCCGGTTCGACTCCCGCAAGGGATGGTGGGCTGCGCCCCCTGCAACAGGCAACGGCAACTGGACCTGGAGCTGAGCTGCGCCCTCCACAACTAAGATTGAAAGGACAACAGCTTGAAGCTGAACAGCACCCTCCACAACTAAGATTGAAAGGACAACAACTGGAAGCTGAACAGCACCCTCCACAACTAAGATTGAAAGGACAATGACTTGACTTGGAAAAAAGTCCTGGAAGTACACACTGTTCCCCAATAAAGCCCTGTTCCTCTACCCCAATAAAATCTAAAAAAAAAAAAGAAACCAAACCTACCTACACTTTGATTTTGGATATCTAGCTTCCAGAATTGTGAGGAAATACATCTCTGTTGTTTAAACCATGCAGTCCATGTGTCCGTTGTTGTGGCAGCTTTAGCAAATTCATGCATATACCTCAATCAACATATACCTCAATCAGTCATATAATCGAATGCATGGTTTCTTCTTACAGAGAATAAGCACAATAAAACTACAACACAGTGACAAGAAAAGTGCATTTTCTTCCCATTCCTACTCTAAAGACAAATATCTTTAAAATTAAGATTTATATAAATATCTGGCCAGAGTACATCCTGGTAACCAGAGTCACACTTAGTTCTCCAGCTTATTCTACACATGTATAATTTTTAAAGGAACTTCTTCACCTTAACATTGAGTCAGTCAAGGTAGGAGGCCTCTTTAAATAACTGAAAATTTTAAAAAATTATTCATTTTATTACTTAGTTAAATTTCTCAATTTTCCTTCTTCATGTCCTGAAGACTTTTTTGTCCTGAAGATTTAGTATGAAGACAAAGTCTAAATTAAGAAAATTCTGGCATAGCATTTCTCTGACCAAACCAAAGGAAATGAACAAAACAACAACAAAAATAATCCAAATAAATGCAGAGCCTCTGGTTGAAGTTGTAGGGGAGGAGGGTGAATATGGAAATCTGTTTTTTCAGGCCCTTTACTCACACCCCAAAACACACACACACACACACACACACACACACACACACACCCTTCTATACTGAAGGGTCAACAGGTAAAATACAGGACACCTGGTTAAATCTGAATTCAGATATATAACAAATAACCGTTTAGTACAGGTATATCCCAAATATTGGCTGTATTGTGATTCGCTAAATTTGGTAACCCTACCTGTGCAGTCATCCTCTCAGTGGTGTACCAGAACTGGTTTGTGCAAGCTTTAAAGAGCTGATTGTTAAAGTTTCTGGAATTTCGCAGTCTGACATCAACTTAGTACCTTGATATTGGCCACGGTGTGCATATTAACACTGCAGAAACTGGCAGTTTAAAAAGCAGAGCTTTTCTCTTTGGAGAACTGGTTGTTGAGCATGTACTAAAACACCACTGCCTCTCCTGAAGCAGTACACCGATCCAAGCACCTTTTGAAACTACTTCTTTGTAGGAATAAGATAACTTACAATTATAAGCCACTGTGCAATTTACAAAACTAAATCGGATTTATTTCGCTGAATCCTTACAACTACCTCATGTTCGTTCTTAGTTAATGGATAGAGGAAAAAAGGAAGCTTCAGGGAGAAATAACTTCCTTGAGATGAGCAATTGGTTAAGAATCAAAGCAGTGAAAGGACAACAAATGGAGTTAGAAAAAGTCTAAAATAACCCCATAGATGACTTATTGCAAAGGGGAAAATGTGTCTTTAGAGTGGAGAGATCTGGTTATAACCACCTTAACCAGAGGATTAAATGGTGGTAAAGCCTGATGTTATGTCAGTACTGATATGATGCAATGTGAAATATACAATGTCATTGATAATGTATTCTTGCCAAAAAATGTATACCCTGAATCCAATCAAGCCTATAGACCTAAATTTCAATTTATAAGAAATTCAAGAGATAGGGGAACATATTAAACTACACAGTGAGGAAAGAAACAAATTCAGAATGTGGAACATTTCATGAGAAAACTCTTCTGGACTCTGCAGGTCATTTAAAAAGAGATGAGTGTATAGAGATATCTAAGAGATACGAAGAAAAACAAAAGCAGCAATACATACAGTGTATGAACCTAAATTGAATTCTTCTTTAAAAAACAAAAAAGAGCTAGAAAACACGTCCGTGGCATAAGTGGGGAAATCATGTCTGTGGCATAAGTGAATATTAGATGATAGCAAGGAACTTTGGTTAATTATCTTAGATATGTTCATAGTATTATACTTATATAACAGAATGTCCTCTTTTTTGAAGAAGTTTAGACTAAAAGTATCGTCTGAAAATTATTTTCCAAAATGATGTGTTTATAGGGAAAAATATAAACAAATACAGGATATCAATTGTTAAATATATGTGGTATGAATAGTGTTCATTGTACTAACATTCCAACTTTTCTGTTTATTCGAAAAACTTCATAAAAAAGTTGAGAATATAAAATTAAAAAAAAAACATCATTGGACACTGAAAATGCTCAAAGAAAGCAGACACAGGTAGAAATGGAGAAGTAGTGATGAGAGAGACAGAGCGAGAGAGGGAGACAAGAGAGAGACTACTAAAAGCCATGCTAGAATTGGATTTTAGATAATGGATTGGCCCCTGGAGACAAACCAAAGTGATATTTAACACTTTATTTTCTTCTGGTAATATATATGCTTATAAAATAAATAAAAACTTTCCCAAATCCAGAATTTTAAACTGGTTCATTATCTTTGCAACCTCATTGATCATACAGGAGATATGAAATCCGTGCGATTAAATACAGGTACTATACAGGAAGTATAACCCTTTTTTATGTTTCTCATACAACCTAATTTCTATTTCAGAATTTCACTTCTTTTTCTCCCTAAATTTCACGTTTATTCTAGGAATGCTTACAATAGCAATCAGCTCTTAGAGTCAGAAGAAGAGAATCCAGCCTTGGTTCCTCCAGCTGAGATACACATCCTCTCAGCCTGCCCCTGGTTCTCCATCCACACTGATTGCTACTTTATATCTCTCACCCTTGGCCACCGGCCTTCCCTTGTCCAACTCTCAGTTACTCCCTGCTCCTCTTGAGTTTCCCATGAAACCTATATAATTGAGTTTCCCATGAAACCTACATAAATGAGGGAATGGGAAACACACAGGTGCTCTCTTTCATGACTTCTTGGGGCCTCTGGAAATATAGGGGGCTAAATAAGGCCAGGTTCTCAAATAAGCCACCTAATCAATCTATCCTATAGCCTCCGTACCATGCTGGGTTCAAGTCAGAATTCTGGGATCTTGCTCCCTTGCATAAGACTCCTGTCCCCTGTATGTGAATTCTTTTATTTCCCCTTCACCATTTCCACGTGGTAGCTTATATGAAATTGAAGGCATACACCCTTTCTCAGGAATATGATGTGTCTAAACTTTCTTGCATCATCTTCTCTCTCTTCTTCCCCACCCTCTCTCAGTTGGGGAAAACTTTATCTAATTTTGGAGATAAGAAAAACCCACTCAGCTTTCTTAGGGTATCCTAGCAAATCCTTTATCTATGCCCCAAGTTTTAAACTTTTAAAACTCAGAAGTGAGTATTTCCTCCCGTTCTCTGGATTCTACAGGGTCATTGCGTCTCTGAGATCAGTATAGTAATCTCAGATTCTAGTTTAATTAGATGGACGATGTAACAGGAATATAGGAATACTAAGCCCTTTGTTTTACATATCAACACAATATCTACTACATTTATAAAAACACTAGTATTCTGTCAGAGTACCGCCCTCCCACAAACGTTTTATAATTCAGAATATACTAATTCTTTCCAATCATTTTCTATATCAAAGTGTCTTAAATTAGCTCATTTTGTATGCAAACAATAATTCTCTAACAGAAGGTGATCCAATGCAAAAGTAATATGAGCCATATATGTCATTTTGAATTTTCTTGTAGCTATATTAAAAAAATAAGAACAGGTGTAATTAATTTGATAATTATTTTTATTTAACCCAATATGTCCAAAATGTTAGCATTTCAACATGTAATCAACACCAAAAATTTAACGTTTCACCTTCTTTTGTTTCCACACTAAATCTTTGATCCCAGAGTGTATTTTATACTCACAATAACTCTATTTGCACTAGCCACATTCCAAGTGGTAGTTGCTGTGTTGGACAATGTGACTCTAGCATTTTTATTTTCAACGCATAGCAAAATGTCAGAACCTTCAAAGGTGAATAGGATTTTTGTTGTTGTTGTTGTTATTATTGTTTTATGTTTTATGTGTGTGTGTATGTGTGTTAATATATTTTAAAAATTTTAAATTACATTTATTGGAGTGGCATTGGTAGTAAAATTATATAGGTTTCCAATGTACATCATCTATAAATGACATTGTGTTTTTATAATTGATTAAAGGCTTTCTGATGTTTGTTATATTTTCTCCATTTGATTCATGATGGCTAGCTAACAAATGATAATAAAATATCTGTATATTACACATTCACAAACACACACAGAAAAGTGTGTCACAGTATCTTTCTTTCTTGAAAATTTGTTTTTAAGTTTATGTAATTGATTTTTTAAAATTTTTTATGTTTATCCACAAAAATCGACATATATTGTGTCAGTAGTAATAAATAAGAATTATAATTAGACTGTAAATATATAGAGCTATTGTTTATCAGATAATAACTTCCTGGAAGAGAACATTACATAGGGGAAGAGATAGATAATGTCAAAAGAAAGAAGAAGTTGGATATATTTTGAAAAACTAGATTTCTTTATTTCAACTAAAGGCTTCTGATAACTGTTGGCTGCATTGTTTTGAAGGGCAGGGTCAGATGAAAATTGGAAGAAAGCCTATCAACTAGAAAAGCTAAAATAAAAGTTTTAGCATTAAAAAAGGAAATAAAATATTTAAAGAAACATGGCCTGCTATTTTTAATGTAGTAGAAAACCTATCAGTAGGGATACATGTTAAAGGCTACCTATACATGCTTACCTAATGCTCAGATAGTATGTTGCTGACATGTCTTAGGAGCATTTTTTATTTATATATATACATATATATATATATGTATATGTATATATACACATATATATACATATGTATATGTATATATATTATATATACATATGTATATATATGCATTCATATATAATGTATATATACATATGTATATATATGCATTTATATGTATATATACGGATATATATACATATATATCCGTATATATATTGTTTTTAATAATAGAGGGGAAATGCAACTTCTTGTTGAAACCTAGCACTACAGTGAGATATTAAGTAACAAGGACATAGGTTATAAAGGTTGAAT
This sequence comes from Rhinolophus hipposideros, assembly GCF_964194185.1. Lineage (NCBI taxonomy): Eukaryota > Metazoa > Chordata > Mammalia > Chiroptera > Rhinolophidae > Rhinolophus > Rhinolophus hipposideros. Next base: position 35,357,760 of record NC_138061.1, on the reverse strand, counting down.
TCTTTATATGCTTTGATAAAAAGCCAAAAGCATGGTACTCAACAAACTTGAACATTTTGATATACTTTACAGTCATTCTCACCATAATCATTCCTATAATGTTCTGGGATTTGTGCTTTTAAATAATGTCCCTTGTCCTATTCATCAGGTTTTTTTTTTAATTCCTTGATAGCTATGGTGATCTCTTCCTTTGGCACTGATATTTGGTTACAGGCCATTTTTATAAATATAGCCTGTATCTACATAGTACCACACACTCAATTATGTTGTAACTAAAGTGGCGGTTTGGCAGTCAAACAGCTACATAGCTAACAATTACACTGGGAACCATCAGCTCGATTTAGTCTTTTTTAAAACCTGTAGATTGTTCAACAATTTATATATAACCAGCTGATCTGATCATTCACTTTTTAAAACCCAAGCATTATATAAAGTTCATTCACTTTTGATAGTAAGTGATAATAGTCATTCACTTTTTAAAACCCAACATTATATAAAGTTCCTACACTTAATGCATCAAATATTAAAAATTATAAATTCAAACCCAAAACATCTTCTCTTAAAGTGGTCCAGGAAATTAACTTGTATTAGTGAACGGATTGTTTTAAGAAGGTGAGAAATGGTTTCTTACAACTTGAGAAAATAACAAAATTGGGGAAATTTTGATTCAATTTAACTTGGGCAGGCTACTTATAACAACCTTGTTAATTACCTAGGTAGTTTTAAACATATAATAGGAAATTTTTAAATCCAATAAGAATGTATCATTCTATTTCTAAGAGCTGGTGTAATTTGATCTCATTCAGTAAAAGAAAAGAAAAATATCTGTGACTCTTTCCCAATAGGAAATCTCATAAAATTTGGAAAATATCATTTGAAGTGCTGCTCTCTCTACAAGAACTCTTGAGAAAGCCTAATGAAAGCTTTAGATTTCAGGACATAAATATAGTCTGAAATGGTTACTAAGGTATATTTATTAGATTTATTATTTCCTTTAAAGAACTCATGTAGCTGCTTAAGATTTATCAAAGTGATGGATATAAGGAAAATGATCTATGGTCTTAATTGCCAAGTTCCCAAATCATAAAGAATGATACTAGGATCAGAGGGTAAAATCTCTCCTTTGATCACAAAGTAACAAACATTATAGAATCTTTACTACCACACACATGCTTCTATATAAAGTATTTTTTCACATAGTACACAACAGTTGTGTTGTTCAGAGTATCTCCAGAGAACTAAAAGCCCATATTAATATTTAACTATAGTATTATAATAGGTACTCTCTACTTAAAAAAAAAATCAGCAGGAACAAATAAATGACATCTGAAGTATCTCCTTTATGAAGTTTTACAATTTTGTGAATTTTTTCAAATTTTGGGAAAGAAATGGAGTTTTTGTTTTACTGAGGAAAATGTTGTAGTTTAAAAATCAATATCCATAGCTTCATCTGTGAGCCGATGACTCTTAAATCTATACTTAAAGCCCACATTTCTCTCTTTGAAGATACAGATGTATGGATCCAACTAGCCTCTAAACATCTCTACCTGGTTCTCCCAAAAGTACCTTAAACTAAACATGCTTAAAATGGAAGACATTTTAATCATCCTCATCTTTTTGTGTCATTCATCCTGGTAGGTAAAGCCACCACTTCTTCAGTCTCCAGGGCAAACATTTTGGAAATATTTTAAGTGGCTCTACCATCCACATTCAAAATCCCAATACTTATATAACAAAATGGAATGAAATATTTTCCTGTGCCTGGAAGTCATCAATAGAAGAAGACCTTATAGTGTGGACTTTATCTATTTTTGTTGGGTGAGACACTTAGTTTTCCCCCAGGTATGGGAAAAACTACTTTGATTGTTTTCATTTAACCAGAGGCATAAGAAGGAACTAAGAGCAAAAAAGGGGGTGTCAACTATTATGGACAGGCAGAGTTTGGAGAAGGGTAAATCTCCCAGCCACTTCTCACTTCTCCCTATAAAAGGGAACATTCAACTTTTCTGTCCCTTTCATGCACAATTAGGTGTCAAAATCTTCCCTTTCCACATCACACTGAGTTGCGGACTGGTGAAGTTGCCTGAAAGTTTTTGAGTAATCAGACTGATAGAGGGCCCTATGCTATTGGGGTGTGAAGAAAGAGTCAAGAGAAAACAGGGCGACAGAGACAGGGAGCACCGGTAAGCAAAACTCATGCAAGGATTCGTGAATCCACGTTTCCTTTGTTTAAATGAGAGACTGAGGCTTAAGTCTTATTTCTGGCTTCACCACCATTCCCCCATGAGGACCACGAGCATTCAGTGGTTCAGGTATCCTCAGCAGGAAAAGACTACGCGGTGAATAAATCTGCTGGAAATCTGGGGTGGGGGGCGGGAATCCTGAGGAAGGTAGGAACTGGCTGATTGACAGTTCTCCCATGTCAGAAGATGCAAGATAGCCTTGTAACATCCTCCAGATACAAACAAATATACCCACAAAAGAGAACCAATACTTGCAAGTCTATCTCACAGATTGCTTTACTAAGAAGTAGGGGCCAAGAGAAAGAGGAAATATGCCTGCCAGTACCAACTTGTGTTGCTCAAGTAAGCCAATGTCACCCTTCTCCCACATTCTGCAATTGATAGATAAGGCTTCAGGGATATGACAGGAGGAAAAGTGGAAGGGAGAGAAATGAAGAGAACCAACCAAAAGCCCCATCCCACAATTATGGTCTGTCCTGAAGAAGGAAGAGAATTTTGAGTATGAGAAAAAGCTTTTTTAAGAACCTATGTGATGAAAATATTATGAAATTACACTGAGATATTATAAAAACAGTCTGCTTCCCAGAAGAAAAAAAGAGTATAATTAGAAGCAGTTTTGGAAAGATAAAACTGTTCCACGTTTACATCAGTATGAGTTGATACTTCTCAATCAAATCAGTGCTTGAATATTCGAGCTCCTAAATATTTCCCAGGTTTATTCTTATCTTTTTTGTCCTGTTAAAATTGCTATAGGTCAAGTTCTATCTAATCACTGCTGACCCTGGCTATTACATTAGTTCCTTTTTCTTCCTTCCAGCCTGTAATCTTTCCCTAAATTTTCCAACATCTTTCCCCCCCTTCTTTCTAACTTACAAATCTGATTGTCACTCTTCAATCACTCTCAATTTGTAGCAAATCAAGTTTTATTTGTTTTTCATGCTACTCAAAGCACTTTATGATAGGACTTCCTGCTTACCCACACATCTTTAGCTGTTGCTTGAAATTTTATACAAATGCAACCCTGAACTACTTACAACCTCTGAACATTCCTTTCTCTCTATTGGCATATACACATTTGTATTTATATTTTCTCTTTGCTTGAATATCAGGAAGTTCTGCTAGGGAATTCATCATTTTTCAAAAATGACCTAAATGCTAACTAACTAGCCCTAACGACGTCTCTGACTCCTTCAGGCTGACTCAAGAGTCCTTTTTCTAGGTTCCTTCTGTACTCGTGCACATTATTACAACTGCTTCATGGAGGCACTGTCATCATTTGCCAACACACGACAGTAAACATTACTGTCAAAATTAACTAGACTTCTTTTATAAGAATCCATGAAGACTTTCTCTGGCTCTTAAAATTAGAAAAAGGCATGCTTCTCTTGAATAACCTGATAGTCTTTAATACAAGACACCTAATTTTGTACCTTTCTTTAGAAGATTATAGTACCCTCCAAGGCACCAAGCAAATACATCAGAATAATATATATTTCTTGAATGAATAAATAAATTCATTCAACAAAAACTCATAGACACAGAAAATAGTTTAGGGGTTACCAGAGGGTAAGGAGGGAGGGAAGTGGGAGATGAGGGTAAGGGGAATCAGGTATGTGGTGATGGAAGGAGAACTGACTCTGGGTGGTGAACATACAATGGGATTTATAGATGATGTAATACAGAACTGTACACCTGAAATCTATGTAATTCTACTAACAATTGTCACCCCAACAAACTTTAAAAAAAAAAAATTGTGGCTGATTTCATCAGACTGTAGGTAAAATATGTTCAAGTGACAGGGAAAAAAATTATCAGAAAGATTATATAATTCTAGTTTTACTATACCAAATAGATTTTTCCATAAGCACAGCCATGATGAGGATCTACAATTACAACAAATTCTCCATTTTGAATTTTCTCAGTCACAAAGGAAATGACTCTAACATAGGGAATATTTAGGTCTCCCCAAGAGCATTCCTTTAGGTTATCTGTCCTTCCATCCCTCAGCTCTTAGGAAAATGTTTGCTAATACCACAGGTAGAGAAAGATTGTTCTTTAGGAGAAAAGCTAACAAACAGATCAAAAGCCATAATTTTTAGGGCTTTTCCTATATTTAGCTATTTGATTTGAAAATGTTTCCATTCATAAGCACAACAGAAGTTCTTTAGTAGAGATTAAATTCTCCATACGTTTTGTCATGGAAGCACAACTTCCTATTAGGAACATTTTTCAGTTTAGTCATTAATTTCAACTTTTCCTTTTATGAAACCTACCTGGATGGCAGGCAACAGAAGAGAAACAGTCAGGGACCCAAACTGGACAAGCATTTTTTACATAATCCAACAATTTGGAGTTGGAAGGAAAGCTTATATGGAGCATTGATTCTTAACTATTCTTAACTATTAAGTTATATATCTTACAACTTAATAATAATATGACAAAAAAATTGGGGAAAATGACATAATATTTCACAAAAGGAATCATAGGAATGCCCAGTATACCCGTGAAAATATTTTCAGCATCTTTAGAGAAATGCAAATGACAATGCCAGTGAGATACCACTATGCAATCACAGAGTTACTAAAATTAAATATTAGGTATTGGTAAAGATGTGGAGTATCTGGAGCTCTCATATTACTGAGGGAATTTAAAATGATATAACCATACTGCAAAACAATTTCAGTTTCTTAATAATTAATATATTCACCAAACAAACCAATGATATCAATCATTCTTAGGAATTGAGAAATATAAATATGTCCATACAAACACTGTATTGAAATAGTCATAGGACCTTTACTCTTAATAGTTCAAAATGGAGACAATCCAAATGTACTTCAATAGGTAAATCTATAAACAAAGTGTGATATATATACACAATAGAATACTATTCAGCAAGGAAAAAGGATGCACTACTGATGTAAAACAACAACCTGGCTCTACCTGCAAAACATTGTGTGGCGTGAAAGCAACCAGACAATGAAAGACTATCATTTTATTTTTCCACTTATATGAAACTCGTGAATAGCTAACGTAATCCATAGTGACAGAAGACACATCAGTGGTTGCCTGTTTCTAGGGGTGGAGGCTGGGGGGGAAACAGAAATTCTTTTGATTAGAGGGAAGAAATGGGGATTGGAAGAAAGAAAATTTTGGAACAATTGCCTTTTATCCTGTTTAAATAAATGTTTCTGACTGAACTGAAAAACTTAATTTTAACCTTTATGTTGGACATAAACATTGCAGTGGAGCAAGGGGACTTATTTTGTCCTCCCTTTGCTACCCTGCCATCTTTCTACTGAGCAGTAAGTCCTATGGCCTCGTTTGTAGTGTCCTCAGGACCAACTTCCGCCCTCTAGTGACTCTGCACTCATCTAGGCCTTTGGGATGGTCCTGTCACCAACGTGGATCACCCTGGATACACGGTGCCAGCGCATAGCCTTTTTCAGGAGCTACATCTATCCAGTTTTGGTCAAGTTCCTAGCTGTGCAGATTTCCCACAAATCATGCTTTCCATGAACAGGAAGTTTACAGATGACAAAGTGCTTTCACATCAATTACTTCCTTTAATTTAAAAGAAGTTCAATCAATAGATCAAACAAGGGATGATCCCTTCTCAGAGGGAAGGACCCCTTATAAGAAAGGCCTTTTTCACCAAGAACCCTTCTTAAGGGCCTGTATGGTTTTCTTGTGTTTTTGTTTGTTTTATGTTTTTGTTCTTTTTTAAGTGTACATTTCCTTTACATTTCTCTGTAAGTTTTTGCCAGGTGTTGAGATATTTGAAAAAGGCAACACTAGAGAAATGGGGAACATCGCCTTAAAATATTTACAATTGAATTATGTAGTATTTAAATACCTATGACAAAGAATAATTAAGTTATTATATTAGGTCAATAGATTGAGGTTACTAACATAAAAAGAAAAACGCTTTGGCATGATTCAACCAAAAGGCACTTAATGTCAGTCAGTAGTCTAAGAAATTTAATGCAATATCTCATTTAACTTCACAACAACCCCATGTAGCACATTTGATGATGATGATGATGATGATGATGATGATGATGATGACGACGACACACATGAGGAGACTGAGCCTAAGAGAGATTAGGGACTTTCCCAAGGGGCTCTTAATAAGTGGCTGAAACAAAGTGTCAGGGACATAGGTGGAGAGGTAGCCAAAAATAAAGGAGAGTATGAGCCAAACATGGATTTGAAAATGAGTTCTATCACCTACTAACTTCAAGGCCTTGGTAAATTACTTAACTTCTCTGAGGGTCTACGAGGTGATCATTTTATCTACCTCTTCGTGTTATGAGAAAGAAATGGGGCTGCTTCAGAAATAGAGTAGATGTGAAATAAATGTTTGTTCAATATATTAATGACTAATTAGTGAAAAGTTCAAGCATGGTTTTTAATGAGGATTAAATGGATTAATATATATGACTTTCTAGCATATAATAAGTACTAATAAATGTTAGGTAATATTGTTATTATTAAAGCCTCTATCTAATAATTATTAATGTCTCCACATAAGCATAGCTATTATTATATCAAATTACTATGTTAGAATTTCAGCTCTTAGCTCCTGTTTACTTGTTATCCCAATTAAAAATTAAAAATATCCAGCCTATACATAGCAAAAAAAAAAAAAAAATGTCTCCAAAGTGAAAGCTGAAAGAAGGCAACTCTTGCCTTTTCATCTTTGAACTTGCATATCTACTTGTAATTCCCAGCTTGCCTGCTCTTTCCTAGTTTATTTTTCTAACATTCCGTACAGTACTTCATAAAAGAAACTGCCAGTGAACATGGCAACTTTGCAAAACTTGCATCTCTAATTGGGGCCAGCAATATACCATGTTCCCTTTCTATTAGCCAAGGGCTATTTCCTTGCTTTAGGAGAGATTTGACACTGCCATTCCCAATTCACAAACCCGCATGTCACTGACACAAACCTGGTTTTGATCTTTGAGGCACCTCTTCCTAAACTGGTATCCTTGCTTTTAAGGAAAAGAGAACTGGTGCCTCCATCAGATATTATTAACCTGAGGAAAAACACAAATCCTGCCTTGACAGATGTGGCTTGTGACATAAGCATGCTGTTGTCTCCAAGAGTCTCGTTTGGACAAACAATCTGAAGGGCACAGCCTAGCCTGCTGACTGGCACTGCACATACAGGAAACCATCTGGACAAAAGGGTTGAATCTGTTTCAAATTAAGAGAGTAGAAATACAGTAAGATGATTGCACTGTGATTAAATAACTGAAAACAATTTATCAGCTCAATAAGTTGTCACACCATCTGTCACATAAATGAGACAATAAAACAGATTTGACCTATAACAGTATGATGAAATGAAAACTGGATCTGATTATTCCTTTTTAAAATTCCCTGTTTGTATCACCTTTGTCTTACCTTTGTAGAACGATCTTCCTAGTTTCACTATTCATTTATCAAGAATTCAATTCTCTTTTTGAGATTCTTGGTTTTGCTCTTTCAGTTTCTGAAATCCTATTTTAGGGAAGCACAGCGTGGAGATTGTACCAAAAACACTGTCATCTTTTCATTCTGTTTAAAGAATCAATGAAATTCGAAATGCCCTCTATTAATGGTAGCTACCATTTGTTGAGGACTTATTATGTGCCAGACTTCACTTTACATAGGAAGTCTTATTTAATCCTCGCAGCAACTAGACTAGATAGGCGTTATAGTCCTCATTTCATAGATTAAAAAAATAATGCACTCGGGATCACACAAAACTTCAGTTAAAGATCTGGGATTCAGACTCAGATCTGTCTGACTCCAAAGACTGTAGTTTTCATTGCTTGGATCTTCATTTGGATCCAATCCAATTTTAAAAAAAAGATTTCCTAGGTATCATTAGCCAAAACCATGAGGAACTCAGGATAAGTATACCACAGATAATTCAGGTTGGTAGATTCAATTTATAAGGTTTATAGTCTAGGAAACAGAGTATAATTACTAAAACTGAAGTAAGTCAAGTTCCCACTCCACTGCCTAAAACCAGTAAGATACAACTCTCTCAGCCCTATGAAGAAATTCTGGAAATGTGCTACAGAGTGGATAAAAGGAGCTACATATCCATAGCCTGCACCTTATTGAGATGATTGGAAAACAGATTTCCAGCTCACCTCAGATAACTTTTATTATGATACTCATAGCCTGAGGATAAGCAGAACATAAGGCAATTCTTCAATCATTTTGAAATATACCAGGGGGCCAAAATTATGTATGCCCATGACTTGTATTCATCTTTTGGTTTTGGTATATATTGCACATTACAATTTTAATACAGTGTTTTCCTTTCTTAAAATGCGTATACATTTTTTGGTACCCCCTGTATACACATACATAGCCATGTGCCAGTCATCAATTTGTTGTCTATTAACGCCAAATCCTTCTTTCTTTGCCCAGTCACATGTGTCTCCTTTGCCAGCTTGTACAGTGCCCTGGGGGTAGGGGAACATTGCAAGAGGGGTTTTCTTCCTTGGTCTGGTGTTGTAGCTCTTACTGCAACAGATCAGCTGCCAGTGGTTGGCTTCCTTGCCCACTAGCAGCATTCTTGCTCAGGGGAGTGCATGCAGCTCCCCTGCCATTGGTGTGAGGAGGCTCAGTAGCTAGTACAGACATGCCTATCTTCCCAGTGAGTCTCGCCAGTATCCCAGTTGGCAGCTTCTCTGCAAGTCTCTCTTGTATCCCCTGTGTGTGGTTTTCTTCTTTATAGCTCCTGTCTGCAGCACTCAACAAACTTCACCATCCAGTGGGCACAGCCACATTCTCTTCAGAGAAGTCTGGACCCAGCCTTTGGGGTTGGTGAGAACACTTCCACGTTAATTCTTTCCTTGAGTTCTCTCTCTCAGCCCTAGAGTTAAAAACTGTTCTCTACATCTGTTATTCCTGCACTTCCATCACTCTTAAAATCTATACAAAAACTCAAAAAAAAAAAAAATCCATCCAGGTTCCTAATTTCCTCTGTTCCTGAACGTCCATTAATAATTTACGTAAATCTCTCATATGCGTCTTGGCACTTTCTCCCTTATGTTTTTGCTGTAATAAACATGGATTATTTCATACCATTCAGGGTGTAAATAAGACCACACTGTTTATTTCTCAAATTAAAGTAGAATTACGTTCAAGAAATTTAGAACAGGTCTAGATTAGTGGGAAGTCCAGAGTTGTTTTCCTGATGACACCTACTTGCCAACCTAGATCATGCAGAAAAACAAGTCCAGAAAATAATTACTTTGTCTTCCCTTCTCTAGAGGGGAAGAGCTGGCGCTTACCCACTACACAAAGGAAGCAAAGTTCTAGACCATCAACAAAACAAGGGCATCAACAAGATGAGGAAAGTTCACTTTTTAAAAATGTTTTTATCTGAAAATACAGAAAGAAGATATTTTAATTTTAGCATACATACATACATACATACAAGTTTTACATTTTATGGTTTAATGTTGACTTTGATTTGCGTATGGGAGTAAGTGGGTAGGACTTTCTTAAACATTTCAGGGCTCTGAGCCTCTGAAGGTTCTTCCTGGGAAAAATCCAGGCGTCTCTCAGTTTGCCCCCGCATCACTTTAAAATAACGTATCTTTGAGAGTAACAGAAGAGGGACTAAAAAAAATTTCTTACCTAGTTAGAGTCTAGTTATAATCAATCAACCATTCAAAAACCTTTACTAGGCACCTACTATGTGCTTGGAACTATGTTAGGGTAACAAAATAAATAAGACGTCATCTATCAAAGAGTTCATAGTCTAAAGAGGGAAATCAGCCCATACACAAATATGTATTTTTCAATGTAATAAAGCCAATAAACATACGTATAAATTACTGGGGTGCAGAGAACGCAGCTACAGTCACCCTGTAATTCTCCCAGAACAACACTCAGTACACTCTAGTGTAACTACCAGCTGAATTGCCTTCTCTAAAAAACTGCAAGCTCCACAAAAAAAAAAAAAGTGGCTGTTGTTATGTTCATTATAGTCTCCAAATAACTAGCAGAGAGCATGGCACATAATAGGCACTAAATAATATTTTGAACAAATGAATGAAGATTACTACCACTGCCGCCACCACCACTATCTGGGGGAGAATATCAAGGAAACATAGAATTTAAGAGATCAGACTCGAGTATCAGATGGACTTGATTTTGAATCCTATCTCCATTTCTCCACTACTTATTAGTAACTGGGTGGACTGAGATGTTACCTTTCTAAGCCTTTGCTTTTACAGCTGTGAAATGGGAGTAATAATACTACCTAACTCGTAGCTTTATTGTGAAGATTACATAAGCTAGTAAACATAATCACTTAGCATACTCCCTGAAAGAACAGTATGCATTTATTCAATGATTACCATTTTTTTATTACTGTTTACTATATTTTAATCTTTGTGTTACTCATAAAGGAAGCAGAGGAAAAGTGGCAATATTTCTTCTCAATGTAAGTTTGATAATAGTGTTTCACATTTGTTGACAATAGAGCAAAGAGGCTCACTGAACCTTTCCATGAAATACTAATAATTATTAGTCCTGGTAAACTAATAATTTTCACAATGTGAAATTCAAAGACTTTTATGTCCTTACTCAAATTTTCTACATGAGAAGTTGATAATCACAAATTAAGTGTATGCTTTAAACTAACATTTAGTTAAATTGACTGAGATACTGGTTTCCAAGGCTAAAATTAGTCGCATTTCATATGGGAGGTCTTAAAAAATATGAGTATCCTTTGTCCCAGTGATTTTTCTTTCAGGGATTTATCCCAAGAATCAATCACTGCATATATGCAATGATGTCAATACAAGTTTGTTCACATCATTTATACTTAAAGTAAAATTGAAAATACAAATATCCAGTAATGAAAAGTAAATAAGTTATGACTCAAAGGAATACTATAATAACATTAAACATGATGACATAGAGAATATTAGAGACATAAAATCATGCTTACAATATATGAAGCAAGCAACTGTACATACAGTATATTATGCATACAGTTAATGCACATAAATCTGTATGTATTTTGTGAATAAATACCCATGTATTTATATACATACGTACACTAATGACGAAGAATATAATCAAAATATTAACAGTTGGTATTTTATTTAATGGGTAAAACCATTTTCTTGTGTCCTTTTCATGATTGGTTTGTATACTTGATTATATAGTTTAGAAAAAAAAACGCATAATACTGCTTTCAATGTTGTGACTGTAAAGAATCAAGGGCTTCATTTTGGGGTATCTAAGTAATTTCTTTCTCAAAAGTACCATTTTAGAAATATTAACTGAGTGAACAAAAATTAATACAAAATCTGATGAGCAATAAATTTGTACCATTTGAAATATCATAACTTATAAAGATGTATAAGGATATAATAATTAAACCAATTGTTTTAGTTTTAAATGTTTTAGAATTAAAATTTATGTAGAGAACTGACTTGGTAATTCTGCATTTTTATAGAGTAGCAAAAAAATATTGCTACTTAATTCTTATCTTGCTTCTTTACATTTGTCTTTCGGAAGAAATTGAAAGGTATATATTATTTTACTGTACCTCCATTTGGTTGTCAAATAGACATCTGTGGTAGGCAGAATAATGTCCTTCCCCAAAATGTCCACATCCTAATTCCTGGTACCAGTGTATATGTTACCTTATGTGGCAAAGGGGAGTTAACATTGTGGATGGAACTAAATCAGATTATTTTACAACAGGGAGATTATCCTGGATTATCTGGCGGAAAGGTGAAGGGATTAAGAACTACAAATTGGTAGTTACAAAACAGTCACAGGGATGTAAAGTACAGCACAAGGAATATAGTCAATAACACAGTAATAACTATGTATAACACCAAGTGGGTATCAGAGTAGTCAGGGGGATCACTTCTTAAATTATATACATGCTTGACCACTATGCTGTACACCTGAAATATAAAATAACATTGAATTTCAACTGTAATTAAAATATTTTTAAAAGGAGGAGGGAAAAGGTGAAGAGGTATAAGAGGTTCAAATTTCTGGGTATAAAACAAATAAGTCATGGGGATGTAATGTATAGCATAGGGAATATAATCAATAATATTGTGATAGCATAATATGGTGTCAGATGGTTTCTGGACTTATCATGGTGATCACTTCTTTATGTATATAAATGTTGAATAACCATAATGTACACCTGAAACTAATATTCTATGTTAGCTATATTTTAATAAACATCTTAAAAACATTAACAAATAGTTTAGCAGTGTATTTAAGGTATGAAGTGTGATTCAAATGTGGAAAGCAAGAATAACTAAATTGTGTGCAATGTACTAATATGGGAGAAAAAATATTATCTCAACTGATGATGAGGGCCATTAGACAAAATTTAATTTCCATCCTCAATAATGGGGGGAAAAAACATTTAATAGTTCTTAGTTATCTTTCCTTCCAAATTTTCTGACATATATGCCAAACTTTATTCTAAAAACTAGACTAGAAAGAGGGAGAGTGTGAGTTGGAAAAATTAATTTAATGTAATAAAAAAAGAAAATATTTTTGTTAATTTTTAAATAAGCAACATTCCACTAAAATTATTATAAAATTTTAGAAGTAAACTGTACTCTTTATTTTGTCTTCATGGAAAAAAATCTAGACAATATTTTCTGCATATGCAAACTTAAACTCAGACAAAATTCACTTTAAATCTATAATACATGTTACCATCACTATGAAGAAATTAAGGAATAGTAGTTTTTATTAAAATTATATTAAAATGCCTAGAATAAGGATTATTTGGGGCAATATAATAATAAAATTAACTCTTATTTTCTTCATCCACTGCTAATGAAAAGATGTTAGTCATGGTTGAAGATTAAGTTTAACTAGATTTTATTCTGATGATTGAGACTCATTCAGCATTATTTTTAATTAATAAATACATTTTGAAAAATTAAAGAAATGTTTTTTTTTGTCTTTGCTTTGTTTTTGTTTTAGATTCCACATATAATACAATGCAATTAAAACTGGCCCAAGGCATTGGAAAGGAGCATTTTATGCTGAGATTATTTGAGTATAATAAATACTAAATGTTGCCTTATACATATAATTAATGTATTTGTGTAAATGTGAAATACATATACTTGATATAATACTAAAAATGTAAATAGTGGAAGATTTCTCTCCTACCCTTCCCTCTTTCCCAAGACCATCATTTTTACTGGATATTTTTCCAGAGGTAGACAAGAATATGTATGTTTGTGCCTATTACTGCTATTTTGCAAATGATAGCCTACTATACCACTAAAAGCATCATGCTTTTTCTTACTTAACATTATATCATATAGTTCCAATTCAGTACATACAAGTATAGAGCGTCTGGTTTGTTTTACCCAGCTGTATATACTCTATTTAATCATTCTTCTGTTGTTAGACATCTACATGGTTTTTCTTTTGTTATTATAAAGAATACTACAATGAATATCTTTGCACATGTCTTATGTACATGTAAGAAAATTTCTAAAAGTCAAAAGGTATATATGAATTTTACATTCCAATAGTATTGCAAAATCGCCTTCTATAGCCATTGAACCAGTTCCACTGTGTGTGAATTGTTTGTGTCCCTATGCTCTCACCTACAAAATGTTTTAAACTTTTTGTATTTGCAAATCTGATAAAAATGGTATCTAATTTTTACTTTATTTGTCTGAATATAAATGAGCTTGAAAGACTTTGCTCATTTTTTTCTGTTGAGGCTTTGGTCATTTAAAATTAATTTATCGTTGTTCTTTATGTATTAAAGAAATTAGCCCTCTGTATGCAATAGTGATACATACATAGTAAATGTTTTCCTAGTTTGTCTTTTATCTTTTTAAATTTTTACTATTCTTATTATAGATAATTATAAATTTTAATAGGTAATGTTTAATATTACAATAGATAAAATTCATGTACTTTATGGTCTGGATTTGGTGTCAGTTTTAGAATGGCGCATTCTTAGCTTTTTTTTTTTTTTTCTTTAAAGCCATATTTTCTTCCAGTTGCTAGTTTTAGTTTTCCTGTTTGTATCTCTGATCCACCTGAAATATAATGAGTAAAATACAGATTTAACCATTTTCCTCAGACAATTTATTGATTAACCATCTTTACTCTACAGAGGAAATGTCACTTTGTTTCATGTAGTAAATTACAAATAGAAAAAAAAAAAAACACCTACATATATTTAAAAAAACATGATGTTTTAGTTATGAGCAGGGCCAGTTTCCCCTATGTGTCTTCATTTTTCAGATTTTTTTCTGGCTGTGTTTGAGTCTAGGATTGTTCTTCAGGGTAGCAAACTTACTAGGTGTGCTTTACAAAAGAATAATAGTGGGATTTAGGAAGTATTTATTTAATCTAATACAATTGTATTTAAATTTATGTTTTCATATTTAAGCAAGGAAAAGTTGTTTAATGTTTAAAAGAGAAGCTAAATCACTAGGGGTAGAAATAGGACTTTAAACGAAGCCTCCCCCCAAAAAATAATCTCTAAAAGTAACATCATTCCAGTGGGTTTTTCCTTAGAATATTTCTGTATTTGGGTATTCAGTTGTTGTTATTTGGAAAATGGAGCATATTATCTGAATTCCTACAACAAAACAAAATGGTATGTTTTCTTTTTCTCTTTTGCCATGTTTTCTGATCTAGTTTCCACTAATTAAGCAGCAATTTAGTCCCTTACACTTTGAAGTTTCACTCATTACCTGGCTTCTGTAAGTCAACAAAAGGCAACATCTAAAGCCCTCAGTATCGGGCCATCACTTTGGGGACTGCTAATTGAATGTAATTACTTTATTTTGTGCCAGGGTTCATACTTGTAACATTGCCTTGTAATAATTTAAATTGTCTGCATACTGCAGGGGACTGTTTGACGCCAGAGTGGAGACGGCCAGGCAGCCAGTTGGGCCTTGGAAGCAAAGTCAAAAGTAAGGAGACATTGTCATTTGGCTACCTACTCATTAGCTTCCCTCTATGGCTGTCTGTTGTTTTGAGTGGACAGGATGTGTAGTGACTGAATCTTGCCCCTAAAATAGCTGTGAAAACATGCATTTGGGATGTACAGTAATTGGTTGCTTAGTTGATCACAGATATTTTTAAAGATCTTGGGAAAAGGCAAGATATTTTTAAACCATGACCTTGCAATACCACATTACTCCTCTCCTCTGCTCTGCTCTGCTCTGCTCTGCTCTGCTCTGCTCTCCTCTCCTCTCCCCTCCTCTCATCTCCTCTCCTCTCCTCTCCCCTCCTCTCCTCCCCTCCCCTCCCCTCCACTCCCCTCCCCTCCTCTATTCTCTCTCTCTCTCTCTCTCTCTCTCTCTCTCTCTCTCTCTCTCTCTCTCTCTCTCTCTCTCCTCTGTGTACAGAAAGAGAGAGTAAGACAGAGGGAAGAATTGCAAAGGAGTAAAGATCAAAAGAATAAAATGTAAAGTTATCCTTCATTATCTCATTTGAGGAATTTGAAAAATGGTGTGTCCTTGAAGAATAAAATCAAGTCCTCTTGCCATTTCCCTGGACTGGTATTTTAGCAACCACCTTGCTTCTAAAGAGAAGCATCACCGGAACTACTTCTTCTTCTTCTTTTTTTTTTTTTTCCTGCATGTTAGAAGAAAGTTTATTGTGGAAGAGAAAAATTACAAGCCTGAAGGCCTTAACAAGCTTTGGAAAACCTCTCTGACCCCACACACTAGGGGCCATCCAGGCTGAAGTTGTGCCTCTACTTGGGTGATTAATCACAAGGTGAATCTGGTCTGACTGGCTCCAATAATAGGGCTTGCTTTTGGCTTTTTGCGGACTGGGGAAATAAGAGCATCTTCCCTGAGTGTCAGAATCTTTCCCTTTTGTTTATGGTGCCAGCAGGTCTACACCACTGGCAGTTAAATCTATGTGAAACTTTTATTCTCAAATTACATTCAAGTTTAGAAAGAAAAAAAAAAAACGCTATAGTTTGGAGAGAAAGGGTAAAGTGTATGGTAATAGGAAAAAGTCACTGAAAAAAAGTAACATGAGATTAAGTTGGATAAAATTAAGTGTACATCTTCAATTTACCAGAATCTCTTATAATTATTTCTTCAAATGTTGGAAGAATAAAATGATCACCAAAGTAACAGATGCCAATTCTTTCCTAATATGTGTGTACTTAGTGTGTTTTTTAATATATAATTCATATTTCACAAAACTCACCTTTTAAAAGTACACAATTCAGTGGTTTTTAATATATAAACAAAACTGTATACCCATTACCACTATCTAATTGCACAACGTTTTCATCTCCCAAACATGAAACTCCATACCCATTGGCAGTCACTCCTCATTCACCCCCTCCCCCACCAAAATCTCATAATCTCTTTTCTACTTTATGCTCTATATATTCTATTATGCTCTATGAATTTGCCTAATCTGAGTATTTCATAGAAATTGAATCATATAATATGTGGCCTTTTGTGATTAGCTTCTTTCACTTATCATGTTTCCAAGATTTATCCATATCATAGCACATAGCAGTACTTAATTCTTTTTATGGCTGAACATTTGTGTGGATGTGTTTTTTATTCTTTTGGGTTTACTCATATACCTAGGAGTGAGATTGGTGGGTCATGTGGTAACTTTCTGTTTTACTTTCTGAGGAGCTGCTAGATTGTTTTCAAAGTGGCTGCACCATTTTACACTGCCACCAGTAATCTATGAGGATTCCAATTTTTCCACATCAATAACCAACACTTGTGATTGTCTATCATTTTGATTATAGTCAACCTAGTATATGTAAAGTGGTATCTCATGGTTTTGATCTACATTTCCCTAATGACTAATTACATCGAGTATCTTTTCATGTGCTTGTTGGTCATTTGTATTATCTTCTTTGAAAAAATGTCTATTAAAGTCTTTTGCTCATTTTTAATCGGGCTATTTGTATTTTGTTATTTATATATTCTAGATACTAAACCATAATCAAATATGTAATTTGCAAAGATTTTCTCCCATTCTCTGGGTTGTCTTTTCACTTTCTTGAGAGTGTTAGCCAGTTTATCTATGTTTTCTTTAATTGCTTGTGCTTTTGGTGTCTCATCTTAGAAATATTGTGTAATCCTAGATTCCAAAGATTTATTCCTATATTTTCTTCTAAGAGATTTTAGCTTTAATTCTTACATTTAGGTCTTTATTACATTTTCAGTTATTTATTTTTATTTTTTCACTGTGGTGTTAGGTAAGACTCCAACTTAATTATTTTGCATGAGGATACCTAATTATCCTAGCACCACTTGTTGAAGACTTCTCTTTCCCCACTGAATGGTCATAGCATTCTTTTCAAAAATTAATTGAACACATATGTGTTTATTTCTTTCAATTCTATTCCACTGATCTATACGTCTATACTTTTGTCAGTGCCACGAAGTCTTGATTACTGTAGCTTTATAGTAAGTTTTGAAATTGAGAGGTATAAATCCTCCAAGTTTGTTCTTCTTTCAAGATTGGCTTGGTGTGTGTGTTAGTTTTAAAATAATTCTAATTAAGATCAAAGTACAAATTTTTGACCTCAGAAACCCTGGAATTATAATTTGCTTTTAAAGAGTATTTTTTTAAAAGATCTTATCATAAAATAAATAGTTTCTAAATACTGAATGCCTCAGTCTATAAACCACTATCCAGTAATAAACAAATATTTTTACTAAATGCCCTAATTCATCCAAAAGCTAATTAATGTTTGACAAATTAATGTTTTAGAATGCTAAATTATTGTGGGAGTTGAGAATTCAATAGAGTATTCAGACTTATATACTTAGTGGAGATTTTGTTTTCAGAATACCTGTGTCTTTCAGCTCTGCTATTCATTGCTGATAACCTAGAGCAAGACACTTTACCTTTCATTTCCTCTATGAGAAACATGACTATGAGTCCATGTTTCTGGCAGCTGGAAGGGAGGAAAGGGGAAGTGATAAGCACATGCTTTCACTCTAAAGACCCAATTTGAATATTGCACATATCATTCCCATTCACATATGGTTATCTGCGACTTAGTTACATGAACATTTGACCATTTCTAACTGCAAGGGAAGCTGAGAAACAGTCTTAATTCTAAGCATCCATTTTCTCAGTTAAAATTCGGAGGAATTATCTGCTGTAGATGAGATAGCACTGCCATTCCTCTGTCAAACTCCTTAATTTAGTCCCGTTAGCCCTTAATCTACACAGTCAGTTTGTATCTTTCAGTTAGAAAAATTGTTTGCATGGTTTTTAATGACATTTTTTATGAATAAAACAACTTTCTCAGAATATGCAAGTTTCTCAGGCCCTCCAAAAACACCCTCTTTAATTTTAGGTTTGAGTTTTTATCAAGTACTACAGGTACTTGATAAATCAAATACTACAGAAAAGTTTATAATAAAAAACAACAGCACTCTCGTTGCCCATAGCCTGCAATCTGTTTTTCTTTTCTTTTTTTAATCGTGTGGTTGTTACTTCCATAGTTATGTATATTTGGATTTCTACTCCCTATTTATTTAACTTACACAATACCTATTAATTCTCGGACATGCAAGATGAAGATTTTACTTACCTACTATATCCCATTCCCCTTTTACTAACTCATACCTGTGTTTAATATTTATTTTATGCTATTTTATTTTATTGGTTACTTTTATACCTTTAATACTTATGTCTTTGATTTAAAAATATTAAATTTATTGGGGTGACATTGATTAATAAAATTTTATAGGTTTCAAGTGCAAAATTCTATAACACATAATCTATGTATTGCACTGTGTGCTCACCATCTGAAATCAAGTCTCCTTCCAACACCATAGATGTGACCCGCTTTACTCTTTTTTTCTTCCCCCCTCTCTGATTCATATTTTTAATTTTTCACAGTATCTTTTTATTTCTACTTTGTAAAGTGAAGATATTATTGCCTCCATCCTTTTCTTCCCCTTTCCTCTCTTGATTTCCCGTTTTTCTGTCAACTACATTATCAAAATTGTGAACAATTTCATTCTGCCCCACAACTCCATACAGCCTTGATACACGTCTTTCCTAAAAGTTGACTCTAAAAGTTGGAGATCAGTTGTAGGATTTGCATTATTATTACCATGTAAATAATATAAATTGGGTCAAGTAGTGTGCTAGAATTACATTTTTATATTAATAGGTCCATTGCCACAACTGTTGAGCAAATCAAAGGAGGGTGTTCCTAGCATTAGTGTCAAATGAAATTTTATTTCTTATACCTCATCAATTACTTAAAACTATGTTTGAGTTTGTTTTTTGGTCAAAACAATAATTACTTGTTTTTAAGTTTCTAATATCCTTTATTTAATTTCTTGCTGTATTTGCCTTTATTGTTATTGCCTTTCCACTCTCTAGCCTACCATTTATTCTATTAGTACTTTTATGTATCTATGTTTCCCTTAATAGATCTTTCCTCCAAAACCCTCCCTACTTCTGCTCCTGTGAACTGGTTGCTCTCTTCGTGCTGCTCAGTTTTTATACTGGATCTTACCATCACTGTTTTTTTAGGGTTGAGACTTTTACCAGTTGAATTAAATGAATTCCATTTTTTGCTCTCTCATTTTACTGAAACATTTCATATAACATCCTAAGAAAATGTTCATAAAATGTAATTATTGCATTCCACTTTATGCCAAACGTCTTTATTCTGTGCTCTCACTTGAATGTGTTTGTCGGTAAAAACAAATAAAAAATAGGTTAAAATTATTTTATCTCAAAAAAGAAAAAAATTATTTTATCTCAGAATTTAGGACACTTTGTTCCGTTGTCTTCTAACATATATTAAATCAAAAAATGCTAGTTTGATTTTCATTTCTTTGCACACAACTTGGTGTCTGTTCTCTGAACTCTTTTATGGTCTTATTTTATTCTGGGTGATCTGAAGTTCATTCTTTGAGCTACGCACTCTCTAATATCCTCAAAGTAGTTTCAATGTCACTTCAGGTAGACCTGTGTGCCTTGGAGTGTGTATCTTATATGTGTCAAATCATCAACTTTTGAAGAATCAGGATAAGAAAATCATAACTGATATAATCAAAATACCCTAAATAGTTTTATTTTATTGATTATAAATCTTTCGTCCAAATGAATTAAATATTTAAATTTCAAAATAATAGTAAATGGGCTGAATTATAGTAATATATAGTTATATATATATATATATATATATATATATATATATACACATATATATGTATGTATGTATATGTAACTATATTTATAGTTACATATATATACATATATAATTGATTCTGTAAATGAGAAACTGTCTAAGCAGAGATTAAAGAGAGATACAATAAAGAAAAACTTCAAAAATTTGATTATATGAATTTGGGTAGCTTCTGTATTGAAAAAATACAATGAAAATATTATAAGGCTAATGAAAACCTCAGAAAAATATTTGCAAAATAGTTTTAGAGTTTTGGCATTTTTACTATAATGAGATTTTATAAATAAAAAAAGAAAAATACCCCAAAAGGAAAAGATAAAATATATGAAAAGGTAATTAATGGAAGAAAAAAATAGAAATGGAAAATAAGTTGTGAAATAGTACTCATTTTCCAAAAAATGCAAAGAAAAATAGCAAAAATTTAACTTTTTAACATGAAATTGCAAAACCAAAAAGAATTTTAAGTAAAAATGTCGTTTAGGTATAACATGTTTTATTTAACCAGGTACTTTGTACTTTTATACCCAGCTTTTGTCTTTGAAAAGCCATAAAAATATATGGTATTCAGTTGACAAATATATACCAAAGGCCATAAAAATGCGCATTTCCATTGACCGAGCAGTTTTATCTCTATAAATTTAAATTAGGTGAGATAATCAAGTAAGTATGTGAAGATGCACACATTTATAAGGATATCCAACACTAAGTTGTTTATAAGAAAATTGGAAACAACCTAGTGTCCAAAAAAAGTTTGGATTAATGTTGTATTCATGTAAGAGAATTAAAAATGATGCTGTATCTACATATTTATGGACATAGGAAGACACCCAAAATATTATCTAATGAGAAAGGAATGCTCCAAAATAGTATGTACAGTATAATCCATTTTTTGTTGACTTACATAATTGAGAAAAAACCTGCCAAGCGTGATCCAGAGCCTCAAATAACACCATTACAGAGTATCATTACAAAGTATGGAAAAACATACACAGTAACATTAAGAGTGATACTCTCTGGATTATGATTTTGGCTTTTCTTCTTTATAATTTTCTGTGTTTTCTAAAATTTCTAAAATAAGCAAGAAAAAAGAGTTAACATTCTTTTTCTTCTATTTAAAGGTTTTTTTTTGGGGGAGTGGATTTTTTGTTTGTTTGGTTTTGGGTACCTCTTGACAGATTATCAGAATATAGATTTCCAATGGACACTATATGGCATAACCTCCAATTTACCATAATAGTCTCAACTTTCCTTACCTCACTTTTTTTATACAAGCCTTCATATGAGATTCATACACAGTAAATCTATATGTTTCCACATTATTTTCTTTCTGTGGTCTCATGTTTTCTAATTTTTTGAAGACAAGCGCTCATTCTTTATTCAGATAAAATGTTATTTGCTATCCCTAACATTTGGGGTGATGTTTTTATAAGATCTTATAATAGGCATTTCCTTATGAATTTAACTATCAAACATAAATAGTTCACACTAAATTTAGATATAAGGAATAACCCATTTAATCATACTAAATGATATGATTAAAGCCACTGTTCTGGTAGACAGAGTGTAGGTTGAGTACTTATCCAGATAATTTGATTACTGTAAACAGTCAACTTTGCCTGAATTATCTGGATAATTGCTTCACCTCTCCATTTTACATAGCCTAAAGTTCTAGCTTTATTTTGCATCCTATGGGCCACTTTCTGCAGTGATCAGCAATCAGAGAAAATCAGATTATCACTCTGTGTAACCTTCCTGTGCCTTGGATAATTAAGTCAACAAATTAGCTGAAGGCTCCAATGCGGAAGGGGATTGGTAGACTGTGGTTAAGACACATATTTATGAATTTTGCCTTAAGCTGCTTTTCTTGAGGAAGCTTTGATAAGAAACATATGATCTCAATTATCATTAACTCTCTGTGGTTTCCGTGTTTGGGAGCTTGACCTAGACTTTAGAGGGAGTAGGACCCCCTTCGATGTGTGCCTGAGCAGTATATTGCCAGTCCATTCACATTTTCCATCTTGTTATCTCACACCGAGAAAGGGGACTTAAATCACTCTTCACACACTCACTGCAGTCTCAGGGGCTATACTACTTATGCAGCTAAGTTTAGGTTTTCTTTCCTGCCCTTTGGTAATATGCTTTTCTCATCAACCAACCATCTTTCTTTAATGCTATTTTTAAACAGAAAATTCTTTAAATGAAATCTCTTAAAGTCAAAGGGAAATATGTAGACATGAAAACTGTCCCTATCATACACAGGTAAATAAGAATTTAACAATAAAATATGATTGCTATTTTTTGAAATTTTAACCATGTAAAAAGGGGTGGGTTTTTGGTTTTGTTTTTGCTTTTAGAATTTTAGGTTTAGTTTCTCTATGTGAAAAAGGCTTAAAGGATATCCTAATGTTTAATAGTAAGTTATAATACCACCTTTGAATATACATAATGAAAAGCCACTCCAAATATTAACTTTTATCCCGGACCAGGAATGGGGCTTACAATAAAGACTTGCAGAACTTGGCTGGCTGGAATGTGTGGGCTGATGGCCCAATGATGGCTGGGGGCACAATTTAAAAGGGGCATTTCTGTCACTTGTACCATGTAAATAGATATACCCTTCACATTTTAATCAAATAAAATGCTCCATCTGATGAAAGGAACACTTAATCTATATGACAGATAACTAGAATAAAAGGAGATAGCTCTCAGAATAATCATTTTAAAAATTTGTGACCAGTGGTGAATTATTTACTTATCTATGTATACATATTAACGCTACAAAAATAAGAAAATGGAGTTATTCAAAGTGACTTGCCCAACTTGCCTCCCAAGACGCGATTTGAAAAAAAACAAACAAAAATACATTGCTGATAATGAAAGTAATGTATGCCTATAATGAAAGCTTGAAAAATGCATAGAAATATAAAAGAATAAATACTTGCTCATCAACTAGAGATATTTTACATATTTTCCAGTGTTGTCTGTGAATATGCATTTTCCATAATTGAGAACACATTGCCTGTTGCAATTTTGATTCATCCTTTTCCCCCATTTAGTATTATAGCATACGTATATCATTCAGAATTTATCATGTTTCAAGGGTCAGCGAACCCAAAATAAATTGGCTGAAACAAACCCAGGAAATTATTGGCTATAGAACTGAAAATACCAGAGGAAGAAGTGGATTCAAGCACAAACCAGAGATTCATCTGGGTTCTCATTCCATTTACCTATGCTTCTCTCAGATTTGTTTTCTTTGTTTGGGTTTATCCTCCTGCTACCTCCCCTCATGTATGGCACCACATTCATCAGTATGGACTCCAGACTTTATACCCTTTTACAACAGTATCCAAAAAGAAAGTTTCTTTCCCAAAGCTCTTATGAAAGAAAATTTTTGTTGCAACGTTTCTACCAAAAGTGCTCAAGTAGACTCTAATTGCACCTGCTTAAATCGGGTATAAAACCTCAAACCTATTACTAAGATAAGGGAACATTTAGCTCTGACAGACTTACATTCGGCGGGTACGTGCTCAAACCCACCCAGGCCACATGGGTAGAGAGTACAATCTAATAAACTTCTTACTACCACTTGAAAAGTATCTTCACAAATGTTGTTGTAATGTCTGCATACTATCTCATCTTACTGTAATACCAATAGTTTACCGAACATTCTTTTCTTGTTAGACATTTAGTCTGTTTCCAGTTTTCCTATGTGAATCATGTTGTGAACATTCTTTTTTATAAATTTTTGGCTGACTTTGGTTTTAGGGTTTTTTGTTTGTTTGTTTGTTTTTTTAAAGAATTGATTATAAGTCTAATTAGTAGACTAGACCAAAGAACAGAGTATTTTCCTTGGTATATTGCATTTTAGAAGAACCACGTGTCTCATATGCATGGCTACCTATCTTATCACACCACTGCAAACATCATCATTTATAAACAAGTCTTTACTAATTTATCTAGTGAAATATTGTAGATCATGGTTTTTTTTTTTTTCAACTTTAACTTACTAATGAAGTCCATATTGTTCTATAACAATAATTGATAAAGAGTAACTGAGCATTACTGTGTGCATTTTAGATACATCAGATCATTTAAACATCATAAAACCTACATAATTAGTCAACTTGCCAAAAATAAAATGGCTAGAAAGTGGATGGCCAGCCAGGATTCAAATTCATGTCTACGTGACTCAAATCTAAGCTTTTAAGAATCATGTATTATGCATAGTAACTACTATGTGCATTTCCTACTTTGTTATTGGGTTGTAATAATTATCATGATTCACTTCGAAGAAGTCTAATCTCTGCTTAGGTCTAAAATCTAAAATCGCCAAAAGATATCACAGTTGAAAATAACAATAGAGTTGTGATTTTCTAAGAAAAAAAGAAAGAAAAAAAAACAGGTGAAAGTCACAATTTCCACAAAGATTCCCATCATTCAGTCAGTCAGCACATGGGTGCTAAACTAGAACCCTTTCTGTGCCTTTCTATTATTAATGTTAGCAACATGGAAAAGAAGAAAATAATGTATTGTTTTAGCTCTCCTATCTATATCATTGTCCTCTCAAATCCACATTGCTTTGGTAATTGTCTGATGATTTTTGTTAATATTTTGTCCAGAATTCTAGTTCTCAACAGGAGAATCAGTCTGTTACATACAGGCTAACCTGTCACTGCTGAAAGGAAAGTCTACAAGTATGAATTAAACATATCTCTGTAATCTGTATTAAGAATATTAACAAAGTTATAAAAGTAAAGAATACATTACCCACTTATAATATTGTCCCCAAGTTTTAGGTTGAAATGTGCCACAATAAAAGGAAAATTATAAAACCAGTGTCTTTGTGCGTTAGCTGGAAGCATGGTTACAGTCACAGAATGACTTCATGATAAGGCTGAGGAATATTCAGCACAAAACAAAGAAACACATCATTCCTATATTGTGGACACAGGAAGCCACAGGAATTAAACCTTTTGTAAAGTTTCTGGGGCATCAATTTGCCCACAAAGTGATTAATATTTGCATCCTACTTCATTCCACCAGAAGTCTTTATGAGTCATATATATGTCACAGTGCTCAGCACCCACAACCATTGAAGAAGAAAACCAAATAAGAATGCAACATTTATCCTTGTTCTTTCTCCCATCAACACACACACACACACACACACACACACACACATACACACACACACACACACACACACACACACACACACACACCCCTACACATATACGTACCACACAGAGGATAAAACAATAAAACATTCTTGGGTGCCGTACCACCACCACTGAAAAGTCAGTTCAGTTGAGGAAATAACGTTGTTTTGGGTAAGTCCTAATATTTCAATCTCAGGCATATTGCCAGATACTATTTATGTCCCCTTTTAAATACCTATCTGTTTAAGCTTCTCTTCCTTGGTATATCCTTTTAAGTTCTCATCACTATTTCTAAACATTTTTATGAGCCTATGTCATTTACTTGACCCCTTATTTTACTATCTTTTGAATCTGAAACCCATCATACAGAATTAGAAGTGTTTACCTGACTCAATCTAAGCTTTCAAGAATTTTTATACACACACATGTAAAGAAGACAAATGTTAATTTTGAAATTAAACAAGCAATGTTTAGCTAACTATATTCTAGAAGAAATGCCCTTTATAACAACCATAAATATATTTTCCAAATTAAAAAGAATTAAAAAGAATTTACCAAATTAAAAATAATTTACTTTTAAAAATTTCTATAACAATGGGGACAAAGAAGTGAGGTAACAGTATTCTATTTCATAAAATATAATTTTAATAAACAAAATATTAATTATATTGTCAGAGTTTGATGTACGTTTGGAAGTCACATATTCAACATATTTCTTTTAAGTCACATATTTCTTTTATTGAACTTGTATCACTTCAAAAAGTCACCAGTAGAGGGAGTAAATAATTTAAAAATAAAATTAATTATGATCTTTATTTTTAAGTAGCATGAGTTATTTATTTCTGCAAAATATCTGGCTTTGAAAAGACACTTTATAACTTTTGCAAGATTTATAACTATATGAGACACATTCAAATAGAAATAACTATAATTTATAAATCTCTTACTACTCTAAACCATAATTACACACGAGACCTGGATTTTTCTACTCTTGTTCACTTTCTTTTGTACTCTGGGACTTGGGAAAAGGGCTCATGACTACACAAATAAAAGTAACTTATAATTATATTTCTTCTACCTCTTTTTAATAAGCTAATGTCCCCTTTCCTTTATATTCGTTTTTTCTTTACTAGAGTGTTATTAGAACAGAATATGTATCTTTCTCTCTACTTTAATTCAAAAGAACAACATTAATGTCCTAATAAGTGTATGGCACTGTGCCAATCACTGGAAAGATACACATAAATAAAAACAGATTGGTATAGGCCAGGATCATGTATTCCACCCCCAGATTTTCAGCCGGTGTTTAAGGCTTACTCAAACCACCTGTACTGAGAGAGGAATTATGGTAGTTCCTCATGGGTTAATTGGGATCTATAGTCACCAAAAGAAACGATCACAGTGCTGGGTATCTAGAAAACAGTCTCCACTATACCAGGTGTGATTTTTGTATCAGTAGGATTCCACCTAAAGTGCTTAAAGCACAAGCTTTTACACTTCATAAGACTGATGATGTTGCTGACATTCTTTATGACCTCCCTTTCACTAGCATCTAAACTTGAGAATTCTTTCTGCATAGCCAAGCCCTGTCTCAGCAGCAGTAGAAAGTCCCTGCTGCAAGCTTACGGATAGACCATCCAAGTCCTCTGGACCTGGCTCAGGGGAGACAGAAGTAATCATCAAGAGATTCTAAAGGGGGACATAGATCAGGAAACAGATCAGGGCAGCATAATGATAGTAAACTTGAGTGAATTGAATCTACTTTCTATTAAGAAAGATGACATTTTTTTTTCATAAGTAACATAAGATTGGAGTTGCTGAGAAAGGAGAGGTTGCTGTCTTAAACATCCCCAAAGACATAAGGACATTGTAAATGTTTTCATGTTCATTTTGATAAAATCTCATTGCCCTTTCAGGCACAAAACTTAAGCTCTGTTAGTTTGAAATGTAGAACTGTTTTATCTTTTGTGTGCTCCAAACTGTTCTTCATTATGAACCAGCTCTCTTCTAAAGTTCTACGCTTTTCCATTCAACATCTACAGGAAAATAAATAATGCTGGTTCCAAATATCTTTTGTAAGAGAATGTTCAGAAGTTTGATCATATGCAGACCTCTTTGTTATGATATAGTAAACCTTTGATTGCATCACTTCTATCTAAACATGTTTCCCCTGACTGTCTTTCAGTTTGTACGAGGAAATCAAGATTGGTTTTCTTGGTTGGTTTCCTGTTTTGTTTCTCTTAAAGCACAAAGGCATCTAGTTGTTACTGGGGCACTATGTTCCACTGAGTCTCTTGTCAATCTGCTAGAGAAAAAGAAAAAAAGAGGAAAAAAATTAAGGATGTTTGTTTCTGCAATAATTAGGGAGGAATTCCACCTTTTATATTCTCAGATAGCAGGAAATACACCCATTGGCCACAATCCTAATAAGTAAACTTCAGATTCCTTAAAAGCTCTATTATTTTAACTATCATTCTCTTTAAAAATGGCTGGTTGTGGAAACCTCAGGAAATGCACAGGAAATAACTGCTTGAGAAAATGTTAGCCAGGGAATTGGATCATATAACAAAGTGGTAAGGCATGACTAAAACTATACACAAACGTTATTATTTAACTTCTCAAGCTGCTTTTGTTTGTGGAATTACATATTTACAAAGATAACTGTCACAATATGGATATTATGTCTTAGAACCATCATTTCCCGATTAGGCAAAGAGCCAAGGCATCCAGTTAATGGCTGACTTTTCAAGGCAAGGGGAGTTAGAGAACCAGGTCAATTATTCAGGTAATCTTGCTACTGAGAGAATTTGTGTTTAAAGATTCTGCAGTGATTGGCCCACAGAGGCAGACTGCAATCCACTGTTCATTTTAATTTTGGATATACATTTGATTCACAAGGTTACTGATACATGGAATCAAGGAGTCAGAACCTCTGACCTTTTATCTAAAATCTTTTTGCCTGAGGATTTGCACTGGAAAGAGCCAACATAAATAGGAGATATTCTCTCTGATGACTCCAGATCAATCTAGATGTATGAAGATTCCATTTCAGGCAGACCTGGGTTTATATCCCAGTTTTGCTACTTAGTGCAGTGTGTATGAATTTGGGCATGTTTTTATTGTCACTAAAGCTTAGTTTCTCTATTTGCAAGATGGCAATAATAGTACCTTATTCCTTGCCTTAAAGACACACATTTAATTTTACATTTGAATATTTCTAAATCTTCAGTGAGTTTTATAATTGATGAATGAATTTAATGCAGTGTTCTTGCTTTTACAAAATAACACATACATAAGTAAATAATGCAGTTTATAATCCATAGCATGCAGAAGTAGATAAAATGGTGTTCCCTAACTCTTGGTATTTTTGTAAGGATTAAATAATACTTAACCTGCTCTCACTACACAGAAAATACTAAATAAATCTTAGCTACAATAACTTCTACTACCATTGTAAGTATATCTACCATGACTATGAAACCTCCGTGTCTGTTTTCTCATGTGTGAAATAAGAAAAAGACACACCTAATCTCATGGAGTTAAATGAAATAAATTATCCAAAGCTATTTGCACACTGCTTGGCACATAATAAGTACTCATTAAATGTTAGCTACTATTATTATTCACAGTGATAGCTATGACCACTATTACAACTGCTACTACTACATCCACTCTTTACTAGGAGGAATCGCATGGCTATAAATCTCAGAAACTTGCAGTCTAATATTATTAAAGCTAAATATTTCAAGATGTTATTTTCTTTCATTGTTATTCCATTAAGCTGAGCCAGAGACTGGAGAAGATCAAAATCACTGGGCTAAAAATCACCTAAGAACATGGAGGAAATCCCTGCCTCCGTTCTCTGATGGCCTCAGTAAAGAGAATGTCCAAGTTACCAGGCATTGAGAAACTTCATAAAACACTGTTAACTCAAAATAACTGCAGAGCATTTTCTCTGGCTTTTAAATTGGTACAGTTGGTAGCTCAATTTCCTATCATATTTCATCTCTCTCCCTAACTAACCCTCTGGATATACACTGATACACTGAACACAAATACATACACGTATAAATTGGCCAGAGCTGGGGAAGGTAGCAAAGGAAACCCAAAATGAGCAGCAGAGGACTGATTATACCTTGCAGCAATTCAGAAGAAAAAATAGTTTACAGTATATATGTCTACTACCTGCCTCCTCTCATCACTTCGTTTCTACCTTTCTCCTCCACCTCTTCTTTTTTCTTTAAAATTTTTCCAATTCTGGTTTATTCTACCCTTCTTAGCTCTTTTTGTGAAAGAGCTGTCTTCAGGCCATAGTAAATAGAGTGTCTGTGCTTTGCCTTGGTATGAAGAGGGTCAGAAACATCTAATTACAAAAGAGGAAAACTGCTTAGGAAAGAAAAGATGAATATAAAAAGATGTTCTCCACAAGTTTTATTATATGTGAAAAAAATCTTTACATTCTTTTTACAACTCATAGTTTTCTTTAGTTGTTTCCTACTCATGTGACCACATACGAGGCATACCCAGCACCTAATTCAATAAAAGAAAAAATATGTAAAAACAATAACTATATGCATGTGGTGTGTATGTGTGTATATGTATATATACATATATATGTATATGTAAATACACATATATGTGTATATATATCCATATATATATATATATATATATTTCTTTTTTACAAAGTCAACAAAAATACATATTATGGTTGCTTTATTAGGACCCTTTTCTTGGAAGTGACAAAAATCCAGATCAAACTAGATTAGGAAAGGGGGAATACATTGTTACATAGAAGCAAACCACAAGAAAACCAGTAGTGTGGTAGTAGGGGGCAGTTAGCTGGTACAAGAAATAATCCACAGAGAATATCCAAATCTTTCTGACTCTAGGCTTTTGCTAAGCAACTGGAAGATCTAATAAACATGTCATAGCCTTGCCACCAGAAAGGCTGAGAGATACTTTCTATTATTTATGTTCAAAAATCCTAGGAAAGGGTTCTCCTTGTGACTAACCTAAACTGGGACATTCATTCACTTCTATTTTGGTGTAATTTATCAAATTAACTTTCTGAGAAGTAACTGCAGTGCAAATGAACACAGCACTATCTGACTTATTTAATTTTCTCTTGAGTTATAATAAATAGGAATTTTTATTTTTAATTATGTAAGTTCATGTTTACATAAACTATGTACACTGAGGAAAATGAAGTATGTCAGAAATTTAATTCCATACTTGAAACAATATTTCTGTATCCCTTAGTTCTGGACTAGGGACTATGTCTATATTGCTTTAATTTTCACACCTTAAAAAAAATCATTACATATAAAAGAACCGCACTAAACTCAGCCAATATAGTAATAATGAATTTGTTTTCATATAAGTTTTAAAACTTTATTGAAATCAAATCACCGTGGTTAATTGTCTAGTGTGATTTGCACGGTTTCAGACAAAATTAAGAGCAAACAGTACTCAAAATCTTTATGAAAATCCAGTCAGAAACCTATTGACTAAAATCAATAAAATTTCACTTAACATAAGGAGTTGTGTGTGTACATGTTAACAGAACTCATCTGGGAACCAGTTCGTCTTAGTTATTACAATGGCAAATTAGAAGTTTTAAGTATAAAGGATGCTGTCTCTTCATTTGACATTTGAATACCAGTTTCTAAATTAATTCTAAATATGAGATGGGTAACAAACGTGAGGGACTTATTACAAAGCTAGGTGACAAGGTAGGATAAACATAGAGGAGGAAGTGAAGGGTGAAAAGTAAAAAACAAAAAACTATGTGAAGAGCAGGCATAGAAGGTCGAATTGTGGTTGGATGGAGTTCCTGGATCTAGACAAGGGACCATAGCTCTAGATTTTGATTAATCATGATAACTATATGGTCTCAAGAACTAATTTAAATTTCTTACCGCAGCAGTAAGCAAATTACAAAACTATACTCGCTGACACTAGCTGTTAAGCAAGGTTTTTTTCTGTTTTGTTTTTTTTTTTTTAACTTGTTTTATTTTCTCTTCCAAGTGCATTTCATGTTTGCCCTGGAGACATATTATGTATGATTTACCTAAAGTAACCTCTTGGTTGAAGGCTGAAGGATCATTGAAGGGAAATGGGGAGAAACCTGAAATATGAAGGAAACTACTTCCCCAGTCTCCTAGAAGAGAGGAAACAGATTGGCAGAGGGTGTTTATTTAAATTACTAAATTACCTTTACAGTGACCTCAGGCCAGGGAGGTACTTATTTGCAAAGCTGTAATAGAACGTCTTTAGCAGGAAATCTTAAATAAGGGCAAAACCACTTCAGGACCTTGGCTGGAATTTTGAACTAAGAACATTAAGCAATCAACAAGGAAATAATATAGCATTATTTCATTGATATAGACTGTGCTATAAATAAGAAGAAATGAAGGAAGGAAGCAGTATACTCTATTGCTTTGGTAGTAAATTTCTTTGGCAAGGAAGAAAATAAAATAGGGAAACATAATTTGCTTCAAAAGCAGAGCAATAAAAATATTTTGAACATATTAAAAAAAAAAAAACCTAATCATTAACACTAAAGATCTATCAAAACTGGGAAGGGCAGAATAAGAAGAAAAAAATGTAAAGCATGTTTTTCTTTCTTGAGCTTTTTTTAGTGTCTTAGTGCTACGGAATTAGAGCTGCAAGCTGAAATGATTTATAAAATGAAAAATTCCTGCCCACCCAGTTCACAGACAATCATGTGCAATAACTACTGTGTTCTGCTATTTGCCATAATATTTAGCTCAGATGTAGCCAGAAAATCCCACTACACACAGAAGAGTCAACTGTAAAAAGAAACAGATTTCCTCACATTTCTCTCATGTGCTTGTACACTGACACACAGGAAAATAATACATACATATTTTTGCACACACCAGTAATTTCCCTTTTATTTTATCCTTTTGCTTTTCTTTTCCTTTTTTCAAAAAGATTAATTTACTTTCACTTGTGAAGTAATTCCTATATAAACTTCTCACCTCCCTTCTCCACCTCAATCACCTAACCCTTTTTCCTCTCCACAGGATTCAGAACCAGGTTATTTACGTGAGTAATTTAGCAACTACCCACTCATCTAAATTTAATCATTGTGCCACAAAATTTTGTTAAATACTGTATATATATATATATATATATATATATATATATATACACACACACACACACATATATGCATATATATATGTATGTATGTGTGTGTGTGTGTGTGTGTATATATATATATATATATATATATATATATATATATATATATAGCTAATTAGCTATATCAGGTATGTAACTGCTCAGGAGAGTATAGCCTGGTCTGAAACTCTACATAGTACATTCGTTTGTGCTGTTATGCAAAGCTTAATAAAAACATGCAGAAATTGTGATTATTAAATGGAAAAAACACCATTAATTGACATACACAAGACTATTGGCAACTCCTTCCACACATATATATGTAACCCAGAACAATTTGAGGTGTTGTGTAAAAATGATTTAAGTAGAAAGCAGCCCTATACTTCTCTTTGAGGACCCTGTATTTATGTTGGAAAGTCTTATACACAATAGAGACTACCATGAGATTATTTACAATCAAACCCTGTAGTCATTCCGAGAAATGAAGAGATTTTCATAAACTTGGAGAATTGGAAAAAGTCAATGGAAATGGTGGGACTTAACATGAGTTTAAAATATAGTTTGGGATAATAAAGACCTCACATACCATGTATGGCTCCTGCCACATTGGACTGCCTAGAAGTGATAATTACAAATTTCCCCATATTCTCTGGATATATGAGCATGCAAGAAAGCTTGAGAAACAACAAAGCTTGGAAAGCAAGAATGAAGCAAGTAGCTGTAGAGGAAGTGGAATGATAGGGATAAAGGAGTTTTAGTTTCATCTCTGTCTCAATCTCACTGTGAGTTTTTTTGGAGGAGGTTAAAGCAGTCTGCCTCAATATTCAAATGATGAGGATTGTGTTAAGACCAGTAATTTTTAGAGGATGGATGAATGTAGATATAAAATGTTTCTAGTGTGGGAGTGGATATTAAAACCTCTGGCAGAGGGAAACTTTTTAACTATCCCATGGGGGAAAGTCTTAAGTGACATTCTAAAGAGCTTTTATTCCCCAAACCCACCCTCCTGCCCATTCCTTGCCCAACACATACAATTAAAGGAAGATTACTTATTGTAAAGGGAGATGTGCAGATGGGGATGGGGTGCAGAGCTGAGCCGTGCTCTATCCTTTCTCATTCCTCTTGCTCAATTCAAAATTTTTATTTGCATATTCCCATATCTCATCTTCAATAATTTTTTTAGGCCCACAGCTAAACTCTTATGTACTTTTGAATGAAATTTCAGAATACTTTCTCACTTGACCTCGATAATACTTTATAATCTTAGTTCAAGGTAGAAAATTAATATCTATGTGATCTGCTGTATAAATTCGGAAATTATTATTGGAAAGCATATCTTTTTTAAGATGGTTCTATCTTTGACTACAGTAAATTTAGAATTGACATCAATGTATTAAAAATGTTTGCACTAAAATCTGTTTCTTGATGTATTTTTTTTCAGTCTTTTCTGGTTAATCTGATTTTCTAATCCATAAATTAAATAATTGGACTTGGTAAAAACACATCTAAACGCCTCGTAGCTTTTTTCTATTGATAGGGAGAGTGGATGAAAATGAATCCATTCTCATGAAAGCAGAATGTGGACTCTCTCCTTTAGCCACCAAAAGGAACACAGGAACCCTTTTAGTTGGAGGTGATAAATACCATACTAAAAATAACATAAGTAAAAAAATAAGGGAAAAGTATATTTTAAAGTCTTTGAAGGCCATGTCACAAAAGTCCAAGGATACATTTCCTCAAATATGGCTGGGATCCAAGGTCTCAAAGAATTCCATCAGGATATCTCACCTCTACTAAATGGCTCTCTTCATATTGCTGGGTCATCAATGGCTAACAACCACATATTGGCATGCTACCAGAAAGAGAGTATAGGCAAAGACTTCTTACATAGGGGCAGACGCCCAAATAAGCTGGAATTTTAACACTCTGTCACTGTGAGATTTTATGGAGCCCTTTATCTTCCTAAACATTACATAGAGAATACCTTCTTATCTTTCATCTTAAATTGTATTTATTTCTGGTTTTGTTTTTAAATACTTTAAGAGAACTAGGATAAATAGAATATTGCGAAAGATCCATTTGTTTAAGGGCTAACTGTAATCCAATGGCAAAAATTACCAAAGCTCTATATGAAAACTACAACATTTTCTAGCATTTCTGTCAAGAAAATAACAACTAACATTAACTGAGCCCTTACTATGTATATATTAAGGGAAAGGCACTATTCTACATGATTTATATATGTTAACTCATTTATGATGGAACTCTGGACTTTTGTGCCATGGCCCTCAAAGACTTTCACATACTGTTATCCTCATTTTACAGAGAAGAGAACCGAGAAATTGATGCATTAACTTAAGTCACACAGCAAAGCTAGGATTTGAACCACTCTTCTTAACTAGTTTGTTTGTTATGTTATCCAACAGTTTGCACAGCTTTACGGTTTTGTTACCTTTTTTTTTTTCTTTTTTAGCAAGCTGGAGTTT
This sequence comes from Rhinolophus hipposideros, assembly GCF_964194185.1. NCBI lineage: Eukaryota > Metazoa > Chordata > Mammalia > Chiroptera > Rhinolophidae > Rhinolophus > Rhinolophus hipposideros. The sequence continues at coordinate 35,322,512 of NC_138061.1, read as the reverse complement.
GTGTTTCTGAAAAATAGAAATGAATTAAATAGAATAAGCCATATGTTTAGACAAACACGTGCTTTCTCCTTTTATTACGGCCTTAACTACGTACTAGAAAATCTATAAAAAGGCATAGAGTTACTTTTTTCTCCAGCCTTCAACAGATTTTTCATAGTTAAATTGACAAAATAATGTTATGTTTTAATGTATTTATTGGTCAAACTCTAAAATTAAATTCAATGAGTATAGACTTATATCACTTTTTTGTATCTCTCTGATTATTAGAAAGCCTCTGAGAATGAATTTTCCATTTGTTGTTTTGAAGTTGCAAACACGTGGTTTTCTTCTTTTGCCTCAATTTCTAAATGAAACCACATGGATAGAGAAATGACTGCACATATCTAGTGGGAAACACTAAGTCATCTGCTCTCTCTGCAGTATGATTAATAGAGTCTATCTAAATCATCCCTGCATAAAAGACATCGGTGAGTATTTGTTAGGACTTGTTTGGTTGCAAAAACCATAAACTTAAGCTGACAGGGAAAGGATACTAGTGTTTCTTAGGGACACAAAATGCAGATTTAAACTGAGCCTCAGGAACAACTACAACCAAAGGCTCAATTACTATTAAGATATTTGTTCTGTGTTTCTGCTGGTTCTCTTTTATTGCTGAGCAGTGTTTTCTGCCTTCTCAGTCTGCACAGTCGAGCAAAATTACTACCAACACCCAAATGTATACCTTCCTCTCAGATACACCTATTATCTTGGTCCTGATTCCACATTTCCAAAGAATAAAAAGGTTCATCTTGGATTAGTTGCTTATTCCTGGTCCAATTAGTTGTCACTAGAGAGAAGACTAGAGTTGGCTCAATTTGAGTCAGTTACCAATTCTTGGAACAAAGAAAGAATAACACATGTGGATGGGGAGTGGTGGTTTTCAGAAGAAGATTCTAGGAAGTCAAAACAGTATGTACCTACAGACGTGACCTTGCTATTAATATTTAAAGTCATGTATCTGATTTCTACTTATCTGGCTGAAAGGGGATTCCAGACTATTTTCCAATAGTGTTTATAAAGGTGGTACCTTTTCTGCAAATTCCAAAAGGCAAAAACCAAATGCTTAACTCCAATAACTCATATAGATGATCTTGATAAACTCTGCAGAGGAATACAAAGGAAATTATTTGAATGGAAAACACCAGAAAAATCACACACAAAAATCACCTGGTCTATATCTATTCTCATCCAAAGTACACCAGTTGCTAAGGAGAAAATTTAACTGATGTGATTTTCACTTTTTTTTTTTCATTTCTAACCACAAGGAAAAAGAATATAAAGAGCTATACACCAACCATAAGGGAAATAGCTAGAGGAAACACAAGAAGGAGATGGAGGAGGAAAGATATGGCTTTGATCTATGGAAGAAATGGATTATAACAAGATTATTTAGAATCATTGTGATTAAGATTCCACCACTAATGGAACATAGGCTTCAAATGAAAATAAAGTTATAAAAAGTACAGAAAAATTCCTTTTCTTGAACATATGTTTTTACACTAAAATTATAGTAATTATTTATTCAACAGCAGAGTTGAGAAAATGACATCCATTAACTATTAATGTTTTCACTTACTTTTCTCCAATGAAATGCATTGTCTAATGCAGTGATTGAAAATAATTATTTAAAAAATGATCCTCATGCCTACTAATGTGTTTTTAAAAATATGTTTTCCCTCTGTCATATGGCCCTGGGAACCAAGTTCTCTGACATTTTAATTATTTCACTATATGTTCAAATGGGACAGCTTCATTTGCTAGAATTTTTATTTGCTTCTTTAAGATTTAGTCCTACGCGGTGTTCAATATATGAATCTTTCTTCTTTTTTCTACTCAATTTCCTTACTTCCTCCAACCTTCTAGTACCAAAACATCATCATCAGAATAGGACCTCCTTGTATGCTATTCCTCAGTATGCCAGTGATAAAAAAGAGTATTTTAAATATATAGCCATAGAGGCCACATGTGTACCTTATATAGGCCTTAATATAAATCATGAGGAGAGGGCCTCCAGCATCCTAAGAGTAAAGTCTTGAACTTGGTATGTATAGTAGTTAGTCTTTGATCCAAGTAAACCCACAATTGAATTAGCAGCAATGATTTTTCTTTCTTTCTTTTTTTTTTTTTTTTTTCTTTTTGGTTTCTTCTCTTTCTCATACCTCTGGTAGATTTGTAGCTCAGAAAACCATATCCCTAGAGACATATGAGGAATGATTCCATTTGCAGTGTCTGCAGCTTCTCTGACTCAATAAGTGAGTATTAACAAAGGAAAGTGACAAAGCTAGACAGTTCAAAAGAATGAAACTTGTCATGGCCTGATAGTAATAGTCTGTCATTATTCCAGAGTGGGGAGCGGAACAAAGTGATCATTATAACCAAGTGATAAATCAGATTATGTTAAGGGTCCCTCTCTACTACATAATCATTTAGATTTACATTTTTCTTATTTGTGCTCTAGCTCTAAATGGCCTGAAAGGGCAGTGTCATATTGAAGACATTCATTAAAAAAAATAAAAAAGAAAACAGAAAAATCCTCTCAGCTTGGCACTTTTGTTCTAAGTTATCAGTTGATAACTACTCTCCTACACTCTGCTGCTATCACACTTTTAGCAAAAAGGAACCATTAAGCCAAAAGCTTACGTGCCTAAGTATGTTGGGTTATAAATATCAGTTTTCTAAGTACACTGCAAACTCTATATGAGTAGTTAAACTTCTCCTGAGTATCTCCCAACATTTTAATTTTATTTCTATATTTTCACTTCAACTTATTTCCTAAAGGATTTAAAGTGACTTCTAAAATATTTCAAATACTTTCAGTTTATCTAAATGAGAAGTAGTTAAAAAAAAAGAAAACTAAGTATTGGTAGATTAAATGAAGTTACAAATCAGGCTCTCTCTCTCTCTCTCTCTCTCTCTCTCTCTATATATATATATATATATACACACACACACACACACACACACACGATATATATCATATGATCTAATGAAGACACACCATTTGTCTCACTTTATTAACAGGACAATGAGAAAGAAGCATCTGATGGGTTAGTTATATCTTATTTATCAAGGTATTCATCGGCTCACAATACCTACTTAGAAGAAACAAAATCATCTGAAGGTTACTCATAGTGGAAAAAATTTCTCAATCCTTGGCACCGTGTTAGATAAAGAGTTGGGACTTGAGACAGGTCTACTGGTTAACAGGACAATTCAATCTAGGGCCATTATCTTAAATTATGGATGACCCCTGTTTTTGAAAAAAAATCAGAAACAAAAATCAAAATAGCTTATTTTTTTCTTCTTCTTTATATTTAGTGAATTTGGCAGAAGCAGATTTACGGCCACAAAGGTTTGATGACACTAGAATATGAAGGTAATCCCTTGTTTATGAGGTGTCCTGCACTACCTGTTGGAATTAGCTCATATGGAAATATATGTAGGTCTTTATTGCTAGAGGGTGACATGGGTCATATCTGGACTTCAAATCTGTGTGGAACAATGTGGGAAAACATGAATAGTTGGGGACATTCCTTCTACCTTTCATCATCTGATAAATGACTCATTTCTTTGGACAATGACGTGGGCTTGCCATGTGAGTCTGCCCTGGAATCCTTTACCATTCCACTATGGAACTGACTTTAGACCGTGTTAAGAAATTTATTTTCAACAGTTTTAGGAAAGTCGATGCAAATATTTTTGAAACATGTGAATATGAATAGAATTGAACTGCCCAATTTGTCAATTAAGCTTGATCTGATAGAGTTTACTTTATTGACCCTTGACCAATACAAAGTTATAGAACAATGAGCAAAAGACTCTTGACCCCTTCAGGATTTACAGTTTAATCTTCTTCCACTCCCCTTGAGGGTAGACTAGACTTACTGACTTGCTTCCAAAGAATAGAGCATGGAAAGGGAAGAATGGTAGGGAAATCTGGCAAATACTGGCTACTGGCTTAATCAAGTGATGAAGGTTAACATCCTCAGTGATGACATGTGGATATCATCTACTCTTGATATGATGTGATGAGAAGGGCACTTCACCTGTGATATCCTTCCATAAAACCTATAACCCCAGCCTAATTGTGACAAATCATCAGATAAACTTTGAATGAGGGACATTCTACAGGATATTTGGCCAGTTTTCCTCAAGATCATTATGGTCATGAAAACCAAGGAAAGACTGAGGAGCTGTCACAGATCAGAAGGGACTAGGGAGAGATATCATAAATAAATGCAATATAGTAGTGAGCATTGGATCCAGAAAGAGGATATTAGTGGAATAACTGATGAAATTTAAATAATGTCTGGAATTTAGTTTATAATATGTCAGTTTCTTAGTTTGACAAATGTACCATTGTAACATAAGATATTAACAATGGTAAAACTGAGTAAGGAGTATACAGGGATTCTGTATTATCTTTGAATATTTACTTAAATCTAAAAGTAATATAAAATTAAAAGCTTCTTTTAAAAAGATTCTGGAGCTGTCTATTATTAAATCACCTTATGACTTATTGTGTATAAAGAATAACATCTTTAAATTTAAGTGTGAAAAACAGTAGCAAGAGGAAGAGAATTTTCTAATTAAGCATATATTAGCTAAAAAGTAATAATAATTTTAAAAACATCATGTAAGCCATGACAAAACAAAACAAAAAAATTATTTGGAACATAATGAATGTGAAAAACAACTTACTGTAATTATGCATAAAGATGAAACTCCATATTCTTTGATAACTCCTCAGAGACATGTATTCTCCTTATATTTCCTCCCATAGAAGATGAACTTCTTTTTAATATTAGCCACATATACCTCTCCCTATTATACACAGTCCCCTGAGTCTTTTTTTAGGAAGTTCAAAGGGGATATTTTTTTCCACACCCAAATTATTCTGAGGTATTTTCTTTCTTTCTTCTTCTGGCATGTTTATCTTGTTTTAATCACCTTCCCTGTACCATGAAAAACAACAAACGGTGTCTGAAGCTCTGCTCTGTCAAACTGGTAAGTAATGCAAGGAAGCTGGCAACCAGCTGTTTTTCATTTCTGCTATGGAAGGGAAGAGCAGACAGAGACCAGTGTCCAAATGAAAGAACTGTATACATAGATTCTATGAAATCTTTGAATGAAATAGTGCTGTCAGAGAAGGGGCCAAAGTAAAATAGATTCTGCCACATTTTTTTAAGTGCTTTTGTGAATTTGCAATGAAATTTATACATGTAGAATGAATCCATTGCTCCAAATTGCAAGAGAATAAAAGAATGTGGGATTGAAAAGGGAAAAATATTTGTGCTATATTTTTCTATACGAATATAGATACAGGACACCTATTTAATAAATTAACTTAAACCCTCTCTACAAAATAGAGATGTTTGGAAATGGAAACAAAAGTAAAAGCAAGAAATGTTATTATTTTAAAAAATATATTTAAGCACTAAAACGTGTAGAGCACTGTACTAATTAGCTGGGAGAAAAAAAAGTACAAGCTTATAAACCTAAAAGGAGAAATTACATAAATTCCTTATCATGAGATATGAGATAAATGTTAATTTCTATGATAACAAACAAAATATTGTTTTATGAGAAGCACATTGACCTGAGGGCAAGTGTCTTTTAGAATATTTTAGTAAATTGAATTCATAGAGGGAAATTATCATCATCTACTAATTTCCTGCAGGGGGCAGAATTACCTTGGAGGAAATAGATGGTATAAAAATATGAGGAAACAAGAAACAAAATAAAGCAGAAAAGTAAAAAAAATAAAATAAAAAAATGTATTTTTGGACTCATTCCAAGTTGAAAAATACATTGTCAATTTTTAAGAGTAACAAAGCATTCTTCAGGAAATATTTACCTGTTGATAGCCTAGCATTTACCATCAAAGGATATTTCTTTCAGCTACTCAATAGAAAGACTGATTTTGTGCAATATTCTATGATAACAAGTTCTTATTGTTTTTATAGATCAAGGATACTACTTGAAGTGAGCTAGTTTGCTTGGTTAAAAATACCATTTTGTGTTAATAAAATACTTAGGTATAAATCTAACAAAATGTGCACAAGATCTATATGAGAAAAACTAAAATTCTGGTGAACAAAATCAAAGGACTAAATAAATAGATAAGTATTCTATATTCAAAGATAGGAAAACAATATTGTCAAGATGTTACTTTTTCGAAACTTGATCTATCGATTCCATGCAATCCCAATCAAAATCCCAGAAAGTTATTTTATGAATATCAACAAGCTGATTCTAAGGTTATATGGAAAGGCAAAAGATTCAGAATAGCTAACACAATATTGAAGGAAAAGAACACAGTTGGAGGGCTGATACTACTTAACTTCAAGACTTACTATAAAGCTACAGTAATCCAGACAGTGAGCAACTGGCAAATGAACAAATAGGTCAATGGAACAGAATACAGAGCTCACAAATAGACCCCCATAAATATAGTGAGCTGATCTTTGACAAAGGAGCACAGTTAATACAGTGGAGCAAAGATAGTTCTTTTCAAATAAAGGTGCTGGGACTGGACATCCACATATAAAAAAAAAAAAAAAGTGTATCTAGACACTGACTTTATACCCTTCACAAAAAATTAACTCAAAATGGATCATAGCTCTAAATGTGAAATGCTAAGCTATAAAACTTCTAGAAGGTAACAGAGGACAAAATCTAGACTACCTTGGGTATAGTGGTGCCTTGTTAGGTACAACACCAAAGACATGCTTCATGAAGGAAATAATAAACAAGTTGGATTTCACTAAATTTAAAAACATCTGCTGTGTGAAAGACAATGTGAAGAGAATGAGGTGACAAGTTATGGACAGGGAGAAAATACTTGCAAAAGATTATCTGATAAAGGACTGTTGACCAAAATATACAAAGAACTCTAAAAACACAAGAGAACAATCAACCTGATCGAAAAATTGGCTGAAGTTAGTAACAGACACCTCACTAAAGAAAATATACAGATGATTGATAACCATAGGAAAACATCCTTCACACCATACGTTTTCAGGTAAAAGTAAATTAAAACAATAAGGTAAAACATACCTATAAGAATGGTCAAAATCTAGAAAACTGAGAACACCAAATGTTGGTAAGCATGTGAAGTAACAGGATCTCTCATACATTGCAGGTGGAAATGCAGAATGGTACAGCTTCTTTGGAAGACAATTTGGTGGTTTCTTACAAAACTATATTCTTACCACATTATTCAGGAATTCCACTCCTTGATATTTACCCAAAGAAGTTGAAAACTTGTGTCCACCCCAAAACCTGCACAAGGAAGTTATAACACCTTTATTCATAATTGCCAAAACTTAGAATCAACCAAGACGTCCTCCAGCAGGTGAATGGATAAATTGTGGTACAACCTGCCAATGGAATATTATTCATTGTTAAAAGAAAATGAGCTATCAAGCCATGAAAAGACATAAAGGAACCTTAAATGCGTATTACTAAGTGAAAGAAACCAATCTGAAAGGCTACAATGCATACTATTTGATTCCAACTATATGATAGTCTGTAAAAGTTAAAACTATGGAGACAATAAAAAGATCAATGGTTACCAGGGGCGGGGGTGGGGGCACAATGGGGATAAGAAGATGAATAGGTAGAGAATAACAGACTTTGAGGGCAGTGAAAATAATCTGTATGATGTTATAATAATGGATATATATCTTTATACATTTGTTCAAACCTATAGAACATACGATACCAAGTGAGAACTCTAAGATAAACCAGTGAATTACATCATAGAAATGGTGGCATGAGGTGAACTTCTTGAAATCTCCCCTGGAATTTACCATAAATTGAACAGCTATAATTCCACAAAGGACTCCCTGCAAAGCAGACAGGCAAGATAAAGAGATGCACAATTAAAATCATCTAAAGGTGGGCAAACTGGGTGAACAGGGGGAGGAGGGAAAGGGGAAGTGCGGAGATGAGGGGCCAAAGAGGTGCAGGATGCAGACCTAACTCAGAACTCCAAGCTCACTGCATCCCGGAGCTATCACAGCCTAGCTGCAGGAGAGGGAAGAATTCAGACTGCTAGCACTCCCCTTATGGCCCACACTCCTGGCTGAGGATTAGCATATAACACGGTTGTACCCAATGCTCATGACAGAGACCTTGGAGTAAAGACTGGGGAAGAAGGGTGAAAAAGTTAATTTAAGCCCTCACTGCCAAGCAGAAAATGGGAAGCATAGGCAGGGAGCCTGGCTGACCCTTCCCTACTTTCCCAGAGCTCGCCCCACCCCTACCTGCCCAGTGCTAGAAGGGGAAGGGTAGTAGTGTCAGATGAAAATAACTGATTATTTGCATTTCTGAGATCTGTGGTCCACAACCACGGACTCGTGGCCCAACTAGTTCTGATGAAGGGGAGGAGCCTTGGGTGCAAGACTGGCTATGCTACTGGTCACCGCCATTGCTCAGAGCCACCTCTCAGAATCCACCCCATCAGTGACTCCACCTACCTGGGCATATATCTGCAAAAGTAAACAGAGACGCTGAAACACACAGGCCCTGAAATTGTTGCAGGAAGATTTTGGAACTTCAGAAGCTCTCCATATCCCTCCATGGAGGCAGTGCCCTGAGACCCAGGTGACATGTTAACAGAGAAGACCACCATCCAGGGAAACCCCCCTCCATTTTGTTAGAAGCTGGAACAGCGCAGAGAAAGCATAACTCTACAGCGTGAGAGAGAATAAAAGGCTGCAGTCGGAGAGAAAATAAAGCATTCTACCAACACCTACTGGAAAGCAAAAGAAAGACCTCTTGCTATTAACCTGTTGCAGAACCCACTCCAGAAAATTAACTTAAAGACATGCAAATATGTGACTTAAATGACAGAGATTCAAGACTGCAGTTCTTAAACAACTCTACGAGATGCAAGAAAACACAGACAGGCAGTTTAATGAACTCAGAAACACAATCAAAGAACAAACGAACATTTTACCAAAGAGATTGAAATTTTAATGAAGAACCAAATAGAATTTCTGGAGAGTAAAAACTCAATAAAATAAATAATGAAATAGCCAGTTTAGATAGTAGAATTGACCAGATGGAGGAATGAGTGACATCGAAGATAGAAATCTGGAAATGACACAGATGGAAGAAGAGAAAGACCTGAGAGTTAAAAGAAATGAAAGAACTCTACAAGAACTTTCTGACTCCATCAGAAAGAACAATATAAGAATGGACATACCAGAAGGAGAGAAGGGGAAAAGGGAACAGAGAGTATATTCCAGTAGTTGATGAGAACTTCCCAAACTTGTGGAAAGATTTGGATCTTTGAATCCAAGAAGCAAATAAAACATCTAATTACCTCAAATTACCTCAATCTCAACAGGCCTTCTCCAAGGCACATTGTATTGAAGCTATCAAAAATTAACAACAAAGAAAGAATCCTCAAGGCAGCCAGGGAAAGAAGATGGTAACCTACAAAGAAAAGCCCATTAGAATATCATCAGATTTTTTAGCAGAAACTCCACAAGCCAGGATGGAGTGGAATCAAATATTCAAACTATTGAAAGAGGGAAATTATGAGCCAAGAATAATATATCCAGCAAAGATATCCTTTAGATATGAAGGAGGATAAAGACCTTCCACACATACAGAAGCTGAGGGAATTTTCTAACATATGACATTCACTACAAGAAATACTGAAGGAAGCTATTCTCCTGAACAAAAAGCAAAAGAATACAAACCAGGAGCAGCATTACGAACAGACAGACAAAAGCAGGAAATGGAAATCTCTATACCCAATAGGACACTATACACTTAGCCATAACATACAGGACAAAGAAGAAAAAAATACAAACAAAAAAAGAGAGAGAGAGAGAAAGAGAGAAGAAGAAGACAACTTGCTACTGCAGTGTAGAAATCAATTCAGAACATAAATAGGGATAATTTGTGACAATAAAAACATAAAAGAGGAGAGAGTAAAGGTTTGAACTAGGAAAAGTGAATGGAGAAAGGAAGCATGCTGGAGAAAATGGAATACTCTAAATATGAAACTTTCTTTTACATAAAAATGGTAACCACTCAAAAAAAAAAAATTCCAGAACTGAAGTATATAACATAAAAAAAGAAAAAAACAGATGAAAAAGTCATAGAATATCACCACACTGAAATAATAGACAGCAACAAAAAGGCAAAGAAACAATGGAGACTCTGTCCTACCAAAAACCAAAATAGAATGATAGAAAATCCTCATATATCAAAAATCACCCTAAATGGAAGTGGACTGACCTCACCAATAAAAAGGCACAGAGTAGCAGATTGGATCAAAAAAACTAAACGCAACCATATGCTGTCTCCAAGAGACACATCTCAGCTACAAGGACAAATATAGACTCAAAGTGAAAGGGTAGAAATTGACACTCCAAGCAGATGGTATTCAGAGAAAGCGGGGGTAGTTACACTGATATCAGATGAAACAGACTTCTGGATAAAAAAGGTAACAGGAAACAAAGATAGACATTTCACAATGATAAAGGGGACTATAAAACAAGAAGATATAATAGTCATCAATATTTATGCCCCCAATCAGGAAGCACCAAAATACACCAAGCAACTAGTAACAGAACTAAAGGGAGAAATTGACCAAAACACAATTATAGTAGGGGACCTAAATATATGGTTGACAGCTATGGATAGATCATCCAAACAGAAAATAAATAAATATCTGCCTTAAATGACACATTAGATGAAATGGACATAATTGACATATATAGAGCACTTCATCCTAAAATGTCAGACTATACATTCTTTTCGAGTGTACATGGAACATTCTCAAGGATAGACCACATATTGGGACATAAAACTAGCCTCAGCAAATTTAACACGATTGACATCATACCAAACATATTCTCTGATCACAAGGCTTTGAAATTGGATATCAACTGCAAAAAGAAAGCAGGAATAAACACAAATATGTGGAGATTAAACAACATACTTTTAAATAACGATTGTTTCAAAGAAATAAGAAACGATATCAAAAGATACATAGAAACAAATGACAATGAAAATATATCCTACCAAAATTTTGGGGATGCAGCAAAAGCAGTTTTAAGAGGGAAATTTATATCATTACAGGCCTATCTCAAGAAAGAAGAAAAATCCCAGTTAATAACCTCATGTTGCACCTTAAGGAACTAGAAAAAGAACAAATGAAACCCAAAGTCAGCAGAAGAAAGGAAATAATAAAAAAAGGAGCAGAGCTAAATGAAATAGAGAACAAAAAGACAATAGAAAAAATTAATGCAACAAAGAGCTGGTTCTTTGAAAAGATTAATAAAATTGTCAAACCCTTGGCTAGACTCATTAAGATAAAAAGAGAAAAGATACAAGTAAACAAAATCAGAAATAAAATAGGGGAAGTTACTACAGATGCCACAGAAATACAAAGGATCATCCAAAAATACTATGAAGGACTATATGCCACCACATTCAATAACCTAGAAGAAATGGACATGTTCTTAGAAACATATAGCTTTCCTAGGCTGAATCACGAAGAACTGGAAAATCTAAATAGACCAATCAACAGTAAGAAAAATTGAATCAGTCTCAAAAGTCCAGGACCAGATGGCTTCACTAGTGAATTCTACCAAACTTTCAAAGAGGATCTAATACCTGTCCTACTCAAACTCTTCCAAAAAATTGAAGAAGAGACAATACTCCCTAACTCATTTTATGAGGCCATTACCCTGATACCAAAACTTGGTAAAAATAACACAAAAAAGAAAATTACAAACCGATATCTCTCATGAATACAGATGCAAAAAATCCTAAACAAAATTCTAGCAAATTGAATGCAACAATGCATTAAAAAGATTATACATCGCAACCAAATGAGGTTCATCCCAGGGGCACAACAATGGTTCAACATACACAAATCGATCAATATGATACATCACATAAACAAAATAAAGGACAAAAATCATATGATGATATCAATAGATGCAGAAAAAGCATTTGATGAGATACAACATCCATTTATGATTAAAACACTAAATTAAATGGGTGTAGAAGGAAAATACCTTAATATAATAAAGGCCACATACGACAAACCCTCAGCTGATATCGTAATTAACGGTGAAAAACTGAAGCCTTTGGTCTACATTCTGAACACGACAGGGCTGTCTCTTATCACCTCTGCTTTTCAACATAATATTGGAAGTCCTAGCCAGAGCAATCAGGCAAAAGAAAGAAATTAAAAGCATCGATTTTAATTAAAAGCACCAATTGGGAATGAAGAAGTTAAATTGTTACTTTTTTGCAGATGACATGATGCTATATATAGAAAACCTAAAGACTGCAGAATGTAACAGAGTCATCATATGTCTGTCTGACTATAGAACACGTATGATTAACCATGCAAATTTGTGATGGAAGCATTCAATAAAGCCTTGCTCTTTTATACTGGGGCTCAACTGAGGGAGAAGAGAAAATAGATAATAGTAATTACCAGTATTGGAAACTGATACAGTGTGTTAGAAGAATGAAAAGAGGTCTGAATGTGGTTGTGGAACACCTACATTGTACCCTAAAGTATATTCTAAATCAAAATCTTTTAGAAGTGGCCCCTGGACTCCACATTCCTAATAAATACCCTGGTAATTCCATGCTCCTCAATGCTGGAAAATCCTAAATAGAACATATTCCTGATACATTGAAATGGTGAACGCTGAGGTTAGGAAGTGAAAGGCAAGAGAAGTCAGAATGGAACTGAGAGTGGAGTATTAATAAAGGTTACAATTGGGAAATGAATACTGATTTCAAAGAAATTATATTAAAGAAATCTCTCCAGCAAGAGGACCAGAATTATTATAATTAACAAGTAAATGTGTTAAAATATCTTATGACCCATCAAAAGTATACTGTTACTTGAACTATCTCTTGAAAGAGGTTTTTTTTATTTGATTTGATTGGGATTAACTTAAAGAAATAGGATCCTGAGATTTGAAAGAGATGTTGTTATGGCATGCATTTAAGAATTTTGTGCAATGCAACGTTTAACTTTCCCTCAAAACTTCTGCTTCCTGGGAACTGATGATTACAGTGCACTGCCTAATTCTACGTTTGCAATGGCAATTACAGGTACCACAACTGCCACTAACTGGCTCCAACATACTCACATGTCCTATACAGACAAAAATAGCTGTGTCAAAACTCTAGTCTCTACCTCACAAAGTCGGAAGTGTAGGTCACGTGGATATAATCAGCAACTAAATAGTTTGGATCTCATTTTTCAATTATTGTTGTATATTAAATATTAATAAATCTGCCCCTAAAGTCACCCCTCTCTATAGTATTATTTTTTAAATGCATGCATAAGTTTAAATACAGGTAGTTATTGTTTCACGGACACTTTTATTTTAGATTTGTATAATTTTTTAAGTACTCAGAGACTCTAAGTGGTTTGTTGTTGTTGTTGTTTTGTTTTTGTTTTATTTTATGTTCTCAAGACATGAGCATTGAGTTTAGCCATAGTGTACCCACAGTCTTTCACACATGATACTAATTTAGTCCTTTCCTTCAGGCTACAGAGGAAGTACATTTCAATTAATAATTCAATGCATTTGTGTATGATTAGATGAATATTTTAGATGCCATCCTTAATACAAGAAATAGAAACTAAATGTTCTTTAAAACTGCTTCATGAAGACAATATGTCTATTGTTTACTAACTGCATACATGAGTACATCTATCAGTAATATTAAAGATTTCTTAAAGATAACTGTCATTCTCTTCCAAAGCCCATTTTATGTCATCTAGTTGTCTATTCTTTCTCCTATTAATATCATATTGATACTCAATTATCTTTCATTCTAACACTTATTTTCTTGGGTATTTGATGCTTTATGTTATGCCATCTACTTTTTGCTTTCTTTCAACTTTCCAGAGAGCCTCTGGCTACTTAGATTTTCAGTCAACAATTTAATGAAGCTGCTCTTTTGAAAGTTATTACTAAATCTAATGTTTTTCCTATCCTCATTTTTAAAACGATTGCCTTGTTCAACAACTCTGCCCTTGTTTTATTTCCAAAAAAATGTCAACTTTCCAAGTTATAAAAAAGGTTTATCTCCTTTCATTTTTAAAATTTTACATTATGCAACATACTTTAAAAGACAGAAAAAAAACAGATATCTTAAGAATTAATCACTAAAACAGACGTTAACATTTTGCCATGTTTACTTTAGCTCTTACCTTTCTAAAAGAGTAAGAAAAGAAGAAAACAACATAAACAGCTGAAGTCCTGTCTGAAACCTTTTTCTCCTCACTTTCTCCCCAAAGGAAGGTACATATTATTTCCATGTATGTTTTTGTACATTTGCTACATATGTATTCATAAACAATATATACTATTGTTTAATATATATTTTACATGAAGTCATATCACATTCTGCATGACTTTCTGTAACTTACTTTTTTATTAACATTACTTTTTTAAGATTATGCATGTGTATCAAGCTTATTCATTTTAACTGCTGAATAGTGTTTTATTATATGAGTAAACCATGATTAATCCATTTCCCTACTGAGTGACAATTAAATGTTCTCTCTTTTTTGCAATGACAAACAAATAATCCTTCAATTATGTTATCTTTGTACATGTCTCATGTGTAAGAATTTTTCCAGGGTGAACCCTTAGGAGTAGAATTCTTGACTCAGAGAGCATACATATTTTAAATTTATTAGTTATTGTCACATTGTTCCCCATAGGGTATGTACCAATTTACCATTCCACCACTGGTATGTAACAGTTTCTTCTTCTACACATGCTCTCCAACACCTTTCATTTACCAGATGGACTAATGTTTTTCCATACAATGGATATGAAATAGTCCCTCCTTTTTTTGATTTGTATTTTCCTAAATACCAGTAATATTGAATATCTTTTCACACTTTATTGGCCATTGGTTTTTATCTCTTGTCACTTACACACACTCATAGTCTTTGCCCACCTTCTATTGCGTTATCTTTTTCTTGTTAATGTATAAAAACTAGTTAATCCTTTGTCATTTACATAGATGGAAAACACCTTCTGACACTTTTTACTTGTTTTTTTCTATTTGTCATTCCAAGGTTCCATTTCAAATGATATTTTAAAAAATATTCACTCTGTGTTGGAAAAAAAAGTCCCCTGTGCATTACTCAATTATTGACTATAGTTTTCTATATAGTATCATTAGATTAATCTTTTACATAATTTTGTCATTCATACCATCAGAATTCTTGATTTTATCTTTTTGAGGTATTAATTACTGATGGTGTATAAATATATCCCAGTATAACAACAGGCTTCTTAATTTCTTCTTGCACTTCTATTGTCATATATTTTAAGTATGCTCAATCTATGCTTAGAATTATTACATTTTTTTGGTGAATGGAACTTTTTATCAGTATGTATTAACTCTATTTCATGGTAATGCTTTTAATTTTCAAATCTATCTTTTCTGATATATATTTATATCAGCTTTGTTTGAATATCTCTGATTTTTTTCTATCTCTACTGTTTATATGTTCTCCTTCTGAAATTTTAATTAAACTGGAATTAGACTTTCTCACTCTATCCTACATACTTCTTAAGAGCTCTGTCATATTCTTTATCTGTCTGTGTTTCATAAGGAAGTTGTTTTTCAGATGAATCTTTAAGTTTACTATTTTTCTCTTTTATTAAATTCTAATTTCAATATTTTTATTTCTAGAAATTATATTTAGCTTTTTAAATAAATATTTCTGTTACATTGTTATATGTTTGTTATGTCTACACTTTTATTCCCACTTTCATTTTTTACTTATTACATAGACTTATTTTAAAATTTATATCCAATATATTCAGTCTTTCCAGGTTTGTTTATGCTGTTATGTATGTCATCATTCATGTTAACTTGCTTCTTTAGGAGTTTGGTCATTTAAATATGTGAGCTCATAATTTCTGTAACTTTATTTGCATGAATCCTTTGTAGGTTGAAATGAAGATGTGTTCCTTTAGAGAAGATTTTCATCTCCTTCTGCTGGAAAACACTACCAACCCTGGTCTCCTGAAAACCAATGGAATATGAAGTGTTTTGGGGACCACATTGGTAGTATGTATTCTGGTCTCAAATTTATATAAGGGACAGCTTCCAGCTGGTAATTTTCAAAGGAGACTTTTCCCCGCCCCCTGTCCTTCACCAAGAAGTAGAGTCAAAACAGCTAAGTCTCCTTACATTCTTCCTTTGTGGGCAGATTTTGATTCTTTTTTTGTTTTGTTTTGTTTTTGCTGTTGTTTGTTTATTTATTTGTTTGATTTCTAGGTCACACATAGAGAATCCTCCTTTCACACAAATGTCTTTGTCCTTTCCTCTCTTCCTGGTGGGGTAATAGGGTTTGTCTCCTTTCCCTCATGAGCAACTGAGTGCATGAAGATTCTACTGGAAGATTCCACTTTGGGGAAAAAGGTCTTGAGTTCAAGCTTAAACATATTACATGTAAGTGCTTGTAAAAGAACCAAACAGGAATGACAAGTTAGTTGCCTCAGGGTATAAAGTGTGATCAAAGAGGTGAGTATGAGAACAGTGTTTGAAGCCTTGGCTGTGCATGATACTGGGTACAAGTCTATGGAATAAGAAGAGAAGATTTAGGAGAAAGTCCAAGATACATCTACTTTGAAAGCCAAGTGTAAAAGACTGCTACAAACAAACCTTGTATATTCCATATGTGTTTTAAACAATTTGAGTGAATATTTAAAAGACAGGGGATTTCAAAATCAGAGTTCTGACATCAAAGAGTACACATTCAAACCAAGCATCAGTTAGAGTTACCTGGGCCTATCTGCTTTGGACAAGCCATATAGTTTCTCGACCAGACTTCATCCATCTTCTACAGTACCTGGCAACCTACTCATGC
Source organism: Rhinolophus hipposideros (assembly GCF_964194185.1). Taxonomy (NCBI): domain Eukaryota; kingdom Metazoa; phylum Chordata; class Mammalia; order Chiroptera; family Rhinolophidae; genus Rhinolophus; species Rhinolophus hipposideros. Next base: position 35,305,567 of record NC_138061.1, on the reverse strand, counting down.
ATTTGAGTTGTGCCCTGACCTAAGCTAATAATGGGTCCATCATGTTCCTGTTGAAGAGGACATGGACATACGTGACTATGAAATAGAAAGCAAGCAAAATTACTGGAACATTGATTGGCCATTGATTGTCTTTCCCAAGACTGGAAAAACATATGGGGTTCTGTTTTTGATGGAGCCAGTGGCATTAGGGGGTGGGGTTCCTGCCCATTTATGGGGGTATGACTTCAGAGTGTTTGCAATGCCTGATATTAGCCCAGAGGGAATAAAACCCACAAAGCCATAAACAGGAAATATGAGCCAAGCAAAGGAACAACAAAAATATAAATCTTTAAAGGTGTCTGTTAATGCCAAGGGAGGAGTGAGTTCCACCCACAATAAGTTAGGAATTGCATTAGATTCACTTGTAACACATATCCCAAAAGAGTGATTTAAGCAAATTTGTGGTTCAAGGGTTATGAGCAACTGCAGGGGAGGAAGAATCATCAAGTGATCGTCAGGTTTGTGTGAAAGCATTAATGTGAAACAAATGTTCAGAAAAGAGTTTGAGGACTGAAGAGATTTTGCTGAGATGGACTATGAATTTGAAAGAAGCAAAATGGAAGTGTCTCAAGAGAAGGAAACCGTTGAAAAGTGGGGTAGAAATGGATATATGTAGACCCTTATATGAATCAAAAAGACATATGATCTTGGAGTCCATAAATTTTTTGGCATCATATACAAGGATAAAAAGCTTAATGAGATTTGTCCTGGTGGATTCAAAGTTATGATTGTTGGAAGGTAAGAGTAATTGATGGGAGACCAGGGTGGCCTCTGATCCTTAAAATGGAGTTGAGAATGACTGGGGAATAGATTGTTCCTCCAAAGGGGATCCCTTCAGAGGATAGAAAGATTAGGGAGCATAGTTAAATTTCAGTGCCCTGGGCTTGCTCTCAATCCTGTTAGTAGAGCAGTCTTAATCTTCAATGAGCAAGAAAGCAGAGATAACTAGAACCACCGAAATTATAGAAAACTCAATAGACAGGACAAATAAGTATTCACTGATATAATCCAGGAAATTTCATTTAAAACAGATAAAGTCTGATTCTCTAGATGGTTATATAATATCATATTTCATTTTATACAGATCAATTAATATCAAGACATTTCCTGGTTATTTGATCTAAGGCTATAGACAATTTTTCAGGCATTCCTAATGGCAGCAAAAGATATTTTCCTACCAGATGGGAAAATTCAGTATGTCTTTAACCTTCTCTAAAGCAAATTTAAAGAGAGAATAAAACTGAGCAATTGTCACAGAATGTCCAATGTGAAGACATTGTGACCCAAGGATTACATTTACTATAATGTTTACTATAAAGTACACCTCACTCAGAAAATGTAGCACCCATGATCCCACTTGAAAATACGATTGACAATAAATTGTAATCACCTAAGTAGTAATCCATAAATAAAGAATTTAGGACTAGGGAGCTGTGTTAAACGGTTGCTTCTGAGCTTTGAAACCTAGTTAGATAGACCATGTAGAGTGTTATTTTTAACATTTGGTCTTTGGAACTGCTTTGAGAGAAGTGGTATACATATTATTTTAAATGTTTCTTTAAAAAATCTCTTTCTATGAAGAGAACAAAAGACAGGACCTGATCAGGCTGAAATATTCTTTGATAAAAATCACCAATTTAAAATGAAAAGTATAAATTTGGGAAACATCATAGGAAAAAAGCTTCTAAGTTTACTGTTTTCTTTCTTTTTCTTTTTTCCTCCCCCCTTAAAAGAACACAAAATCAGCAACAGTGAAATTCTGGGAAGACCCTGGAACCAGATAAAACAATCTTATTAAGCATTGAATCACTGTTAAAGAACAGTTACCCAGCAACCAACGACCTCATCATTTTCTCCAAATCTTCCAAAGTGCTTTTTTTTTTTTTTTTTTTTTAACAATCTCATAAAACTAGGACAGACTGAAAAATCATGGAAAGAGGTGGGAAATGAAGAAGGCTGAGGGAGGGAGAAACTGAATATTATTTGACTGCAAATTTGATCCAGATACTCAAAGGCTACACAAGGTTAAACAATTCAGTCCTCAAAACACATGAAATGTTCCTATACCTCAGTCATCTGAAGAGCAGGCAACAGGAGAAAAACAAATGACACAGAACCTTTAAAGTCTACAATTAATAAAAGAGAATCACAAAACGCTGAGACAGGAAGGAATCTGAGGCTCCAAGCCCTTCATCTGGCAGATGAATAAACAGACTCTGGAAACTAGAGTGGCAGGGCTATGGCCCATTACAGACAACGCGGAGTAAAGTAGGCCTCTGGGTCTCACTCCTGGGTCACTGTTCTTTCTACCAACCATACTGTTTCATATTGGATACAGGTGTTGTTAAATGGCAACATATGTCATTAAATAGTTATTAACTAGTCAAATTTGGCTGTAACATTGGTAACTCTCTGTTCTTTTAAGAGATTTTTAAAAAGGTAATAATATTCTAGCAAAAGGCAGCTTTTACTGGTAATAGAGTTCTAGGCTATGTTTGTTACCAAAGCTTTATAAATTACTATTTTTTTGATGACTACAAACATACTGTCCACTATTTTAATGTCAAATTGATAATAATTGTTCATTGTAAACACCCTAGCAATCAAAATTTGTAGCACACGTGGCCTCAGTCTTAAGCATGAATACCTTTCTAGGAATTCATACATCTTTAACTAAGGACACTGAGAGCCCAGTCAATTTCTAGCATTGCCATGCCCATCAAAATATTGTCCTACTGACAAAATCACTGTGTGTGTAAAATACCACTGAAGGACTATCTTAGTCAGTTAGGGCTGCTGTAGTGAACTTCTATAGATTAACTGAGTGGCTTAAACAACAAGCGTTTACTTCTCTGAAAGCTAAAAATCTGAGATCAGGAAGCCAGCATGATCAGGTTCTTGGAGAAGGTCCCCTTCCTGGTTAAGTCTTCATATGGCTTTTCCTTGGTGTGTGCATGGAGAGAGAGAGAAAGAGAGAGGGAGAGAGAGGTGGGGAGAAAGGGAGAGAGGGAGACAGAAACGGGGGGAGGGAGGGGAGAGAGCGATCCAGTCTCCTCTTCTTATAAGGACACTAATCCTATTATGGAGACTCAACCTCATGACCTCATTTAAAGCTAATTACCTCCCAAAGGCCTCACCTACAAATATCATCACACTGGGGATTAGGGATACAATATATGAAGTTGGAAAAGACACAAACATTCAGTCAATAGCAGTAATTTAGTAATCTAACAATTTATAAAAAAGAAAAGGAAAACACAATTAGGATTAAATGGAAAGAAATGTATACAGTAGGCGCTTTACATCCATGGGTTCTGCATCGTCAGATTCAACCAGCTGCATTGAAAATATCTAAAAAAAAAGAAAAGTTATACCATTGCTGATGTGTGCTACTATAAAGTTAGGCTTAAGATGGTTGCATCAATACTGAACATGTACAGACATTTATTTCCTAAACAATACAGCATAACAACTATTTACATAACACTTACAGCGTATTAGGGATTATAAGTAATCTAGACATGATTTAAAGTGTATGGGAGGATGTGTACAGGTTATAAACAAATTTTACTCAATTTTGTATAAGGGACTTGAGCATCCACGGATTTTGGAGTCTGAGGAGGTCTTGGAACCAATCTATCATGGATACTGAGAGACGACTGTACTTTCTACATACTCTAGAGAAATCACTCCATTTCTAATAGGTTAATTTAATCTTTCTAGAAGATCCTTTTGAGTTGAAGAGCGGTGTGATAAGCAGAATATGGAATGTTCTAGGTATGGGATATGGCTTAAGAGAACTCTTAAAGTAGGTAGAGTATAGAGTAAAATACCATGACTTTGTGCCTGGAATTTGTGCTAAGTGCTTTATATAGGCTATTTAATTTTAACTAAAACCCCTATATGTTTCCTTATTTTATTACTGCTATTCTACAGTGGAGGAAATTTAGGCTTGGAGAATTTAAGCCATAAACCCAAGGTAAGTTTAACAAGCAGCAAAGTCAGAACTTGATGTCACAATGCCTGATTCCAGAACTAGGTTCTTAAACACCCCACTCTGCAGCTTCTTCCAGAATTTCACAATGAGTAAATTTTCATCTTTAGAGTAAACTTGGTTTTTGAAAAGACTGGTTTCATATTTGTTTTATGTTAGCATGCAACAACATGCTGGATTTATTTTCTTTTTCATAAAAATTTTAATGTTCAATTAACACATATATAAAGCTAATAATCCAATTCACCAAGATTTTTCGGAAGACTTTTAAAAAGTGCTATGGATTATTTAATAATCAACTGATTACCAGTTGAAGAGAACATGTGTTTTTTTTAGCTGTCTGTTTAGTAAATGTGGCAAATTTAAGACATAATATAGAATACAGAGCTTATGTGTACATATCAGTTAATAAAACACCACAGTGAGAAAAGTGTTCAATTAATAAATCAAGAGCACAGAATTATCTGAACCAGAAAACAGAAGTTAATATAAATCTCAAATGTCTGGGTGGCATATTGAATTTCAATTTTGAATTGAATTTACCATAGGTCAAATGTGAATGAAATAAATAAGAACGTGAGTTTTTCAAATATTTGTAAAAATATTAAATCCATTATGTTTCATTTTGCCATATTTTACTTAAGTACATAAACGACAATCAGGAACACTTAAAAACAAAAACAAACAAACAAAAAACTATGCAGCAGACATTTTGAAAAGTGTATTTGACTAAATAATTCCTAATTTTAATTTTTTGGAATAAAATATGAGTATATTTATAACAATTTTTCAGTGTTTTTGAGAATTACTTTCAGCTTCCCAGAAAAGTATCTTAACAAATAACTGTTCAAAAACATAGCATTGTACACATTTTTGTTTCTTCAGCCTACATTGCAGCAGCTCACAATAATTCCCCCCCCAAAAAAGAAAAATTAAATAAATTACAATTGGCTTTTCTTAAGGCACCCACAGATGCATGAAAGTGGCGTATGGAACTTGTTCTTTTATTAACACCTCAAATGATCTTATTGACTTCTGGGAAATATTCATTCCATAAAGATCTTAGCTCTTTGCTCTTTGTCTCTCCAGACATTATTCCCATTTAACTTTTGGTGATTTATTTTTATATAATGTAGTTTGTTGATTTGACTGAAAATGTCATCTCTCAATTCCTTCATAACCACTTTTCCCACAAATCCTTTATGGTCATATTCCCTAACCTGTTTTTTACCAATCACTGCAAACTCTCCAGAATCTCAGTTTTAAGTGTTTTACTCTATAACCATCATATCCACCTTTCCATCTTACTCTCTCTTGTTTCCTAACTCCAAAGATCCTTCTACTACACTGGTACCTACAATCTGTTTATATTAATAGCTGTCCATAAATTTCATGATCAATCATTATCATCTCTTCTTTGAATACATCTCAGTTTCATTCTCCATATCTTGAAGATTTGTACTCATTTGACAAAACCCCATCTATAGTTAATTTCAATTACCCAGCTTCTCTGCCCAGTACCCATTCAACTGAATATGGCTGGAAAAAACACAAACATGCTGAACATTTGAATTTCAATGACTACAAATCCAAGGTGAGCTTGTTTTTCCTAGTTTTATTGAGATATAATTGACATGTAATATTGTATTAGTTTTAGTTGTACATGATAATTTTTGGTATATGTACATATTGCAAAATTACTACCGCAATATGTTTAATTAAAATACATCACTTCACATAGTTACAACAGTTTTTTCTTGTGATGAGATCTACTCTCTTAACAACTTTCAATTTTATGATACAATATTGATTTTAGTCACCAGGCTCTACATTGCAGCTCCAGGACTCATCTTATAACTGGACGTTTGTACCTCTTGACTACCTTCACTCGTTTCCCCCACCTCTCAACCACTGCCTCTGGCAACCAACAATCTGTTCTCTGTATCTATGAGATCTGTTTTTTTTAGATTCCACATATAGGAGATAATATAGTATTTGTCTTTCTCTATCTGACTTATTTTACTTAGCATAATGCCCTCAAGTTCACTCCATTTTATATATCACATTCTCTTTATTTATTTGTTGATGAACACTAAGGTTGTTTCCGTGTCTTGGCTACTGTAAATATTGCTATGCTGCAATCAAAATGGGGGAGCAGACATCTACTTGAAATAGTGATTTTGTTTCCTTTGGATATATCTGAGCTTTAAATGACACCTGGTACAATACTTCATTTCCCTACTCCATTCACTCTCAGATTCCTTGATAACTACTTAAAGCCTTGTTCTCCTCAAAACTGTAACACCTTCTCTCCCAGTCTCAATCTTAGCTCTGACTTATTTTCCTCATAAAATAGAAGCATTCAGAAGACAACTTCCACATGTTCCCACATCCACAACTACCTATTTTCAGCATCAGTAGACATATACTATATCTTCTCATCTCTTACTCCTGGATAGAATAACTGCCCATACTCATCTAAAGCCAGTCCTTCTACATGTGCGCTAGACACCATCTCCTTTCTTGAAGATATCACTACATCCCCTTCTCCTCTCTCTCCTCCATCATTAATCCCCATCCCCTTCTCTCTCTCTGTCTCTCATTCCTTTCCACCCCTTCCTGGATCATTTCATTAACATACAAACATTTTCTTATTTCCCTCATCTTTTTATTTTGATAAGGTGCTTTGTTCAGAAATCTCATTAACAAAATTTTCCCTATAGTCAAAAATTTAAATACCCACATATTTTGGAAGAAAATATCTCCATTTTACTTTATGCAGGTTTCAATGAATTGTTTGAAGATAATAGGGAACATGAGTTAGTAATAAATGAAGATCTCTATCTAAAAAGGAGGACTTAATGAGGAGGTCTACTTTATAAAATCATGTTCTGGCCCTACCTTTATATCGCTACATCATGACTGTAATGTAACTTAAACAGCTGATACTGCAAAAGCAAGGAAGAAAGAGCAATTGGGCAATCTGCTGGAGAACTGTTTCCATATGTGTCCAAGGAGCAATGTTAATAGGGACAGCCCCTTTCCTCAAGTTAATAAAGACAGCTCCTTTAATCTAACGAAGATCATCAATAAATGATGAGGATTCCAGCAGCAAGATAAACAAGTTCCTCAGGATGATGCTATAATTCCATGCAGGCTAAGACACATAATAAAATGAAAACGCAGTAAAGGATTCACTTTGAATCAGTTAAGTTGTGAAGTTTAAGAGCAATCAGTTGGACAGAATCATTTCCTAGAAAATGATTTCTGTGTTTTGACAGAGCATTGGTTGGATTGCAACCCAAACTAAACATGATGCTTTATAAACTCGTTAATACCAATTGAATTAATCTATGGAAAATGTTAAAGAAATCACCAAATGTAGTTCAACTGGAATTCTAGAAATGTCTGTATTTCTTCTGTATGCCCAAATTATTTTATGCTTGACATTAGTTTAATGGCAGATGAAGTCTATTAAAAAGGTGTGTTCAACACTGAAATAAGAAAGAACACATTTAATGTGGCAGATGCTATGTAGATTGTTAAACTGTGTTCTTAAGACACCATCTCAAAATGTTCTCTAAAATGTTTGCAGATTAACCTAGGTAGAGTTGCTATCTCAATACTGTTGCTAAAATAGTTAACAAAAATCCAACAATAACCAACATTCCTAAAATGACTTACATCATTCTCTAGTTAAACTTTTAAAATAAGGTTTATTTGTACTCTACATTTCTCTCAGGTTAGAGTCTAAATTCCTACTTATGCTTTAAAATCATCCCACCACCGTTTACCTCTCCTACTCCACATCTCACCCTTCTCTGGGCCAATTCCTCAAATTTAATGCTCCTAGTAAACTGAATTCATTTTTATTCCCCAAATATGCCTTATTCTCTACCTTCCTCGGATTTTTGTGTATCCTTCATCTGCAAAATGTTGCCTCTTTATTTTCCCTGGTTATCCTTTAACTCATACAGGAGGTGTCACCACCTCCCAGAAGTCTCCTCTGCTCTTTAAAATTGTATTAGATGCCCTCCTACAGTTATCCTAATATACTGTACAGCTTATCTGCAAAGTCCATATATATGCTTAGGAATCTTTAATTCATCACGGCAGGCCTAGTATCCATCCCCAAAACTTTGTGACAGATTTCAAAATATATAAACTATCACAAACATTTTCTCATTCGATCCTCCTAACATCTTTGTGAGTGGGTGGAATCAATGTTATTATCACCTCAGTTTACAAATGAGGAACATGAGATTCAGGGAAGTGAAATTACTAGCCCAAGAAGAGACAGGTGAAAAATGGCAACAACAGGTTGGTTCTAGATCTTTATACTATAAACCATATGCTTGTTTCATGTAAAACTTCTAAATGAACTATACTGTTCAAACACAAGCTTTGAAAACATGAGTGGTAGATGTGAAAGTATGCATAGATTCCTGAAAACGCATTAGTGATCTCAGAAATTAACTAGCATTCAGTGACATGTATTTACTGGCATTAGCACTTTAATAAGGTTGACGCAACTAAAAACTGAAAACATATTAATTCTAGAAAAGCTAGTTAAATTTTTTTCCCTACGTAGATAAAACTTAGTGTTATGTTTATGAATCTTGTCTGTGAGGAGACAAAATTTTTTATAGGGAGACTCTGTGCCTTTCCTAGGCTATTAAAACCTCCACTGCATTTGACATCAGTTTTTGAAAGGGGAATATATTGTACTCCCTCAACCTTCTCCACCAAATATGCCATCTATGAAATATTCTCCGATTTCATTTACTAAACTTGTTCTATGAAGAGAGCAAAAGGTAAAATAAATCGCAAACCAACAAAACTATTATGAACATAATTGCTTCAAAAAAATCACAGAACTAGGTGAACTAAAATAGGTTGAAAATAGCTGGCAAAAACACTCAGCTCAGGCATTGTTTTATGATTTAAGGTGATATTCATGAGCCAAAGACAGTCAAATGGCTGGTTTCTGTACAGAGATGTTGGTATGAAAAGGTGGGTTTGTTATCTCTCTTGAGCATTCTTTTCTTCAACCTTGTCTGTGTACAAATTTTTCTGAATCAATGCAGAGGATTCTAGAAAGTTTTAGCATGAGGTAGAGGTGATACAGAATCAGGGAATGCAAAATGAAGTGGGGATAAATACCTATTTCCTGTTTCCTTCAGCTTCAATGTCAAATAATACGTAGTATGGATAATTTAAATATTTGCTCCTGAAAAGCTACATAGATGTTCTACACACTATATTTAGAACCTGAAATTTAATGACTTATTAAGTAAAGTTTTGCTATATAGCAGTTGATGCAATGCTTTTCATGACATTGTTTTCTTTGTATTTTATCAGGCTGGGTATTTCATATTGAGGTGACACAGGTGACATGATTCCAATGACCCTCCTTACAGAATCAAGTGGTGATCACAGGAAAAGAAGATCAAGACAGGGTTTAGAAAGCTTCTTGACTTTGTGACCCCATAGACATTCAGTGTATTAACAGAATCTGTGGAATTGGAATCCCAATTTTATACCATGGTTCCCCCAAAATAAGACCTGCCTGACAATCAGTTCTAATGCGTCTTTAGGAGCAAAAATTAATATAGTAAAATAAGACTGGGTCTTATTTAACATAATGTAAAACCAAGTCTTATATTAATTTTTGCTCCAAAAGATGCATTAGAGCTGATAGTCCAGCTAGGACTTATTTTCAGGGAAACACGGTATTGCTCTTAAAATCCTAAAATCTAGAGAATATAAGGGTGAGCAAAGTATTAACAAATCATCTAATCTTTTATTTTCCCTAGTAAATAAAAATGAAAAGAGTTTTTTGGCTAAATATGTTTTGTAAATTCTGCATGCCACATCATCCCTCTGAAATTCTCAAAAGTATTCTGGTAATATTAGAGGATCTGTGAACATTTTCAATAAAGAAAGCTTTCTAACTTTGTGCAAACTAATCTTCACCCCTTTACTCACTTATCTTTTGCCATCCTATGAGGAAACACTTGGAGAAGTGTTGACCTGGTGTAACCCTTTCCCGAAATTTGCATATCAGAGAACATTCTGTCTGACTGCTATCAAATTCTTCCAAAATGCAGAAAAGTCTGTTTCCTCCCACCTCATGGCAGGACATGTATCCCGTCTTATGAAGACATTTCAGCTCTGGGTAGACAAAGTAAATATCTCCAGTCTGAAATGTATGCTTTTCTTAGACTCATTATCCAAATCCCTATCCTGAATTGATTGGCTAAGTGTCATGGGTGGTGGTAACTATTGTTTATTTGTTTTTGTTTTTTGTTTAAGCTTTCTTATCTCCCTCTTTCTGGGAGCAAAACCTACTCTCCTCCACTGTAAAATCAGTTTGTGGGCTATCATTTCCTCTTTCCCCTGGTAGCTGTGATGAATCCAGGGATGAGCACATCACAAAACAGGGCCAATTAGGGTCCTTCTATGAGATTGCTATGTGGACCTTGGGGGAGAGCAACACTGTCTTAGGACAGAGTTCATTAAACTGAGAGGATGTGATATCTGTGGCTCCTGGTTACCTGCTTCTCTGGCAAAGGAAGCTAGCGTGTGAAGCCAGGTAGAAACAAGCAGTGTGGACAAGGAGAGTCTGTTTCAGCTGGTTTCATGGTTCTCATGCCTGAGAACCTGAGATTCAAAATACTTAGGCACTGTGAAAAACAGAAGTCTGCATCCCAGTTTTAATCCATTATTTCAATTAAGATCATTTAAACAAAACTTATGATTAGGAACACCTTCTTCAAAAGAATCAGATCATCAGTGCATAACTTTGATTCAGAGATCTTGTATACAGACTACAACTGAAATGTAAATTACACATTTGGTAAATGATTTCTGTATTATATTTACTTTTGTAATTAAAGAGAGTTTATTTTTCAAGGCTTAAAAGGAGGCAAAGATTTTTCTTAATTTAATCATTGTACATTCTGTGATCTGGATTTGGTAGTCTTCGGTAAATGGTTAAAATTTGTACTTGGAACTGACCCAGAAATAGCACAAACTAAGTAAATCTACTTCCCTCTGGAAACATCAGCACTTTGCATTCTGGAGCATGTTGGTGGGAGTGAGGTTTTGAGGCATAAAGGGGGTGTAAAGGACAGAATTCTTTATTCTGACTTCTTTACAACATTCTTCATTAAACACTCTGTACAAGGCATAGAAGAAAGTGTCCTCTTGCTCTCTGTGATGTTCCTGTTTAGCAAAAGTCATCCTCAAAGATGTTTATCAACCGAACAAAATGTTTTGTGTCTGGAGCTTTAGGTCAGTGAGTCAAGCAATTCTGCAATGAAAATCAACATGATGCCATGCTGACTGGAACTACCAGATCTGGCTCCACGCGGAGAGCATTTAAGAAGATAAGTGGCAGACTGCCACGACATGTATGCTCGTCCTGATAGATGTGCCCAGAGACATGTTTAGTTCTTGGGTTCCTTCCCACATGGCACCTCCTGCTGCAATTTATTGACACCAGATGTTCTTTGTATCAGTACGACTTGTAGCAATGTCTATTTAAAGTTAAATGGAGTAATTGAAGCCAGAGCATCGTACTTTGAATGAAGTAAATCAAAGCACATCACAGTCATAAAAATGCAGACGAGGGAAAGCATGAATGAGAGAAATCCATTATAAAAAAGAAAGCCAGACTAATAGAGACCAAAAAAGCTCTGATTAAAATTTATCATCTCACACAACACTGATAGAAATCAATCGGTAACTGGTCAGAGCTCTGACGCCAGAATTAGTGGGCATGCTTCACTATATAAATTAGGCAAGAGTCTTTTGTCATAATGACCTCCTTCTCCGTGACAGCTCATGCAAAACAATTCTTCACTTGAATCACTGTGGGGATCAGATGCAAATACTCTAGTTAATGATAAGAGACATGGACTTGAAGTCTAATCATTTTACTAACATAATACTTTAGACTGAGGGTTTAACAAATCAAGGCTTAACTAATGATTGATGGTAGGAGATGGAGACATGTTTTAAAGTCTGATTTAAAAAAAGAAAACTAAGACAGGAAGGACAGTGTGATTAGAAAGGCTCAAAGCAAACCACGCACCATGGGCATTAATAAATGTGGATTTTAATAGGTACAGGTCGGGCAGCCAGCAGCCAGTAGCCAGCGAGAACTTGGACTGACTGAAATGAAATGAGAACTTTTAGTATTACTCCTACTAAATCGAATCATCAGAGGCAATCATAAATACACTAAATAATAATGCTAATTTAAAAGTACAGAAATCAAAGCCGTTAAGACAAAAATTATAAAGTGCAATCATGGCAGGATGATGTTTTAAAGACGTTGACTGCTATTTTCCTTTCCAAAAAATTTTCCAGGCATTTTTACCTATAAGGTGCTTCAGGCAGGCAAATATTTGACTCTGCGTTCATCACTTCTGCAAAGGGATATGACAGGACACAAAGCAGAAAGAGCCTGTCAGTCTATTAGTGCCCCCAAAGCTTAAATACCTGTGGAGATGTTTTAAGGATTTAGAATAAAATGAACAGGAAAAGCAAAGGGAAAAAAAGGGGGTGTATCATGCCAACTCCCATTAAAGCTAGAAAAATAATCCCCTGGGTGGAGGGTAGAAGAGATAGTAAGAAAGTAATAAAAAAATAATAATAATAAATCACAGTTTGAAGAGAAGGACTCTATGCCCTGATTCCAGAGAACAATGCTCAGAGTGGGCTTGGAGAGGCAGCAAACCACCAGTGAGAGTAAAGAACATCTGTGAAATGGATCCAGGCCGACAGAGTTAAGAACAGACCTGTAGAGTTTCCATTGCAACATCGTGGAGTAGAAACTGCAGGATGACGCCCATACCTTAAGTCTGGCTCTGAGGTAGGAAAGAAATGGTAAGGCATGAAGGAGCCTTGAGGACAGAAACAAGGGTCATCTCAAGAGGCATCTGTGTGTCTAAATGACTAAGGACTAAGTAGGGATAGGTAGGTCTCGGAGGATTCCTGCTTAGATGACTCAAGGGTCAGATGTGCCACAATACCTCAGTAACACAAAATCCCCTGGAACAACCCCCTCACTCTTCGGCAGAATGAAGTTTTGATATCAAAATTAGATTGTGATATAGAAAAACAAATTGTGTACCTAGAGATCAGGACTCATATTTATAACTACTATAAAAGTATTTCAAATGCCTTTGATGAGAAAAACACAATATACAAAATGGAGACAGGTATATAAAATATTTAAAAGAAGGATGGCTATTGCATAAATATGAACTGTTTTAGTGCATCAGAATGACATGGAAAATGTGCAACTCCTGAAATCTGTGGAGTCCCTCGTCACAGTAGGTGGACAGCACCTAATACCTTTTTCTTCTTAATGGTCTTGAACCCACCAAGCTCCTGGTAATGGCCATTCTGACACACGACTCCATCAAATAACTATCCATACTATAACTGCAGCCTTGAAAACTTAAGGCAAATCAACCAGAGATAGGTATTCTGATTTCAAGACAGAAGCAGTACTCGTAGCTATGAAGGGGTAGGGATATGCTACCAGACAGAAGATACAGCAGAGCAGAGGGTAGAAGGTGAGGAATCCAGTTGTTTACAGCATCTTATTGAGCCACTAAAATTCTAAAACTAAACTGAAATAAAATAAAATAAAATAAAATAAAATAAAATAAAATAAAATAAAATAAAATAAAATAAAATAAAATAAAATAAAATGACAAAATAGTACAACTCCCAGATTTTTAAAAGAAATTACAAAATGTATTCGGACAAACAGACTTGCAACATTATTAAGAAATTTCTCCTACTGTTTCCAAGTAGAAAAATAAAAAAACAAAAAATATTTATCTGTTTTTGGCAGGAACAAACTAAGTGTCTTCATAAGATTTAGATGTTAGGCAAAATTTTGAGAGAAAGCTAAAGAAAGAAAAGGACTAATAGTAAGGGGAAAAAAATAAATCCTATGTATGCGGCAACCCTTTCTGCAATGAATGTAACTATACGAAATTACAAAAACACACAAAGAATAACTTTAGGGTCTCTAGATAAAAATGTCTGAAACAAGATGCAAAAAATCATAAACCATTAAGAAAAAGTAAATACATGTTGATTTAATTTAAAATAAAAGACACATATCAAAATAAAGGGTAGAGGGGGGTGGGGATGAGGAAGAAGGGGAAGGGATCAGACAGCATAAACTGGTAACTACAATATTGCCACGGGGATATGACAGAGAGTTTGGGGAACATAATCAATAATGTTGTAAAAATTTTGCTGGGTGTCAGATGGGTACATGTCTTATTAGGGAGACCACTTCATGAATGGTGTAGATGCTTGACCACTGCGCTGTACACCTGAAGCTGAAGTTGAATAATATTGTATGTCAACTATAATTTAATAGATATAGGCATAGGAGATGGAGTACAGCATAGGGAATAGAGTCAATGGAATTGTAATAGATACATATGATGTCACAGGGTCAATAGATTGGGGGATAGGGGTTATCAATTTATGAGGGGTGAAATGTCTAATTATTGCATTGTTTTGTACACCTGAAACTAAAGACAAAAATAATAAGGGTAAAAGGTAAGCTACTGATGAGGGGCCTATTTACAAAAAACAAAAAATACATAAGATTAATTCCCAAAATATACTAAAAACATGAACAATACACATCCACAATGAGATATCATTTTAAGCATTCATAATACCAGTTGGAGTTAGTATGTCTGATTAACACCAAGTTTAGAGGAGAATATATGAAAAGAAAGGCCCATGTTGGTGGGAGTGTAGGTTGATGGAACAATGTGAAGAACAATTTGTTAGAATCTAGTATGACTGAAAATGTACATTCCCTATGAACCAGAAATTCTATTTCTTAGCTTGTGACCTAGGGAGAGCATTTATACCACATTGTTATTAACAGCAAAATATTGGAAATAACCTAAATGTTATCAATAGGGGAATGGTGTAAGTAAAATGTGATAGGTATTAAGATACTATGATGATAGAAAATTTTCTTAGTTTCAGGGTGAGGGAAAAATATTATCTGTAAGATTTTTACTTGTTTAAAGAAACTTGAAGAAAGTATATTAAAATATTAACAATAATTAATTTCAAATATGAATTATTGTCTTTTTTGACTTTTCAAAATATTTCTTAAGATGACAAAAGAGCAAAAGTAGAACAGGAAATAATACAAATGCACTCTTTTCCATTCTAAATAAAACATTTAAGAGATAATTTTGGAACACCAGACCCAAAATTCAACAGATTCCAACTGTCACTAAAAATTCACATAATTGTTACATCAGACCAATTCTTTTTTTTTTTCAGACCAATTCTTTTGTATTAAAATAAGACCTCTTTAAATGTCTTACGAGAGTAAAGGTATTGATGTTTAGCTAACTTCTTGGGTCATTTTATTAATTTACTCTTTAAATACCTCAAATCCATGCTGGACTTCAAAATAAACAGAATTTCAATGATTCTATTTAAATAAAAAAATATATCTTGCAGTTTAAAGAAGAGGAATTAACCAAAATACAGACTTTTAACCTTAGGAAAATATAAACCTCATTCATTTAACTCAGCATCAAATGTAGAGCAACTACTTATGCCAATATTGTATAGTTATCTGCACTGCATACGAATGACACTGAATGAATAGAAACTTTAATTGGAGAGAGAAGATATGTAAGTAGAGAACAAAAGCAATTCATGATGATTATATCTGTTTCCTAGGATGCCATCACAATGCACCACGAATTATCATAAAACAACGTGCAAATTCATGGTTACACAGTTTTGGAGGTTAGAAGTCCAAAATCAAGGTGTTGGAAGGGTTGGTTCCTTTGAGGGTTCTGAGTAGAATCCGTTCCATTCCTCTCTCCTAACTTATGGTGATGGCCTGGGCATTCCTTGGAGTGATTGCATTACTCCATTCTCTGTCTCTGTCTTCACATGTCTGTAACTGTATCCAAATTCCCCTCATTTTATAAAGACAACAATCATATTGGATTCAAATCAACTATTGGCCTCAACTTGATTAAATCTGCAAGAACCTATTTTCAATTAAGGTCACAGTGATAGATACTGGGGTTAGCACTTCAACATATAGTTTTTTGGGAAAGACACAATTTAATCCATAAGAATCATATAGTTTAGAATCCCTTTAAAAGACAGTAAGAGCTGCTGGTGGTGGAGATGACTTCTTAAGATAAGTGAGATTTGAGCTAGAGATGAGAAGGAACTTCTACCAGCAGAGAGCATTCATGGTCAGAGGAATCAAGTATGAAAAAAAACAAGGTGACAAAAATCACGTGCATTTAAAAGAATCACTTTGATGCTTTGAACTGAGTTTTAAGTGCTCAGAAGAACATTAACAATAATGTGACCTAGCCCATCCATTTATTCTTTCCATTAAACAATTCATTCATTCAATAACATTATAACATAGTAGACACCTGCCTAAGTGCATGAGATAAAATACTGAGTGAGAATAGGCAGAGCTCCTGTCCTCATGGAGGAAACAGTTAATAAAATAATCACACAAACAAATGTAAAGCTTGATGACAAATGCTGGCATAGAAAAATGCATAGAGATATGAGAGCATATAAAAGCCCATTTGATCTAGTCAAGGCAAAAACATTTCTCTGAGGAAGTGATAATTTAATCCACTTCTGAATGTGGGTGAAAGTTCACTAGTCAAGGAGGGGAAATTCAGCTTTCCAATAAAGAAAAGGTATGTGCAAATGTCCTGGTGGAGAGGAGATAAGTGGGAACAAGGGACCCCAGGGTGAAGCCATGACAGCTGAGGCAGAGAGGGTGAGAGGGGGCATGGTAGGAGATGAAGCTAGAAATGCATGAAAGATCCAGAACATGCAGAGTTTTATAAGACATATTAAGAAGTGACACATTAATTGTGGAAGCAAAGGAAAGTTTTAAAGATTTTTAAGCAAAATAGTGGAATTGATTTAGATTTTGTGAAAATCACTCTGGCAGCATATTATAATTTACAGATAGGAACACTGAGAATCAAATAATTTGTTTTGCCAAAGTCAAAGAGCTATTTAGAAGAAGAATGGAGGCAAAAATAAAGCTTCTTGCCTGTTCTTTTTTGAAAAGCTAAATTGTACGGTTACTCAAACACCTAAAAAAGCACATGGCTCCTCCTGCATCTTTCCCCGTCTAAGTACTAAACGTCATGTACCCAGTTTCCCAAGTCCAAATCTTTTTCCTCACTACCATATCCAATCCAGTAACTAACACTGTCAGTTCTTGTAAATGTTTTCTTAAATTCATTCATTTTCTCCAACCCCCTGCTCTGCAGTAATCCATACCATCACCACCAGTGGCCTGGACAGTGACCCTCAACTGGTCTCTCAGTCACCATTCTTGCCCCTTGAAAAATCCATTCTCTGCTACCATATTTATATTTCTTTGTTTGATTTTTAAAGAATAGAATACTAGTATATCATGTCATTCCTCTACTAAAACCCGAGCTGCTTATCAAAATTCTAAAAATAAATAGAAATTAGAAATAAGGTACCATGGCTTACAAGTTCTTGCATGATTTAGCTCCTAGCTACCTCTTCAAAATGAACTCTTATCTCCTTAACCACTATTGAGCCTTACCCGTTCCTTACCAAGGTCTTTCCCACCTCAGGGTCTTTTGTACTAGCTAATATCTTTATTTGGAATGTTCTCCTAGCACTTTGTAAGATGAAGGTCCTTCTCATAGTTCAGATCTCAACTCAGGTTTTGCCATTTGAGAGAGAATATTTTGGACCATTTTATCAAAGTAGACAGTTAATCTCCGGAGTTCATCTTTAAAAATCACAATGTAATAATGCTCCTCCCCGAAAAAAAATATATCTGAGGTTTTGAAAAGAATAAAACAAAGACACTACGGACAATGTTATAATGGAAGTTGGAATCTTGGTCAAAAATATTGTGACATATTGGTTGTCAGGAGGTAATGCTGAAGCATTCTACGTGACAAAACGAGGTGTAGAAACATATCTCACTGCTAAATGAGCAAAGTTTGGAATTTTTAAAAACAGTTTTAGCTAGAGTTTTTTTTCAATTTTTCGAACTTAAAAAAACAGTTTTTTTCTAATTACTCAATAAAAACAGCCATTTGCAGATTTTACTTGATTCATTTTCTGTAATGTAAACTAAAGCTAAGTGGACCATTTCAATTTGAAAGATCTTTTCCCAAAGTCACTCTGTCTGTAAAATTATTTGGAAAATGAGAAACTATAAATAGATTTCACAGGTCTGTGTAACATGTGTTTAACTTCTGATCATCTAACTATAGCATACGGTTTTATTGATGTAGAATTATTTCTTCACGTTTATCATTTGTTTTTAATCATAAATATGTTTATAAATGCTAAGAAATTTTCATAACTGAACAAGAAATATTTACAGAACAGCTATGTCTCAAATACTCTGTAAAATAATAGAGAAACAAATAAACAAAATGCAGTTTGCTTCCCCCTCATCCGTAATCTCATGGTTGAACCTAGAAATTAGTGGTCAAGAATACAGATTCTATCATAAGTAAACATTGTACCGAACTAGCTACATGATCCTAGGAAAATTACTTAAAAATTATTGGAAATTTTTTTAAAAATTACTTGATTTTCTCATCAGTACGATGGGGATAATTACAGCACCTATCTCATAGGGTAATTAAATATTGAGTACATTCGTAGGATTCAGTTAATAACAATGACAGTGTAGAGAGTAGGGGAAATTGTTCTGAAAGGAAGGCAAAATTTGAGCTAATTGTATTAGGTGAAGGCAGTTTGTCTCTTGTTCTGTTTTTTTTTTTTTTTTAAGAAACATATATATATATATATATATATATATATATATATATATATATATATATATATATATATATAATGGTATATATTTGATCCTCCCCATGATATAGGTAAGTTATAAAGGAGCAAGATGAGAGAAAAATAGTTGGCTTGCTTTGGAAGAGAAAACAGTAAGAATGTTCCCATGAACTGTTGGCAGCTGTTGGAAAGAATGGGAGAACCTGAAAGAAAAGGAAATGGGAAAGATGGCTTAAGCAGGATGGTGGTATTCAGGGACAGAAAAAAAAATAGCTCATATAATTTTCCTGTAATAAGGTTTGGAAAATGAATCTTTTACAGCTTTAGAACAATAATGCCTAATGATATTCCACGCTGTATCCTTCCTTTGTTACTACAAACCTTCTGGAGAATAACACTAGCCCATTAATACACCTCTGAAAAATAAATAAATAATAAGGGTAGATATTAGTGAACATGATACAAATTTTCTTTTAAGAAATATATACTGATGAAAGATAATCCATGAAATGAGAAGGGGAAGATGTAAGCATTACACATCTGTCAAATGATCTAAAACTAAACTTAGAAATTGTCATATGTATAATATATATACACACACATATGTGTGTATATATATATGTGTGTGTGTGTGTGTATATATACACACATCCAAGTATGTATGTATATACATACATACTTGGGTGTCAAAAAAATGTATACACATTTTAAGCAATGTTATCTATGATGAAGCATTAGTTTGCTGTAATCAGAAATGTCTGGATACTGATGGTCATCACTGTGAGCACCTCTTGTAACTGCAGAAGTCAAACGTGACTTGTAGTCATCTTTTGTTATTGGTATATATTGAGTATTAAAATTAATGCAGTTTTTCTTTTTCCTTTCTTAAAATGTGTATACTTTTTTTTGGCATCCTCTGTGTGTGTGTGTGTGTGTGTGTGTGTCTGTGTGTGTCTGTGTGTGTATAATTGTCATGATGGAGGATGATTTACAGCATACTTTAAAACACACTTTCTCTTAACCATAGCTCACATCCAACTGACTGCCCTGGACAAGTTGAAACTTGTCACACATTGTTACTAAGATTCAAGGCTCTGCTTCCCATATTGAACCTTTCCGTTAGGTGGCACCCAACATCAGCATTCTCCATATTTTATGGTCACAAAATGCTCCGTGTCACACATCGCTTCTGGTATGGCAATTTCTGTTAAATGAAAACATTACAAAGTTTCTTCAACCAGACATTACCAGGAGTAAGAGTTTTACTGATATATCCCCTCGCGCAAGGGAAGTAAGAGAAAAAATAAATATGCGGGATTACATCAAACTAAAAAGTTTTTTCACAGCAAAGGAAACCATCAATAAAACAAAAAGGGATCCTACTGAATGGGAAAAGATATTTGCCAATGATATATCTGATAAGGGGTTAATATCACAAATCTATAAAAAACTCACTCAACTCAACTCCAAAAAATCAAACAACCCAATTAAAAAATGGGCAGAGGACATAAACAGACATTTTTCTAAAAGGACATACAGATGGCAAACAGACATATGAAGAAATGCTCGACCTCACTAACCATCAGAGAAATGCAAATAAAAACCACAATGAGATACCACCTCACCCCGGTCAAAATGGCTATCATGAATAAATCAATAAACAACAAGTGCTGGCACGGATGTGGAGAAAAGGGAACCCTTGTGCACTGCTGGTGGGATTGCAGATTGGTGCAGCCTCTATGGAAAACAGTATGGAGGTATCTCAAAAATCTGAAAATGGAACTACCTTATGATCCAGTAATTCCACTCCTAGATATCTATCTGGAGAAACCCAAAACTCCAATTCAAAAATCTGTATGCACTCCTATGTTTATTGCAGCACTATACACAATAGCCAAGACATGAAAACAACCTAAATGCCCATCGGTAGATGACTGGATTAAGAAACTGTGGTAAACATAGGAGTGCATACAGATTTTTGAATTGGAGTTTTGGATAATTTTATATATATAATGTGATGGTTCAGTGTGAGGTCGAAGGGATAGTGGATGGGGGGAGGGGGGTTCACAGTATGAGGGATATAAATGATGAACGTCTAAGTATTACCTTGTTTTGTACACCTGAAACTAATAAATAAATAAATAAATTAAAAAAAAATAAAAAAAAAAAGAAACTGTGGTACATTTATACAATGGAGTATTACGCAGCCATAAAGAAGAAAGAAATATTACCATTTGCAACAACATTGATGGACCTTGAGAACATTATGTTAAGTGAAATAAGTCATACAGAGAAAGACAAGTACCATATGATCTCACTTTTATGTGGAATCTAAAGAAGAGAATAAGTGAATGAACCAATCAAAAACAGTTTTGGAGACAAAGAGGAAAATCTGAAGGTTGTTAGATGGGCGGGAGGGTGGGGATAAGGGAGAAGGTGAGAGGATTAGAAAATAGTCGGTAACCACAAGATGGCCACGGGGTTTTGAAAATTAATTTGGGGAACATAATCAATAATGTTGTAAAGATTATCTGATGGACACGTGTCCCATTTGGGAGACCACCTCAGGGAAGATGTAGATGCCTCATCACTGCAATGTACACCTGAAGCTGAACAATAATGAATGCCAAGTGTAATTGTATGTATATATATATTTATATTTATATATATATATGTATGTATATACTTATAAGAGGCGGAGTACAGCATTGGGAGTGGAGACAGTGGAAATGTGATGGCTTGGTGCCATGTCAGAGAGATAGTGGATGGAGGGAGGGGGTCCACAGTGTGAGGGATATAAATGATAAACGTCTAAGTATACTTTGTCTTGTGCACCTGAAACTAATAAAAAAAAGAAAAAAATAAATAAAGCAAAACAAAACAAAAAACATTATGGTGTGTCCTCATCCACCTTATTCACAGGATCTGCCACTATACCACTTCTGACTCTTTCCCAAAGTCAAAATGACCATGACAGGTAAACATTTTTAATGGATTCAGATCATTGAGGCAGCCACAACAGAGCAACTAAAGACACTCACAAAAGAGAACTTCCAGAATTGCTTCAGAAAGTGGCAAGAAGGATGGGATAAGTGTCTTTGAAACAAGGGGGAGTATTTTGAGTGGGATTAATGACAATGTGTTTTTCACTGTACTATATATATGTATATGTATATATATATACACTGTACTGTATATATGTATATAGTACATATACATATACATATGTATATATACATATACATATATATACATATTTTTAATTTAAACATTCACTGTATTTTTTTATCTCATCTTGTACATTTTATTCATCTTTTCAAAGAAAAAGTTTATAATTTTATTGATTTTTCTCTATTTCATTCTGATTACCTTCATATAGCTCACAGTAGTTTCCTGAGTGATGAGCACCTCACCCAATAAGGTCAATGAAACATGATGAGAATTCTGCCACTGCATTTATGTAGGCTAAGGCTATTTCCACCATCTTGTCATCATATACAAAAGTGTGCGCTGTCACCAAACCAATACACAGAAGCAGATAGACCCTAGAGCCTGAGAAAATCTGGATCTTGGTATATCCTTTGAGTCCCAATCAAGCTGAATTTATACTCTACATTTGGATTTACATGAACTAACAAATTCCCTTTTTGATTAAGGCATTTTTATTTGGAAAGCGTGTGTGATTTACAGTCTAAAGAATCCTAATTGACACCACATCCTTTGCTGCTTTAGAGATGACACAAAACCAATAGTAAGAATAAAGAAAACAGGTATCTGCAATAATAATAGGCATATAAAGCTTTTTTTCCAAGATGACAGACTATGTTGACATAGGAATTCTACCTACCTACTTGACCTACCTCAACATGCACTCACACTCTCCATATACTGAAACTTATTAAATGTTCTTTAAAATGTAAAATACATACATAAAGTTAAGAGCAAAAAGTAAACAGGAAATTTCAATTTATGAGAAGAGAGGTAGAAAACATAGAAATAATCGTTAATTTAAGCGGTCCAGCGGCATATATGTTCTCAGCATGATTGGAACTGTAGTTCAATGCTCACATAACAAATAATAGGTAACAATTACATAATATGTGCTGTATTATAGATACTGTTCTAAGCACCTTCACATTCATCAAATTATTTAATTCTCACACAACCCTATGAGGTCCATACTATAACTATGCCTCATTTTGAAGAAATCAGATTAGAGAAAGATAAATTAACCTACTTAAGATTACAAAATTGGTAAGGGTATAAAAGAAATAAGAAAATAAGAACACATCCTAATCTGTGAACAAGAACTAGAAATTTTATACCTTGCTAGTCTAGGGGGATATAAGAAGTACTTACCCTGCATGGATCTATAATCAGACACAGATTCATCTCTATCACCAACCCCACGAAGGAATAAAATCAGAATCCTTAGCCTGTACTGAATAAGGGTGAGTATTAAGGTACAGAAACCCTGAGCTGAAAGATTAGCACAGACGCAACTAAGAAACCCATCTTTTAGGAGAGCTTCCACAGTTCAAGGTATGCTAGGACTCATATCTCAAGGTATGCTGAGATAACTTTCATAGAAGATGAGCTAAAGGCAAAAGTTACAAAACATACGAAAAAGTCTATCACCAAATAAGAAAATCCATAAACCCAACAAGAGGAAGAATTCATACCTGAGGAATTAGAGATAATGGGGAAATCTTAAAATCACTTTAAATTAAACATATTTAAATTGTTCAAAGAGATACAATGGTATTGCCCCGTTTTTGTTTTCAGCACTTCCAATGTGCTTTGCACCAATCTCTACATGATATGCTCAATTAAACTTAACAACTGTATGAGGTAAATAGGCATTTCCCCTATTTTAGTGTGAAGAAAATGAGAGCTTAAGTAAGTGATCCAGGATGATAGATCTAGTAGATGAAGAAAGCAGAATTTAATTAATTGTCCAGTGGTAATTTTTAACAAGGGAGGCATATTAAGGTCCTTACTAAACCCAAAATATATCACTGCCATAGTATCTTAAATGTTCTAAAGCCACCCAATCTATTTAATTTTACTTAATTAATGTGCATCTATTCTTGTTAGAACTCTAGAGACATACTAATAAGAGAATGCAGCTGCCATTAAGAAGTTTGCAGTTTTGCAATAAAAACAGAAAGATGAAATGATAAATTTTAAAAGGCCACATAGTATGATAAAGCAGTGAATGCTTCTGAATTAAATTTACAACGTAAGTCATTCAGACCACAGATTTTTAGAAGGAGGTGATTGTGTAGAAGGAGAGGAAAATGTTTGTGGAAGAAGACATAAGTGGCAACATCTCCTGTGAGCCATTGTGTGGGACCAAAAAAGAAAGAATGCAACTCTCCTGTTGGCTCAGTGGTGAAAATAAAACCAAAACATGTCAACTATAAATAGTCTCCTAATACAAGATGACAATTCTCAGAAACCAATTTTACTTTGAAGTAGAACCTATATGCACAAGACATAGGTACTATAAAGTTAAAAAAAAAAAGGGACCCATAAAGAGAAAGAGTACAAGGGCTGTCAGATTCAGTGGAAGAAGTTGGAAAGTTGGGGGCCATTTTAGTGACTTATCTCATTGTGGCACCCATTTTCATGATCTACCTTTTTTTTTTTTTTTTTTTTTGCAAAATTGAATAGATTGTGAGGGATTTGAAGCCCTTCATGAAGCACCTTAGAAGCAGGTAAAAATCAGCTAGGAGTTCTGGCTTCCTCATGCACCAAATTTAAGGGATCATTATCTCAAGACACATGGTTGGGGGAGTCTAGTTCTAGAGACAGAGACCTTACAATTCATAATAGATAATGAAACTTTGGGAATATTATGTTATTTTCTATTTTAGGGAAATTATTTCCTTATACTTGTTTCTTCCACAGAAAAGGGGATCGGTGACTGCAATGTCCTGGCTCTGTTACTTGGCTCATTCTGCTCCACGGGAGGTGCAATGAACTATCCCACTGAATTTGGGTAGAACAAACAAGTTGACTTTTCTTCCTCATTGGAGATACCTTTCACCAGATCTCCACCATTCCTCCAGGACAGGCTCACTCCACAACACAGTGAAAGCTGCCTCAGTCCAGCTCTCCCATATTTGTATGGATAAGTCTGGGTGGATAAGCACACCTGGCCACAGATCCATGTGTGCTGTCCAATCTCGCTTTTATCTGTAATAATAGTGATAGTTTGACACTCTAGTTTCTATGTCGTAACATTCCTCAAATGAATCAGAACAGAAGTGTAAAAGAAAGATATTTATTATATTTTCTCTATATCAGCTGTGTCTGAGAACATTTTGCAATGATAAAAATGTTCTATAATCTACATTGTTCTATATGGTAGCCCTGTGTGATACTGAGCCCATGAAATGTGGCTAGTGCAACGGAAGAACTAAATCATTTTAATAGTATTTATTTTTAATTAATTTAAATTCAAACAGCCACATGTGGCAAGTGACTACAATATTAGACAGCAAATTTCAGATCCTAATGCCTCTATTTTACTCTTTTCTTTCCCTCTTAGACTCAGAGGAAATATATGTAGCAGCTTATAGGACTGACTAAATCAGTACTGTAGTCACCCCTTATCCGCAGTTTTGCTTTCCATGGTTTCATTTATCCATGACCAACAATAATCCAAAAATGTTAAATGGAAAATTCCAGAAATAAACAATTCACAAGTTTTAAATTACACCCTGTCTGAGTGGCATGATGCAATTGTATGCAGTCCAGTTCCTTCCCAGCCAGGCCGTGAACCATCCCTGTGTCCAGCCTCTCCACTCTGTATACCATCCCTACTCATTAGTTACAGTAGCTGTCTCAGTTATCAGTTTGACTGTTGTGGTATTGCAGTACTTGTATTCAAGTCACCCTTATTTTACTTAATAATGTCCCCAAAGCACAAGAGTTGTGATCCTGACACTGTGTATGCCAAAGGGAAGCCATAATGTTCTTAAATGAAAAGGTATGTATGTATGTATGTATGTATGTAAAGGAAAACACACACACGCGCGCGCGCACACACACACACACACACACACACATATATATTTTCAATATTACACATTTGGGGCATCCACTGGTGGCATTGGAACATACCCCCCATGGATAAGGGAAGACTACTGTAATGTATTTATACACATATTCTATCTTGACTTAAACCCCAGCAAGTGTATCATGAAGGGGCGTGGGGAGTGGGAGGGAAACTGTTAAAATGTATGGGGCCACCAAGGACAGAGGGAATGACAATATCTTGAAAGATCCAGAAAGACTTCCTAGAGATGTGTCATTGCAGGGAAACATTGAGTAGCCCACATTTGGACACTAGATAATAGAATCCTCAGTATGAATCTCTATGAGAATAAGACAGATATCACCCCCAATTTATAACTTTGCCCAGGTTTTTAATCATTGTGGCTGAAAGAAGCCAAATACAAATAAGCTGTCCTTGGTAGAAAAAAAATGTTATTAAAATCAAACATAGGTATTGTTTTTGTAAGTTCTACAAAAACCATATGTGTCTTATTTATTACTCTTTCCTGGGTGTTGATGATACAGTAATGCATGGATGAAAACATGAATCATACCCCACAAGGACAAAAGGTTCAGAAGGGTTTCACTAGCAGTTGGAAAACGAACTAGAAGTTGAAGATCCTGTTCCCTCTCGCCATCTGTCAAGAGCTGCATGGTTTTTCTCATCTCAGCTTCTCTCTCTACAACTGATTCATTATTTTCCTTCCACAGGCCAACTTCCTTTACTTGAATATGGTCTAACCCCACTCTAAATAATCTCTGATCTTCCCGTTCAAGAGTTCCAGACTAAACATTTAGAGTGTCTGTGTTCCAATTACACATTTGTCTCACTGGGTCAGCTTAAGCCAAGTGCCCCAAAAGGGGCAAGGCAGTCAAATAACTGCTATAAATATTACTTCTAGGATTAGCTTTGATAATGGGATTAAGCTGAAATGGATGAAAATGTGGTATATTAAGGAAAGTACTCGAGGGTGTTCCATATACATTACTCATTTAATACTCAAAAAATATTCTCAAAATTGACATATTATTTTCTTTCTATAGATAAGAAAATTAAAGTTCAGAGAAGCAAAGAACCATCCAAGATATTACGGGTAGCAATAGCAAGTGCTTTTTACACTAAAACATCCTGCTTCTACTTCCAATTACATTGTGAATATTCCTTAGCAGAATTGTGTATTAGGTAGGAAGTAGACCTATTCTGTCACATATCATGACTTATAGCTTGGGACTCTTCTGAAGCCTAAATTCTTATAGAGATTTTTTATTAAGCAATTGAGCATATGGGTGAGTGAATGTGTAGCTTTCATTAGGTTGCCTATGCTTTTAACGTGGAAGGACTTATAATTTCTTTTCTGCTTTTCATGTAGATTTATCCTTTATGGTAGTAACCCTAGAAAAGTAAAAGTGTACTTTTATTAAAGTTCATATTTTTCTAAAGGTAGATTTCTGTTTAAGAACATTGCCTTTTGTACCTTTCAGCACAAAAGCTCCTCACTTCCACTTATAAGATAAAAAAGCCCTGAGCAGGTATGTACAGCATGGTGACTAGCATTAACAATGATGTTTTATGTTTTTGAAAGTTGCTAGAAGAGCAGATCTTAAAAGCCTTCATTGAAAAAAAAGTGTAATTATGTGTAGTGATGGATGTTAAAACTTAGGTGGTAATCATTTTACAAAATATATGAGGTGTGATCAAACAATATGATGAATGTTTAAACAAAAAAAATGTATTACAGTAAAAGATGCATTGCCATTAATTCCCCTCAAAATTGTCTTCCCTTCAAACACAATTACCCCATCATTCTTGCCACTCTTTGAAGCAGTTCTGGAAGTCCTTTTTTGTGAGTGTCTTTAGTTGCACTGTTGTGGCTGCCTCAATGTCCTGAATCATTTTGACTTTGGGGAAGAACCAGAAGCCACAAGGTGCCAGATCTGGGGATTACGGTGGATGAGGACAAAGAGTAATGTTTTTATTTGACAGAAATTGCCATACCAGAAGCGATGTGTGACACGGAGCATTGTCATGATGAAGGATGATTTAGGGCACACTTCAAAACACACCTTCTCTCAACCATAGCTCATACCTGACTGACTGCACTGAACAAGCTGAAACTTGTCACACACTGTTACTGAGGTTAAATATCCCTGCTTCCATATTGAAGATCCCTGCCTTTTCATTGGCTGGCACTCAGCAGCAGAATTCAGTGTATTTTGTGATCACAACAGAAAGGCTCCGTATCACACATCACTTCTGGTATGGCAATTTCTGTCAAATAAAAACATTACAGTGTGTCCTCATCCATCTTATTCACCGGATTTGGCACCGTGCAACTTCTGGCTCTTCCCCAAAGTCAAAATAACCATGAAAGGTAAAGATTTTGAATCAATTCAGGATATGGAGACAACCACAGAAGCACAACTAAAGACATTTACAAAAAAGGACTTCCAGAACTGCTTCAGAAAGTGGCAAGAATGATGGGATAAGTGTGTTCAAAGTGAGGGGGAGTATTTTGAAGGGGATTAATGGTGATGTGTCTTTTACTATAATATTTTTTAATGTAAACATTCACCGTAATTTTTGATCACACCTCCAACGTATATCAAATTGTTATATTGTACACCTAAAACTAATGCCATATTATATGTCCATTATATCTCCATGATACGTGTGTGTATATGTGTGTGTGTTTATTATATGTATATATAGATATATATATATATAATATTCAAAACATATATACATCTTTCTCATTAGAAAATGTCTGAATAAAATACATGGATAATTTTTAAAAAGAGAGAGTACTGTTGTTTGACAAAATCTCTTAATTTGTTTGTCTTTGAAAGAAAGAAGTGATTGTTAGCCAAGGGCTGTGTTTTTGTTTTCATTAGTTATTTGTGGAGGGTGGACTGGGAGCTAACTGAAAATTCAAGCCCTTGAGTGTGCAGATGTGCAACATAACAGAAATGACTTTAACAACCTTTGAAGAAAAGGAACCATGGTTAATAAGGAAAGCAAATTAATCATCTTAAGTGTTCAAACATACAAAAGTCATCATGTTTGGGGAGTTTGTATAGACCCATGTTTACTACTATTTTAGTATTTGTATTTCAAAAATTTTAAACATTTTTTCCAAGGGTCTCAAAATGATGGTAACAATAGGTAATATTTTCTAGACATGGGCTGTGTCCTGAGCACCATAGTAAGCACTTCAAATGCATCATTTCAATCTTTACGGCAACTTTATTAGCTAGGTTTGATCATCCCCATTATTCCCAACTGAGGCTCAGAGAGATGAAATGACTTGCCCTGGATTAGCAGATACTAAGTGGCAAAGTTAGGAGTTATATACTTAGAATCTGAATCTATAGCTACTGTTCTTAATTACTCTATTTCTGTATTGCCTTCTTTAACTTTAGGCTTCTGTTAGCACAACATATTCACACTATATTTAATTCAATGTGCAAAAGAATCTTGCATGGCTTTTACTCTTCCACAGGATATTTCATTTACCTTTGCAATGTCTCCCAAATTTAGTTATCTAATTTCACAACTCAGCTCACACCTAGCTAAACATTTTGAATATCCCCACCTTCATCCCCTGCTATGTACCACTAAATTTTTGACTATTTACCTCATCACAGTAATTTATAATAGAACAGTGCCCATAATTTTATCATTATATGATCATTTTATTTATATATATAACCAAAAAGTCTATGTTACAGACTAACTTCTATTGACATGAAAAATATTTCACACTGTGCTTTCAAGTAATAAAAAAAAATATTCTCCATTAACCCTTTTTGGTAAAGAAATATACACAAAGGTTAACACGGGTTACTTTTATCTAATAGAATTGAACCTATCTGTTTGTTTTTGCCTGAAAATTTTCCACAGAGTGTTTATAATGTTTCTCTGATATAGATATAGATAGATAGATAGATAGATAGATAGATAGATAGATAGATAGATGATAGATAGATAGATAGATAGATAGATAGATAGATAGATAGATAGATAGATGGATAGATGATAGATAGATATATACACATACACATACTAGGGGTGCCAAAAAAATGTATGCAAGTGGACACTTTGGTTAACGTTGCTCAAGCAGTACTTCGTTGCAATCACAAGTGTCTGGAGGCTAACAGTAATCACTTTGAGCACCTCATGTAATTGCAGAAGTCAAACGTGATGTGTATTCATCTTTTGTTATCAGTATATATTATTATAATTTTAATACAGTTTCCTTTCTTAAAATGTGTATACATTTTTGGCACCCTCCATATATGTATGCATATTTTTTTCATAGAAAATCATAAATATTAAATTCAATTCTACTATTTTTACTAGATCTTTGTCACGTATCAGGGATTCTGTTTTAATTCAAACATCTATAGCAGCTGGTGCCTATGCTATGAATGTGACATTTTTACTGACTTGCTTTATAATTACTTGGAATATGTGTTCAACTCTAAAGATAGTAAGACGTATGAAGATGCTTTGTGCATGCTGTTCCTATCCCCAAAGCCAGAGTAATGAAATTGCAGCTACAAATTACAGCTCAATGTTTCTGTCCCTGGTTAACCTCACACATTTGCAAAACCCTATCAATCACCAATTCATTCACATAATTATTAAATATATAAATGTATGTCCTATATTTATAGACATTTCACATATCATATTGGAATACAGCAAGCTATTTTTACTATTATAAAGATAGCTATTTAGTACAGGAAAATGTATAATTTCTCCAATATGTAGTAAAATAAATAAATAAATAAATAAATAAATAAATAAATAAATAAATAATTCTACTTGAGAAAATAGCATGCACAAAGGCCCAGTGGCAAAGAGAAGCAAAAGTTGATAAGGGGCAGAAAGAGGCAGTGCAGTTGGAGGAGTGAGAACAAGGGAAAATGGAATGAGCGACTGCTGGGAAGGCAGCCTTGCAGGCCAAGTAGAGAGTTTAGTTTTACTCTTATTGTAAAAACAATGAAAGCAACTGACAAGAGATAAAGACAGACATTTTAAAATGATAAAGAGCAATTCAATTTACAATTGCTCCAAAGACTATAAAATACCTGGGAATAAATTTAACCAAAGAAGTAAAAGATCTGTACTCAGAAAATTATAAGACACTGAAGAAAGAAATGAAAGAAGACATAAATAGATGGAAACACATTCCATGTTCATGGATAGGAAGAATTAATATAGTTAAAATGTCCATACTGCCTAAAGCAATATACATATTCAACGCAATTCCTATCAAACTACCTATGGCATTTTTCACAGACATAGAACATATAATCCTAAAATTTATATGGGACCATAAAAGACCCTGGATAGCCTCAGCAATCTTGAGAAATAAGAACAAAGTGGGAGGTATAACGATACCTGACTTCAAATTATACTACAAGGCTACAGTAATCAAAACAGCATGGTACTGGCATAAAAATAGACACATAGATCAATGGAACAGAATAGAGAGTCCAGAAGTAAATCCATGCCTATATGCCCATTTAATCTACAACAATGGAAGCAAGAATGTACAATGGGGTAAAGATAGTCTGTTCAATAAATGGTGCTGGGAAACCTGGATAGACACATGCAAGAAAATGAAGCTGGACCACCTCCTTACACCATATACAAAAATAAATTCAAAATGGCTTAAAGACTTAAATGTAAGATCTGAAACCATAAAATATCTAGAAAAAAATATAGGAAGAAACTTCACAGACATTACCCGGAGTAAGATTTTTACTGATATATCCCCTTGTGTGAGGGAAGTAAGAGAAAAAATAAACACATGGGATTACATCAAACTAAAAAGTTTTTTCACAGCAAAGGAAACCATCAATAAAACAAAAAGGGATCCTACTGATTGGGAAAGGATATTTGTCAATAATATATCTGATAAAGGATTAATATCACAAATATATAAAAATCTCACTCAACTCAACTCCAAAAATCAAAAAAAAACCCAATTAAAAAATGGGCAGAGGACATGAAGAGACATTTTTCTAAAAAGGACATACAGATGGCAAACATACATATGAAGAAATGCTCAACCTCAGTAACCATCAGAGAAATGCAAATAAAAACCACAATGAGATACCACCTCACCCCAATCAAAATGGCTATCATCAATAAATCAACAAACAACAAGTGTTGGCAAGGATGTGGAGAAAAGGGAACGCTTGTGCACTTTTGGTGAGATTGCAGATTGGTGCAGCCTCTGTGGAAAACAGTATGGAGGTATCTCAGAAATCTGAAAATGGAACTACCCTATGATCCAGTAATTCCACTCCTAGGCATCTATCCAGAGAAATCCAAAACTCCAATTCAAAAATCTGTATGCACTCCTATGTTTATTGCAGCACTATACACAATAGCCAAGACATGGAAACAACCAAAATGCTCATCGATAAATGACTGGATTAAGAAACTGTGGTACATTTATACAATGGAGTATTACACAGCCATAAAGAAAAAAAATCTTACCATTTGCAGCAACATGGATGGATCTAGAGAACATTATGTTAAGCGAAATAAGTCAAAAAGAGAAAGACAAGTACCATATGATCTCACTTATATGTGGAACCTAAAGAAAAGAATAAGTGAATGAACTAATCAGAAACAGTTTTGGGGACAAAGAGAAAAAACTGAGGGTTATTACATGGGCGGGGGGGGGTGGGGATAAGAGGAAAGGTGAGGGGATTAGAAAACAGTCGGTAACCACAAAATGTCCTCAAGGTTTTTGAAAAATAATTTGGGGAATATAATCAATAATGTTGTAAAAATTTTGTAGGATATCTGATGGACACGTGTCCCATTTGGGAGACCACCTCAGGGAAGATGTAGATGCTTGATCAATGTACTGTACACCTAAAACTGAACAGTGGTGAATGCCAACTGTAATTTTATATATATAATGTGATGGCTCGGTGCGATGTCGGAGGGATAGTGGTTGGGGGTTGGGGGAGGGGGTCCACAGTGTGAGGGATATAAATGATGAACGTCTAAGTATTGCCTCGTCTTGTGCACCTGAAACTAATAAAAAAATAAAAAATAAATAAAAATAAATAAATAAATAAAATGATAAAGGGGACAATATACCAAGAAGACATAGCACTTATCAGTATATATGTACCCAATAAGGGAGCAGCAAAATATATAAAGCAACTACTAAGAGAACTAAAGGAAGAAACTGACAGAAAGATACTATAGTAGAGGCCCTAAAATCTCCATTGACAGCTATGGATAGATAATTCCAACAGAAAATTCATAAACAAATATTAGCCTTAAATTACACATTGGAATAAAGGGACATAATCAACATTTACAGAGCTTTTCACCCCAGGACACCAGATTATACATTCTTCTCTAGTGTATATGAACTTGATGGTTTTCAATAAGGTGATATGATCAGCTTTTCCTTTCAAAGGAGCATTCTTTTTTATTTTAATAGCTGTCTTTTTTTAAAACATTTTTTATTAGTTTCCAGTGCACAAAACAATGTAATAGACATTTATCATTTATATCCCTCACACAGTGACAAGCCCCCTCCTCCATCCACTACCCCTCTGACATCGCACACAGGCATTACATTTCCACTGTCTCTATTCCTAATGCTGTACTCCGCTTCATATATGTGTGTGTGTGTATATATATATATATATATATATATATATATATATATATATATATATATATATATATATATAATTGTACTTGACATTCATTATTTAGGAAGCTACTATCAATATAAACTTCTAGGTGAAAAATTATATCTTTACCAGGGTGGTGGTGAAAATGGAGCAAAATGGATGGATTCTACAAATATTTAAGAGGTAAAATAATAGAGGTGAGGAAGAGGAATGTGTAATGGGTGATTCTAGGATCCTGACTTGTAGTAAATAGAAAACATTGGAGGAAAAACTAAATTAAGAAGTAAAATGAATCATGAATTTAGACATGTTCAGTTTGAGGTGCTTTTGAGGCATTCAAGATATCATATATATGGAGCTCAGTGAAAATTAAAGATATAAATTTGTGAGTCACTGGCATATAAACGGTATTTCAAACTAATGACTTGAATGAGATTCTCCAGAAAAGATTATAGAGTGATATGAGAAAGGAAAAAGCTTACAATGAACCATGAAAAATTCTAATATAATGACTGGGTAGAAGTGGATGAGCTTGAAAAACAGAGATAAAATAAGTGCCTAGAAAAACAAAAAAACAGAGTGAATGGTATCGTAGAAATCAATGGAAAATGAGTTTTTCAAGAAGTAGTTGACAGAGTAAAATGCTATTGAGAAGGAAAATGAAGACTGAAAAAGGTTTACTGGAATACAGCAACATTGGGGCTCATTATTGTCTTAAATAAGCTATTTGGGTGAAATAATGGAGGCAGATGTGAGATTTGAGTGCAGAAGGAGTGAATAAAGACTGAGTAAACAAAATAGCAAGTATCAGCAGCTCTTTTAAGAGGTATAGCCATGACATGGAGAAATGAGATAGGGTCATAGCTGGTGAGAGATTTTTGTTTGTTTTTGCTTTTCTTAATGAGAAAAAAGAGTGGAAATATTTCACTAGAACATAACTTTACAAAAGGCAGTGGTCTTTATCTAATATGTTCACAGATTTATTCCTAGAACCTAGAATACTATCTTGTTCATAGTAGATACTCAACAAATATTTAGTGAGAGAAAAACACACAGCTGTGAGATTCCTTAGGATCTGGGAGATGAAGCAATCCATAGCACAGGTGGAAAGATTAGCCTATGGAGGAAGAGGAGAAGCTCTTATAATAAAAAAGGAAAATTTGTAGTATGGGGCCAGATCTAGGAATAGTTCTGTCCTTTGTGAAGTTTCTAATTCATGCTTCTATTTTCTCATAAAGTAGATCATAAGGTTGGGTTCAGATTTGGGTGAGAGAAAAAGAGAGAAGATAAAAGGAGAGAATTCTACAATTGTCATTTGTGAGTGTGGAGAGACACAAAGTAGAACTGACTGGTCACATGGTGAAGGTCTCTTTGAGGTTGGTCATCATAAATTCATGTTGGAACTCATTTCTACTTCTTTGACCTTCTCCAGCAGAACTTGGATGCTTGTAAGGAGATATAGACACAGAAGATGATTTGCTCATTCCAGGGTTGGAATTTGAGCACACAACGTAAGGAAAGGACAGATTTCAAATTTCTTTTGAAATTATTCAGTCAACCCTTTGTTCTATCTACTATCACTTTGTCACTGCCAAAATTGGTGACTAAGTGATTGTGATTAAATATATAAAGAGGCATAAAATAGTTTAATTGAATAACTCAACACCCGCCGCTGTAGCTTAAGAGGACTTCTAATCATAGAGGAGATAAAATAAGCAAATATAAATAGGGCTTCCGAGTAATGGAGGAGACTCTTTCGAGCAATACTCGACCAGAGGAACAACAAAAACCACAGTGTCCTTGGATAAAGCCCCAAAAATCTGAACATCCCACTTCACAGTTAAAGGAACTTCAGAGTAGTCATTGTGGGCATTTGATAATGGAGGTGCTTGAATAATCAACCAAACTGTTTAAATTTTTTCCAACCAAAATGTCTCTAAAGAGTTTTTTCTGAGACTAGACTAAATGAGATATAAGCAAGAATGTTTGCTTAAATAAAAATGGATTCTGTGACAAAGTAAATTTAGAAAACTGGCTTAAACAGATTTAGAGAGACTTTCTTACTACAGCATATTTCACACATACACATACACCATGAATGTTGTTATTCTTTTTTTTTTTTTTTGATTATAGTACACAATTATTCTAGGATCTGTAGGAGAGCCTTTTTATGAGAACTAGTTTATGATTATTGTAAAATATTGCTCTAATAAACTCACTTTTTCACATGGAAATTCATTATAGTACTCATCAGACTGTACTTTTTTCTTCTATTTAACCTTAAATTCCTCATACTATAACTAAACTTAGAGTTTCTTCATGTGACCCAAGATTACCTGTATCAGTATCCTGTACCTCCTTGGTAAAACTGAACCTTTTTGTGCCTTAACTCAGAATCTCTGTGATAGAGCCCAGGAATCTACTTTTAAGCATATACCCAATTATCATGTTAAAGTATGAGAACTGGAAACTGAACTCTATTTTCTCTTACCATTTCTCATTGCCTATATAATAAACTTTTAAATACACTTGAAAAGTGATACGATGTCTCTCCCTTTTACCAAAACCTGATTTTTACCTGTGACCCTGCACTTTTATATTAGCATCTAGCAAGAAATTCCTTCCTTATATTCAGTTGATTTTAATCCAGTTTGATTTTCATTCTTTGCTGGTGATATGAAGTCTTATAAAATAGAATTTGCTAGAAACTTTATGTAAAAACATCCCTGCTAATGGAAAAAAAATACTCTCTATGTCCATACCAGTAAAAGGGAGAGATAAGAAATTTTATCCATTCAGAAATCTAGAATGACTTGTTTGATAGCAAAAAAAAAAGAAAAGACTTTTTTTCTTCCTTAGATGAAGAATAAAAATAATTAAATTAACCAGAATATGACATAAATTGTGCAGTTTAATGTAACTGTATAGAGTTAAAATGGGATTAAATTTCAGAGTTCTCTTAACTAAGACATTCAGTAAATGAAGTGTTCTAGTTGATTAAAACTGTCATCAATCGAGAAAAATCTTTAAAACATCATAATTTTAAATACCATAAAATACACTTCAAATTAATATTGCATTAAAATCCAATAAACCTTAACAATTCAGAGAATAATTCAAGCTGTTTTACAGATACTAATATTTTCTTCCCTTATCTTTGCATTTTAAATTCCTGTTCTATAAATTTTTTGGTAATTTGCTATCTAGACCAACACACCAAAATGAAAAATGAAGAGAATTTGAATTTTTATTCTTATTCTGTCGCTAACAGACAAATCTTTACTCTCTCATGGGTCTCAATTTCTATAACTATAAAACAGAATAGTTGAGTTGATATATTTAAGTTCCCCTCTAATTCTAAAACTCTAATTTCACTAGGTTTTTGTGTTGTACATGGGCAAACTCACACCACACACACATACACATACACACACACACACACACACACACACACACACACACAGAATTTACACATGCTAGATTGAAAAGCACTGCATATGTATAGTATACTCCTCCAAAGGAAAGATAGTCCCCATTAAATTTATCTGCAGATGTTAAAATTCTTGCCTCCCATCAGTAATAAAACAGATATTGCTTTTCCTTCTGTTGACTCCAGTCAAGTGCTAACTAACCTTAAAAAGAAGATAATTTATTCCATAGAAAGACAACTTGCTTTCATATGTGTACTTCCACTGCTTTTACATTTTAATTAGTCTGAGGAGTACACACTGGAAACATTTGTATGGTACTGATTACCATTTGGAATGCCGTGTCCTGATTGAAGTAGTAGTAACTACAAGTCTACACAACTTGTATCAATAGTTGTAGCCATGCAGGAGCCACAGCCCCGATGTTATGTCTCTTGTCACTAACATGTGCCATTGTGAACCAGGCTGCAGCACCAGGCCTGTCTGCTTCCTCACAATAGCTCTTGCTCCCCAGGGAATACAAAGGCAGACAGCAGCTTTTCTCCTCTTTTCAACAGACACTCAGAAGGTCTGTTACTTATTATCTTTGGAAGAAAGGACATAGGTTTCCACAAGCAACTTAAGCTTGTATCAGTTCTGAGATCAGAGAAAATGAGGTAGGTCCTTGAGTCCCTTTGCAAGACAAAGTTTATTGTTGTTGCTGATAAAAGTAAGATTCACAAGCATTCTGCAACTTTGACTACATTCATTTTATTAACATCTTTATGACCATCTCCTTTGTGGAGAAAAGGAGGCTTGACTGGAGAAGCTGGGAGCCCACTGGATAGGTGGGGTATTCATAATGAGAGAGGGAGAAAGGGAGAGGGGAAACTTCCTGGGCCCCAGAAGAGTTACAATCTGAGAGACATCCCTTTATCTCCAACAACACAATGTGGGCTGACATTTATCATAATAGACTTTCTTATGTGCATCAGCCAGTTGACTTCCATGATGTAATCACAGTATTTTTTTTTTTTTTTTAAGAAGGGGACAAATTGGCATGAAAAAAAAAAAGAATCTAGAATTGGATTTAGGGAGAGCTGGGTTATAATCATATTTCTGATACTGGATAATCAGCTTTATTATATTAGGAATATTGTTTAACATCTCTGCACCCTAGTTTTCTTGAAAGATAAGAACTTCCATTAGATTATCTCTAAAGTCTCTAAAAGTAAGAAAATTTAGCTTAAAAATACATTGAGTCTATTTTCTTTGTTCTAATGGAGTTGCACATTTCTAACATTTTAAATTAATACAGATTTACTCAAGCAAACTAGAAGCCCCTCAATTTACTTACACTTTCCAACCAAATATCTATGCATCTAAAGAGAAAAATTGTATTTCAGCAGGGCCACCTAGGAGCAAGAATAAAAAACAGCTGTAGCACAATACTCTCAAGGACTGGCCTTGGTAAAAGTTCTGAATGTGTCTGTTTGTGATGAAAACCAAAAGGAAAAATGAAATGTTATATTTTGCTTTCATTGGATGGAAACTAATAATACATAGAATAAAATAAAGGCACCAACCCAGAGGCTTTCTTCTTTTTTTCACTAGAGCATCGGTGTGGACATTGTGGAGCCATCAACACTTAATTCCTCAAATCCATTAAGAAAATGCTCATTTTATCCTGAGTGATAGAGCACCAAGTAGAAAAGAGTGACTGACATAAAGGGAGTACATTGTGCTGAAAACAGAAATATATGATCATTGATAGCCTTTGGACAAAATCTCATGGTTGACTACACTTCCTAAGTACCAGTCCAGAATTGGTCCCAGTTTAGGCTGTACTAACAGCATGTTTATGGTATGGAATCAACACCAGCTTGTATTTATCTCCTTATTTTTTTCTTTAAAACAAAAATAAGCATTTACCAACATTATTATAAAACAAGATTCAGATTTACTGTGGAGCCTAGAGGGTTGATAAGTGTGTGGCTGAGGCTATACATAGAGACGTCGAGATCCTGGGAGTCCTCCTTCTCATTGAGTGATAGAGCTTCTCCTAAGGCACCAGACATCACCCCACCTTCTCTTCAAACAGACACATCAGCACCCAGTCTTCAATTCTCCCATATATGCTCAAAGCCAAGTTCTGACTCTTTCCTCACTGGAATAGAATGACCTTATTTTTCCTATACATATCGCAAACATTATTTTGGGGAACATATAAACACTAATCACACATCTACAGTTTAACTTCCCTATCACTGGGAAGAATGCCAGCTCATTCATTCACTCAACCAGCTGTCCTTTCTTTATTAAATAATTATCCAAGAGTATTGATGCAGACTTGGGGGCTTAAATCATCCCATTCCCTCTTCAAATTTTAA
This sequence comes from Rhinolophus hipposideros, assembly GCF_964194185.1. Taxonomy (NCBI): domain Eukaryota; kingdom Metazoa; phylum Chordata; class Mammalia; order Chiroptera; family Rhinolophidae; genus Rhinolophus; species Rhinolophus hipposideros. The sequence goes on along the minus strand of NC_138061.1, from coordinate 35,266,124 downwards.
GCTGGTTTATAAACAGGTACAGCAATCAATGGAGAGTAATACATAATATTATGTTTACTGGTGGCAAGATAGAGCTGAAACAAATGTGGCTTGAACCCAACAAAGTTAGAGATCTTTATCCTCGCCCCTTAAATTGAACTCACTTAACCAGTTACAGACGGAGATGCAGAATTCTAGTCCTTGGTTGCATGGGGAGAAATGTGAATTGTGCCTGGACCATTTACCTATTTATAACAATTACACTTGTAGAAATACGCACTCCTCCCAAAGAAGACCTAAATAAAACTGAATTTAATCCTTTCTCTTTTATTCTTCTCTAGATTTAATTGTCTTGCTTTTCGGTTGTTTGTTTATTGTTTTAAATCATAATAGCAAGTATTAAAGAGTCATCCTATTAAAATATAAAGAATATTTAGAAAATAATATTAGCATTTGCACAGGTTGGTGAGACTAAGATTTATTAGCCACAGAGTTGTTATGAGGTTCACAGTCCTAAGAAAAGATCCAGAAAACGGAGGTAGGGAGCAGTGAACAAAATCATGTTTGAAGCTAAAGCTGTTTCAAGTTTGCGTTATGGTTTTCTGGAAACCTGCCAAATGTTCAAGTGTCTTTAAAAAAAAAAATAGATGGCCTGGTAGACAAAAATTAATTAAGAAAGCTTTGACATAATAGTAGAAATTGACATTCACCTACCATTTACAATATAATCCTAATGATATGCTGAGAAACCACCAAAAGGATACATTAAAATTTTGTAAGAATGTTTATTAAATGCCCTATTAAAGATCCTTATTGTTATCAAACCAAAAGTTATGTACAGCTTTGGATTCAAGTGGTTTTCATGTCTATTATTTTGCTTCATTACTGCAACTATCCAATGAAACAGGATGGCAGAGGCAAAGACTGCCATTTTTCTCAATATCTGTCCTCATTTTCTATAGTAACAAGACATTCCATTTTTCACTGGACTTAACAGCAGTCTAAAATAAAGATCACATTTCCTCCATGTCCTTGAGCCAGATACATTCATACCTATGACTAAGACTGTTTATATGTACAATTTCTGGGAAGTGTCCTTCAAAGATGTGATCTAGCCTTTCTCCCCCCTTCCTTTTTCATGCTGGCTAAAAGCAAATGTAATGTCCTGTACTCAAACAGCCATCTCACCTATGACACGACTTTAGTATCAAAAATATACCAAGACAGTCTCCAGGTAGAAGAAACCTGGGCTCCTGTCATCATTCAGCCATCATAAAAGCTTGGGACCCTTCTCTCTGGGCTTTCACGTGAGAGAGGAATAAACTTTTTGTGTAAGCCATTTTTTGTGTGTCTTCTGTTAATTATAACCAAATCTAATTATCATATAGGTAGATAGAGAGCTTACAATTCATATTAAGGAAACAGATGTTTCAGAAATAAAAATTTGGAGATGTTTAGCAGGATAATACAATATGTAAAATGTACATTATGTAACACACTAGTGGGATATGGAGCAGCAACCCATAATCAAATTTATTAATATTTTTGCAGCGACGTTGTATTACTTAAACTTAGTGGGATAAATAAAATGCAAATAGTTTCTCATTAGTTCATGTTTGATTTTGCCAATAAATCAGAACAAGTCTGGTCAAGTTTTATCACCAAATGAGTGTAAAAAATCTTTTGATTTTCAGAGATATGGAGACTTCAGTATTGTGGCAAAAGGATCATATACACATCGTCTCCTTTCTATAGGTAAGGGCGTCAAGGTGTATGAGATTAAGTAACTTACTTAATGCTATAAGGGGAGATAAAAGTTTGAGTTGAGCTTTCCTAATTTGATCGAGTCCTTTTCATTACACGATGCACATTCCTATTGTTTTCCAAAGTCCTTGTTCATTTATTTATCCATTCTAAAAAACATTGACTGAACATAAACCATGTGCAAATCATGAGTGTCTGAAGACTATGCTACTCATCAAGGGTATGTGTACCCTGGTTGCTACAGAGCCACAGTATAAATACAGAACACATGTTTATACAAAGACTTGTATATGAGTGTTTATAGAAGCTTTATCTGTAATCTCTTGAAACTACAACCTAAATCTCTATCATTAGTATGTCTATCATTCTATTATGTGGTATATCCATGTAACAGAATAATACTCAGCAACAAAAAGGAATAAACTATAGATGCTATAACATGGATGAATCTCAAAATAATTATGTAAAATTAAAAACAGGCAAAAAAGAGCACGTATTGATGATTCTACTTATGTAAAACTCTAGAAATATTAAGTAATCTGTAGTGACAGAAAGCAGATCAGTGGTTGCTCACAGGGAGAGGTACAAAAAGGGGTAGGAAGGAGGAATTACAAAGGAACACAAGGAAACTTTAGAGTGATAGATAGGCTCATTATCTTCATTACGTGATGGCTTTGCAAATGTAAAAGTCAAAATGTCAAATTCTACACTTTCAATATGTGTAGATAATCGTTTGCCAGCTATATGTCAACAAATCTGTTTCAAAAATATGAAACATCTTCCTGGAGTATGAGTGTTACCAGGAGCTTTGAAAGGAAAACTCAAGGACTTAAGTAGACTTTTTAAAAAATATTAAAACAACAGAAGTACTATACTATATAAATTAAAATCGAAACACTAGATGTTGAATTCTAGATATCAGATGTTAATGCTTATAGTGGGGTAGGTCTAGCTAACTCTTTCAGATACCACAGAATCTGGTTATTTTCACTCTTCTCTGAAGTGAGCAGACTTTGGTGGTAAAGTTTGAAGTTCTGCCAAGGGATTTACAAGGTCACACAACAGATGTAAAAAGTCCCGCAACACCTATAACATACCACTGACTCTGAGTTTCCTGTGGTTTTAGTTCAGTCGTTGTATCTTCTTAAATCATGAATTTCTTGTCCCTTTATATTTCTAGGAGCACTAATTATTTACAATCAAAGAAATAAAAATAGAGGAATATTCCTTGTGCTACTATAATTTTACTATTTTGGGACATGCGGAGAATGAGCCCTGTTGCATAAATACCCAAACTTTGTCTCCACTATTTTTTTCCTAAAAAAAATAACAGATTAAATGGAAGGCAAATCTTGAAACACCCAACAATGCTGACACTGTGGGAACCACAATGTCCTATTGATGCATCTGAATAATCAGAAATGTAGGATTTTATCACAGATATTTCCAATTTTATTCAGATGTTTCATGTGAAAAATGTGTTAACTCTCTTGATGAAAACAACACTGTGATTCTATAAAGCCTTTGATTTTATAAAAGCAAATTTTTTTTTAATTGAGATAAAACCTGTAATCATATCAGTGAACACCTCTCTAGAAGATGGTATATAACAGTAAACAAAAGAGAGAGAAGGAAAATAAAATTGAAAACACTATTCCACTCCTCAAGAAAAGCATCTTCATATCCAAAAGGATCTAGAAAATACAATTCAGAGGGAATTGAAGGCCAAATTAGTATAGAAATTAGTAGGAAGTTGCTAAGTCACTCCAAAATATTCAGAGTTGAGATCCGGATTAGTACATCTCAGGGTACTGAAAGACTGGATGTTATGATCTTGGAGCCAGACTTGGTCATCTTGGAGAAATCCTTGAGATACAATAGGGAAAATTGGAGGAGAGAGTTCTAATTTTCTAAACAGAGGAACAGATGAATTATAGAAACTATGGAGGAGTGAGAACGATATTAATTCATGGAAAAAGTATGAGAATCAATGGCTAAATGGTCTGTGATGTCTTTTAAAAAAAGAAATATTAAAATGTAGCGTATGCTCATTACAAATTTCTGTCTAAAACAGGGGTGTCCAAACTGCGGCCCACGGGCCCACTGTGGCCCACAATCCATTTTTTATTGGCCCGCAGCAAATTCCAAAAATATATTTAGTTTACTTAAATAAACCAGCTGAGGCAATACGTACTTCACCTCGAGTGAGCGGCCCGGCTGTTTGTGTATTTCACTGCATATGGCCCTTGGTAAAAAACGTTGAAAAAAGTTTGGACACCCCTGGTCTAAAATAATCTCAGTTTCATATCATAGTAAATCATGGGCCATGGTGGGATTTAGCTTCAATTCATTCCAATTCAAAAAACAACAATTTTAACAAATTAAATAATGTCTTGTTACCCACTGATAGATGAACTAGAGATATATGATGGCTGTTCCTTGAACCACACATGTCCTAAGTGGGATCTCTTTGTGTTTTCCACAAGACTATACTTGGAGAACACAACACTTAAAATAAAGATACCGATAAACTAAGATGAGTAAGAGGATGTTAAACAAGAAGATAAAGGTCCTGGAAACTATTTCAAAGATGAATAGTTGAAATAACTGAAAAGGTTTTACATGCCGAAGAAAGTATTTAGATGGGGGCTTTTAAAAAAAATGTTTGAATGTATGTTATATTGATAGGAGAGAAAAGAACACAAATCTATTTTATGTTCTTCCAAAAGTCAGAAAAAAGGACCAGTAGTCGGAATTTATAGTAAGACTGATTTCGGTTCTATGTAAGAATGAAATTATGACAATTACAAACATTCAAAAATTGATTTCCCTGCTTCAAAAAGTATCATATCCCTTACTTGACAATGTCTTTCAACATTCAAAATGAGCATGACTTTTGACAACGAATTTCTACTTCAAGAAATTCATCCTCAAGCTAAAACATCATTTTCATAGGTACATGTATAAATATATTGTTTGAAGCATTGTTTATAAAAATCATCCAGATTAGTTTTTAACATCCACATAAAGCCATGTTAGGCAACAGTTATGAAGAATCAGGGAAATCTATACAACAGGCCATTTTACTATTAAATGAAAAAGATTATAGAATACGATGTGAAGTTTGACCTCACCTATGTAAAACTAAAAGGACATACGTATTTATCATCATATGTATATACTTATATATGTATAGAAATATTTCTAGCATGCCTATGAATCATAGTGATTCTCAAGACAAACTGAGGAACCTAGAGGAATTACTTTTCTCTTTACATCTTTAGTATCATTTCTATTTTTCTAAAATCATGAATGTATATTATTTTTTAAATATATAAAATAATTTTACAGAGGGTAAGGGGGGTGGGGGATGAGAGATGAGGGTGAGGGGGATCAAATATATGGTGATGGAAGGAGAACTGACTCTGGGTGATGAACACACAATGGGATTTATAGATGATGTAACACAGAATTGTACACCTGAAATCTATGTAATTTCACTAAAAATTGTCACCCCAATAAAATAAAAAAAAGAATAAAGACTCAAGGTATAAATAAAAAATATAACACTTTTAAAGTTACTGCATTGGTTATTAAAAGTGTATTTTATTATCTATTAATTGTGTCCAATTACTATTATCTACATTATTCATATTACACCTATGTTATATATACCAGGGTTGTGAAAAAAAGGTATACAAGTGGATACTTTGGTCAATGTTGCTCAAGCCGTAATCAGAAGTGTCTGGACGCTGAATGGTAATCACTTTGAGCACCTCTTGTAACTGCAGAAATCAAACGTGACCTGTATTCATCTTTTGTTATCAGTATATATTGAATATTACAATTTCAATAGTTTTTTTCTTTCTTAAAATATATATAAAAAAATTTGGCACCATGTATATGTATATGTATATGTACATGTACATATATGTATATATGTATATATGTATATATGTGTATACATATACATGTACAAATACATATATATGATATATATCGTGGGTTGAACTGTAGTCCCCAAAAGATATGTCCACCCAAAATGTCAGAATGTGACCTAACTTGTAATAAAGGTCTTTGCAGTGTAAGTACAGTAAGATCTCTAATAAGATCATTTTGGATTAGGGTAAGCCTTAAATCCAATGACAAGTGTGCTTATAAGAGACAGAAGAGGAGAGACACAGAACTACAGAGACACAGAGAAGAAGGTCAATGTGAAGATTGGAGTTATGCTCCAATCAGGAATGCCAGACACCCTAAAAGCTAAAAAAGGCAGGAAAGCCTTATGGCCTATAATCTTCAGAGAGTGCATAATCCAGCTGCCACCTTGATTTCATACTTCTAGCTTCTAGAACTGTGAGAGACTAAATTTCTGTTGTTTTAAATTACCAAGTCTGTGATAATTTGTTACAACAGCCCTAGGAAACTCACATGATAGATACATACAATGACCATATAATTTGTTGTTCTAACGAAGTCCCTTTTGAGAATAAAAGAATAAAAGCGGACATAATCATCAATGATACTAGGACAATAGGGATAAATAGTACTGTTTGTGACAAACTGGGACACATGACCATTTAACCCATAAAACATGACACTGCATTGTAAGGTATGTAGAATGGTTAGCAGTACCTCTGATGTAATCCATCCTCAGTAAAAAGCAACTCATTATAATTATATGTAATTATAGCATGGGAGGAACAGGGCCCTGGAAGTGTGGACCATCTGACTAGAGTGAGAGGATGGGCAAAGGAGAAACAGGAAAAGAAGTGGGAAGGACAAGAAATCATTAGCCAAAGGAAGGTCTCTGTCACACTAGCAGTCAGGCAATTATTAAGAATTCTGAATATCACAGTTCTCTCAGCTTCATGGGTCCACTGATACTTCTTGTACATGCAGTGAGGTGACTGTCTTACCCCAAATTATTGCTAAGGTTCAAATTCTACCACAAATGAATGAATTGAAAAATCTGTCTCAATCCAATATTCAGTTGTAAAATGTATTATTGCTATTGATTTGAAAGAGGAGATGGGGAAAATACTGAAAGATGTGCAATGAGATTCCTGGGAAAAATTATTCTTATCCAATCAATCATCCAATAAGAACATCTTAATCTGAGAACTACAAGGGACCGTGGCCTGAACAGTCAAATTCTCTGTTTTATAGTTAAAGAAACTGAAACCCAGCAACATCATATCTGCCTGGTAAAATGATATCTAGAACAGGAGTAATAATTTTTGTGTCAAAATATTTGGGTGGATTTTATTCTTATTTTGGTTGATCCACATTGAATGTTCCTGAGAAATCAAGGTATTTTATCTTCCCTTATTGTCAAAATAGTTTGTAAATAATATAGACGCACTTATCCTCACTGTCTTCAAGATACTGACCCAGTAGAAAGAACCTACACCCAAAGGACTGACACATATCTGACTGTAGCTAATGAAGAGTACTCCAAATTTCTGATTTTAGGAGAAAATATTAAAAATTTATCAGAAATCATTTTGTGTTTACTATGTGCCAGTTATGTGAAGCACTTCTCATACATTATCTCTGTATTGCTCCATTATGCAGGTATGTTTCCATTTTACAGATGAGGAAACTGAAGCTAAGATGTATTACATAATTTGCCCTGGAGCCAGCACTCTTACCTATTATGGTATACCAGGTCATTGTACTATAAATTCAAATTCCTAGCCTCAGGAGTGCCCTCAAGTTCATGAACTTGAAGAAATCCACCTCATTCTTCTAAGCATCTATCAGACAAGGCTATTGCTAAAATATTTCATGAATCTATGAATCCAAAATTCATAATAACTAGGTAGATATATTCAAATACTTCTATACTTAATGATTATCTACTTTTCTCTTTTAGAGTTTAATGCAGTAGAGTTAATAAGGGTGAGAATCTATTCAGTATGCTAAGGATTTTACCGGTTTTTAGTGTATTTCTTCATAGAACAACTGATTCTTATGCTCATTACACAAGACTCATTTGGAAGGTCAGATAAGTAAAGTCTCATACTATAAGCATCAGTCTTGAGACCAATGTAAAAGTAAGAACTGAGTATCACTATTTATTTCAGCTCCTTTGATTGGTCACAAATTAATTCATTTTCTTGGTTGGAGTAAGAAAGATGGTTGAAAACACATGGTTTTCTAATACAATCCAGTCCTTTGGCAAGAAGTTATCGCACGTGTCAGTATGCACCATGTAAACCTTTGCAAGATGTTTGCAATTTTCTATACAGCACCACTTTGACCACTCTAAGAATTAATTCTCCTATATTATTATATACTTCTGCTTTCAGGAAGAATTGGGGGAATTTTTTTTTTTTAACAAAGACATATAAAGTAAGACTGTTAACATAAAAATTATAATTTAAAATGTTCTTAAATAAACCAGACACACATATCTAGGCTAATATAAGTACTGTAAGCATAACGTTTAACTCTGAATATCTAGTTATCAGGGTGAAATAAGTATAATATCTGATATAAGAAACTATCACGATCAATTATGTGATAAGAGATAAGCAACTTATCCCAGGGTCATTTTGCAAGGTACATTTTGTACACGATAATAACCATGGCCTTTAAAATATCTTTAATAATGAATGTAACTAGTGCATTCTGCATATTACTATTTCTTCATTTGTTAACTAAAATTTATTGGAGTGACAATAGCTAGTAAAATTACATAGGTTTCAAGTATACAATTCTATAACATATCACCTGTGTTATCACATTGTGTGTCTACCACCCAGAGTCAGTTTTCCTTCAATCACCATATATTTGACCCTGCTTACCCTCTTCTACCACTCCCTCATCTCATACCCTATGATCACCACTAAACTATTGTCTGTGTCTATGAGCTTTTGTTTCTTTATCTGTTTGTCTTGTTCCTTGGTTGCTTTTTTTACATCCCACATATCAGTGAAGTCATATTGTTCTGAGCTTCTCTGTCTGACTTATTTTGCCTAGCATAATAATCTCAAAATCCATCCATGTTGTTTCAAATGGCACTATTTCATCTTTTCTTATGGCCAAGTAGTATTCCATTGTTATATATACCACATCTTCTTTACCTACTTATCTACCAAAGGACAGTTTGGTTGTTTCCAAGTCATTGAACACATATATCTTTATGGATACATGTTTTCAAATATTTGGGGTATATAACCAGGAGCAGGATTACTGGGTCATATAGTAACTCTATTCTTAATTTTTCAAGGAACCTCCCCACTGCCCTTCTTACAGTGAAACTATGAGTATTTGTCACATTGTGTTTTGACTACTCTATAGGGAAAAAATATAGAGTTTGGGTTGCAATACCTCTTTACTAACTTATGTTTGTTAGAATAAAAGCATATAGGTACAAAGACATTTTGAAAATAATAGTTTGCGTATGTTGAACCATTCTTGTGCCCCTGGAATGAACCTGACTTGATCATGATGTATAATCTTTTTAATGCATTGTTGTATTCAATTTGGTAGTGTTTTATTTAGGATTTTTGCATCTGTATACATCAGAGATATTGGTGTGTAGTTTTATTTTTTTGTGTTATCCTTATCAGATTTTGGCATCAGAGGAATGTTGGCCTCATAAAATGAGGTAAGAAGTATTGCCTCTTTTTCAATTTTTCAGAAGAGTTTGAGGAGGACAGGCATTAAATCATCTTTGAATGTTTGGTAAAATTCACTAGTGAAGACATCTGTTCCTGGACTTTTGATTTTGGGGAGGTTTTGTATGATTTTTTCAATTTCCTTACTGTTGATTGGTCTATTTTCCAATTCTTTGTGATTCTGTTTAGAAAGGTTTATATATTCTAAGATCCTGTCCATTATTTCTAGATTATTGAATTCGGTGACATATAGTCCTTCATAGTATTCTTGTATAATGTGATACACCACATAAATAAAATAAAGGATAAAAATCATATGATCACATCAGTAGATGCAGAAAAGGCATTTGACAAGATACAATACCCATTTATGATTAAAACACCTCATAAAATGGGTATAGAATGAAAGTAGCTCAACATAGTAAAGGCCATACATGACATACCTTCAGTTAATATCATACTTATTGGTGAAAAACTGAAATCTTTCCTCTATGATCAGAAACAAGTCAGGAATGCTCCCCTCTTACCACTGTTATTCAACACAGTGTCGGAAATCTTAGCCAGAACAATCAGTCAAGAAAAAAATAAAAATAAAAGGCATCCAAATTGGGAAGAACAAGTCAAACTGTCATATCTTGCATATGACGTTATTCTTTATATAGAAAACCCTAAAGAGTCCACCAAAAAACTAATAGAAACAATAAACAAATACAGTAAAGTAGTAGAATACAAAATCAATGTACAAAAATCCATTGCATTCCTATATACTAACAATAAAATTTCAGAAAAAGAAATGTAGAAAAAAAATTTATTTGGCAATTGGAACTACGCAAAAGAATAAAATACCTAGTCATAAACTTAGCAAAGGATGTGAAGGACCTATACACTGAAAACTATGAAACATTATTAAAAGAAATTGAAGAAGGCAATGGAAAGATATCCTGTGTTCATGGATTGGAAGAATCAACATAATTAAAATGGTGATATTATCCAAAGCAATATATAGATTTAATGCAATTCCCATCAAAATTGCAATGACATTTTTTAAAGAAATAGAAAAAAATCATCATATTTGTATGTAATCAAAAAGACCCCACATACCCAAAGCAATCCTGAGAAAAAAAGAATAGGACTGGAGGTATCACACTCCCTGACTTCAATTTATACTGTGAAATGACAATAATCAAAACAGCATGATACTGGCAGAAAAACAGACACACAGACCAATGGAATAGAACTGAGAACCGAGAAATAAACCCACATATACATGGACAGATAATTTTTGACAAAGGAGCCAAAAACATACAATGGAGAAAAGAAAGCCTCTTCAATAAACGGTGCTGAAAAAATTGGAAAGCCACATGCAAGAGAATGAAACTAGACTGTTACATCATAATATACCAAAAATTAACTCAAAATTGATCAAAGCCCTAAACATAAGACCTGAAATAATAAATTACATAGGAACCATCATACACTGCTGGTGGGAATGTAAATTGGCACAGCCATTATGGATAACAGTATGGAAGTTCTTCAAAATATTAAGAATGGAATTACCATATGACCCAGCATTCCCTCTTCTGGGTATCTATCCAAAAACTCTGAAAACATTTATCCGTAAAGATATATGTACTCCTATGTTCACTGCAGCATTATTCATAGTGGTCAAAACTTAGAAAGAAAAGCGCCTTTCGATAGAAGATAGGATAAAGAAGATGTGGTACATATATATAAAATGGAATATCCTCAGCCATAAGACAAGATGAAATAATGTCACTTACAACAATATGAATGAATCTTGAGATTATAATGCTAAGCAAAATAAGTCAAACAGAAAAATTTGAGACCCATATGACATCACTCATATGAGGGATATAAAACTGAGAGCAACAAGCAAGTAAGATAAACAAATAAAATCTCATAGACACAGACAACAGTTTAGTAGTTACCAGAGGATAAGGAGGGTAGAAGAGTGAAAAGGGGGTCAAATATATGGTGATGGAAGGAGAACTGACTCTGGGTGGTGGACACACAATACAACATTTAGATGGTGTATTATAGAATTGTACACTTGAAACCTATATAATTTTACTAACCGATATCACCCCAATAAATTTAATACTTTTTAAAGAAAATAATAGTAGTTATTTCCATTGGAATATAATTCCCAATTTTCCTTCGTCACATAGTTCACTTATAAAAATACCATTTACAGGTTTTAGCTCATGATGGTAGAACATACTTTTTTTTTTTTTTTACATTTTAATATCTCCCCCCACGTTAAGAAAATAAAGGGTGAGTTTCTTCAGTCATGAATAGCTGTATCCCTCTTTCTTTGAATTGTACAAAAGAAGAAAAGAATGACAACTATTACTTCAAACCAACAAGAGTTAATAAGAATGAATTCTTTGGAATGGTAACTGAATCCTCAAGGTCTTGAACTTGCCAAACTGCTGGGATGATTCATAAAAATTCTCAGTAGAAAAAAAATGAGTTGAATCTGGAAACTGTGAGTGATATTCTGATCAAAGGTAATGGAATAAGTTAAACAAAAACATTTCCTTTTCAGTTACTTGTTCTTTGATTATGGATTTCCTGTGTTCTAGAACATGGGAAGATTATTACAAAATGTTGTACTAACCATCTTATGTGAAATCCCTGCCTTTATTCACTCTGTCCAGATTTTTAAATTGATATCTGTAGACAGATAATTATATGCATGTTTTGTTTTAATTAGGTAAATGTACAAATTTAAAGGTCACATATTTGAAATAGATCCCATTAGGCAAAAACTGTATTATGGGTATATCAACAACAAACAGCAACAATTGAGTTTGATTTTAATAGAATTTAAATATTGAATTAAATATTAAATGGTGTCCTAGATTACTAGCCACTGCAGATGAAATGCCAACCTTGAGAAGGAGTAAGAGACTACTGAAGCATAATTATGGGTTTCTCGTGGCCTGAATATCCCTCTCTTTCTTCCAGAATGCTATTAATCTTATCGTCGCTCCATATGGTTAAAACCATTTACCAGCAAGTAATGGAAGACTGGAAAAGACAGAAGGAGAGGAAGAAAGAGTGGTGGAATCAGATCCCGAAGCTCATTTCAATTTAAGAAATTGTAACTAATATATGTTGTATCAAAACGTAGAGGACAGGAAACTAATCAGAGACAACCTAAGCCAACTTGTCAAAATAGAGTTGTATTGGCATGCAGTTAAAATATTTGCTTCTTTTTTTGTTGATACATTTAAATATGATTTAATATTTTCAGCATGCTCCCTTTTCACTATATCACTAAGCTATTTCGCAATTTCAGACAATGTTAGTGTTTTGGAACCTAACACAGTACTCAATAAATAATAGTAACAGCAATAGCGTAAGAAACCACAATAACAACTCATATTTATTGAAAACCGTCCATGTGTTAGGAACTCTTCTAAGCAATTTTACATGTCATAACATATTTCATAGTCATAATTACACAATGAGGTAGATATAATTAACACTCCCATTTTACAGATGAAAAAAATTGAGGCACCGAGATCGCAAACAACTACTATAACCAGGTTAATTAGCAGAGTAGCCACCATTTGAACACAGTAGTCTAACTTCAGAGTCCATGTTCTTATGTAATCAACATATAACAAATCCAACCAAAACATAAATTCTTTAGAGCTCATGTTACTTGCCCCATTCACATCCCAAATATGAACAACTTCTATTATCTGTGTTAATAACAATTAATTCATTGACCGTTTACCATGGGCTAGGCACTGGCTATGTAATTCACACAAGTATTCTCCCCATTTTATGTTCAGAATAACTGATATTCAGAAAGGTTAAATTATTTAATTAAAGTCACACAGCTAGTGAATTGAATATATAAGCATTCAAAAATGGCCATTTCTGCCTTTCCAATTCTGTCTTCCCTGATGTATAATTATGAAGCAATCATTAGTGCTTACGCTGGTAACTGGTAACAGGTAACTGATAATTGGAAACGGGTAATTTTGAAGTTAATCATGAATAATTCATGTTTTATCATATGGTTATTGTACTTACTTTTTAATAACTAAAAAAAAAAAAAAGTTACTCTTACCCAATACAGTTCCTTCCAGAGCATTTCCAACTGACTATAGCCAAACTTCAACCATCATTCATACAGAAAGGAAGTATGCTAAGGAAGAAAAGACCATCTCCTATGTTACCTAGTTGACAGCTTTAAGTTCAAAAGCAAAATAAAAATTAGAGTCATAGAACAAGATTAGAAAAGGGACTAGTCAATATTCTGCTTAGCTTGCGGATTTTGTTAACCTCAGCCAGAGAGCACATCTGTAAACAGTTGTCAGCTCTGTGGCCAACATTATAACTTGTTGGGTTTTGGAGATTTAAAATTGTCTCTCTCCATTACTGTATTTTCTGTAGACTATAGCACTTTTGGCCACGAGGTGGAGATAGAGAGTCACAATTGCTTGTCAGTTTTTCCAGGCCCTAGGCTAGTAACCAGAGGGGGAAAAAAAAACAAGCATTAATCAGGCCCTCTCAAGAAAAACAACAACAACAACAACAACAACAACAACAACAAAGAGACCAAATTGTAATAGCACTAATACTAAGCATAATTCCTTTTTTCATACAAGGCGGTAGTGATCATCTATATGGATGTTTCTCAACATTGGCTGCACATTAGAATCACCTGGAAGCTCTATCAATGGGCAGGCCCCAACCCAGACCAACTGAGTCAGAATTTCCTAAAATAAAACAAAAGCATCCATATATTTTTTTTTTTTTTAAAGGTTTCCAGATAATTCTCATGTACAGCCAGGCTAAAGGCTTGCTGCCTAAATTAAATGTTTTTTAATGGGGTTGCAGATTGTTGGGAGTGTTATCATTGGGAACAGAATCTGGTCCTCAACTCAATAGGTTTATGATAATAACGTAAATCAGGTCCTAGAAAACTAATTAATGCCAAGAAAATCTTAAGATTATCATTTATAAGCTAGAAAGTCAATGTTAATTTACTTTGGCTGAAGAAACTCCTAAGTCGATCACACTAATTACATTAGACAGATAAAACTTCCCGGAGTAGCTATCCATTCATTGATTCACAATTTAGAAGCAACAAAAATGTTGGTAGGTGGAAAACAAAGTGAAGATCTAAATTAAAATAATTTGATGCATCTAGCAACACAACAAAGGACAGTAAATCACCTTCAGAGACGAAGGTACCAACCTAAGCATGATAATTCGATGGGACCTTCTTTGTTAAAACAGTTTTATAGATCTAAATAGCTCTATCCATCAGCCAAGTACCCTCTTCCTTGTGTAAAGCTAAACAAACACTCATATTTTCGTCAAACCCTAATATTTATAAATCTCCACTTTCTTTTTTTCTGCTTAACGAGTGTCAGACTCATCTGTGATAAGCTGAAGGAGATGAGAGTTTATTTCATTTTCCAAATAAATAAAATCAATACATAGGTTGACACACAGTCATAATGCCATGTGTGGCCTGCCTTAGGATAGCTTAATCCTTCAGCAAGTAACAGCAGGGAGGGACTCAAGGCCAGAAAAAGGTGGATGGCACAGGAAAATAACCAGGCTGCTAGGCAGCGTTGGTGATGGCAGCTAAAAGGTCCTAACCAAGGGTTCCAGGATTGAAGCAGAAATAAATATGGCTCAGCTACCAGAATTTTAAAATGAGGATTTACGACGATATAAGTTGAAAATAAAAATGTTAGTTGTTTAGGACACAGGCAAATCTACAAGACAAACTCTTAAGTTGTATCAGGAACTGTCTCTGGAGTCAGATTACCTGGGAATTGACTTTAGCTCTGCATCCTCCAACCTGCGCAATTTGAAGCAACTTTCTTTTAACATTTGAGCATCTGTCGTCCTCAACTTTAAAATGGGAGAAATGATTATTCCTATCTCACAGGGCCATTGTAAGAATTTAAGAAAAGAATGTCTAGGCAAATTACAGTGTTTCTCAATGTATTGTTCTCTGGACCTGCATCATCAGCCTCAACTGGGAAATGCAAATTTTTCAGCTCTACCCCAAACCTACTAAATCCACAGGTGATTCAGTAGAAATTCTGAATGTGGGGCCCAGTAACCAGTGTTCCAGGTTTTACCGTTTTCCATCAAAGTTTGAAAACAACTGATTTAGAAGATAATAAACCCTGAACAAATGGAAGCAAATAGAATCCTTGTTCCAATAACAGGAAGAAGATAGGGAATCTTAGAACTAAACAGCTATACTAGGGCATAGGGCTTATCTAAGTTATACCAGTTCATAGGTCTGCTTATCAGTAAAGGTGACTCATGATAAATAAGAGCAGATTTGATCCTAGCAATTGGAAATCAATTAACAGCATTTAAGTCTAGGGAACACATTTTGTTACTAACCCAATAGATTTGAAGCTGCTGACCCATTATCCAATCAGCTGTGGATTAGGGAGTGAGAGTCACATGATAGAAACATAGCCATCTAATTCTGACTACCTGCAGGAAAAAATTGAGCATATCATATCTCAAGAAATGAGGGCCTGGTGGGAAAGCATCCTACATATATTTATTTAGTTCTAAATTTTCTTTTTTTCTAGGTAAAGTAGAGGTTTTTTCTCAAAACTTCAATATCACCCTTTCATCTCAAAAACATATTTTCCTGGTCAATGTCATCTTAAAAATGACACAATTCTCCAAAATACTAAGTTCTTAGAACACATTGATTATACTCGTATATCCATTCCATCATTCCAAATATATTTTCCCTGGCTGTCTTGCTACCCTGTTTATATTATAAGGCTACTGAAGCCCCAAGATCTGTCAGTCTATCCTGATCCCTCATATCTGTCACAGGACTCTAAACTAGATTCACATTTAAAAAAAAAATGTCCAGGAAAGATATTAGGCGTGATGATCCATACATATTTAAACTTATACATATAAAAACATGTTTTCAACCATCAAATCACTATAATTAGCCCAGTTTTAACTGGATCACCTAACATTTTGTATTTTGCTTTCTGTTTATTGGCTATAAAATGATTTCTAAAAGATGTAATTACCATACACCTAAACAGTATCCAAACACATGTTAGGTAAGGGTTTAATGTGAGGATCTGAGCCATCATCTTCATTATAAACCAATCTTACAGATGATAAAAATGTCTAAAATTGATATATATTTTGAACTTATAGTAATATGTACAATTCACAAAATTAGTCTTGTAGGACAATGCATTGAGCATTTTAAGGACCAAATGTCACCTCTATTGAACTTAGATATAAAGTATAACATTTGAAAGTGAATATTTTTATGAGGCCTTTCTAGAAAACACATGTGTCTGCAGCCTAATTATTAATACATTCCTGCCCTCTTTACTTGGCATCAGACAGATCTGCTGAGAGCCAGAATACTGTGTTATATTCAATAGAGTCACATGTTAAAGTGAAAACATTTGCAAAGCATTCAAAGGGAAAACCTCTGTAAATTCCCTTAAAACTTTACTAGAAGCACTTAAGCCAAGAAACTTTTCGATCACACCTCAAAAAAATAAGAATTGTAAGGTTATCACCCCTCTCCAAAACTAGATTGGAATAGCAAGATGTAATGGAAAGAATCCAGATTAACTCAGGCATAGGGCCATTTTACATACAAGTAATAAAAACTGGGACCAGATTGATAATAATGGGGATTCCAAATACGCAATTTTGAAATTATTCAGGTCTTTAATATTAAGGCTGATAAAACATGTCCTAACTTATCATCTTCTTTTACAAATAATTTCGTAAATGTTAGCCTTCAATGTCAAAAACCTAAAGCAAACAAACAAAAAACATTCATTATAAGAGCTTTATAGCTAATCTGTGTCCTGTTGAAGAGTCAACACTATTTGTTCTATCACATTACATCACATCACACACACACGGGACCCTTTTTTTAAAAAACTTCCTTGATTTAGATGGTCTGTGAGTGGATTTTTTTTTTTTTCACATTTATACTTTTCAAAATATCTCAAATGTTATACAATAATATACTAATTTATAAAACATTTATAAATATTTAAACTTGTTATCATTCTTTTTTCTCCAAGTTAATTCTTCCCTAATTCTTTCTTTATTGTCAGTCTTATTTTCCAACCTTACTCATCTTCACTACTACTACTTGAACTATTTTTAAATTTAACACACACCTGTCAGTATCAACTGAATTTTGAAATAATCGAATATTAAATTAACATCTCTGTAACAACCTTACTGTTTTAAATCAAAGTAGTCCAACAGTCAATGTTGTTGATTTTAATCTAGGCATCAAGTGAGGAATTCCACTAAATTTAACAATGTCACTTCTCTTCAGAGATTACGGTTTAAGGAAACTACATATTTTTTCTTTACATTTTATTATCATTTTAGTCGAATAAAAAAAGTTCAGTGATTTTGATTTGCACATTTAAATTTGAAATGCTACTTTAAAAGAAACGTAGGAGGCTTGTGTTAATGCCAAGAGTTTGAGGCTCCACTTTGGACAAACCAGACAGCTCAGTTCAACCTCAACGAGACACCAAGGATCTGTGAAAACCCCTAACGTAATGAGACAGTCAGTCATCCTATAAAAGTTAACACACATTTTTGTGGAAATCCTTATTAAAATGTGAAATGAGAATAATAAATACAGAAGAGCATATACCGTATTTTGCTGTGTATAATGCGTACTTTTCTGCCCAAATTTATGAGGGAAAAATAAAGATGTGCGTTATACATGGGTAGTACTAATTCTGTATCTATGTGAATGTTTCTAATTATTTTATTTATGCTTATGAGTTAAAAGTGTAACTCTAGAAATCAATAACGATATCCATATGCACAATAATACCCTGGAATACGATCATCAGTTTTGTTGAATTTAGGACGAATTGGCAGCGATGAAGAGTTCTTGGCCTTCTGTAATGCATAAATATCGTAAATTTGTTACCGGTACATAAAATTCCTTGTACCTTGTATCTGTTCTTGTGTTTTGTAATTATTTGTTACATAAAAGTTCTTGTACCATAATATCTAAAAAAATAAGTTCTAAAATTCCTTTATAATACAAAAAACAAGTACCTAAATGTAAACAAATAAAACTTTGAATTAAGAAATTAAAACAAGAGATTTTCTTTCCCTGAAGTGTGGGCCAAAAACACGGGTGCACATTATACACAACAAAACATGGTACATAAATACAGGCATCCCAATTTGGGTAAGAGCAGAATTCTGGAAAGGGCACTAGTATTTTGAAAGAAGCTGTTGTGTTATCACCACACCTAAATGATCAAAATGGTAGACATGATAATTGAGATCTATAGAAGACTCTTCAGATAATCAGAGGCCTATGTGTTCTTGAGGTTTTTCAGTTCTATAACACAGCTACAAGGGAAAAGAACTTTCAAGATGAAAATTGTGTTTGAGAAAGTTGCATTTGGTCTCTGGATAGACATATTACAGGTAGAGTCTTGGCTACTTGTTCCTTCCGGGCCATCAGTGAATGCCATCAAGTGGCTAATAATGATGAGTCCCTACCTTGGACAAGGATTTTTGCAGCGTCATACTGGGATTTTCAAAACTGTACAAGATCACCATTCAATCTCACTTAAGGACAGAAGGTTGTCTGGAAAACCCCACTGTTGAACCTTAGTCCCTTATTTTAGCAGCTGCTCAACTCGACCATCTCAGTTCTTTCATGGCAATTTAGTGAGTGCAGATTTGATTGGAAGCTCTTTCTAAATTGTGTGTGGCTCTCAGTGCCGTCGGTTCCCTTTGCTCTCACCAAGTAGATTTCTCTTTGGGATGGCTTCCACCTTTCTTTAGGACTATTTTGATCCTGGCAGTGTTTCTTTTTGTTGCTGCCCGATTTTGCTCTGGAACTCTCTGCTGTAGCAGTAAGACAATTTCCAGATTTTCTTCATTTTGTTTTGATGCCCCTCCTATTCCTATCAAATCAAGTTTACATTACTATTCCACAGTGGTGTGCTAAACTTCAGGATCTCTATCATCTTGGTAATACTTTTTTCATTCTTTTAATTTCTCCTATGACCTTGTTACTCAGAGAGTTTTGTCTGTGGTCTAACAGTATATGCACCAGCTAGAAAAAGAACCCAGGACTCTCCCCAGACCTACAGAATCAGAATCTGCATTTCAATAAGACCCAGTGATATATATGCATATTATATTTTGAGAAGCATTGCTATACGATAATGGTAATCTCCTCTTAAATACCTTAGTGATACAGAATCTCCACCTTATTAGGCAGATCATTTTATCTTTGGGCAGCTTCCATCATAATAAAGACCATCTTTACATTGAAATCAATGTTATATCTCCATGAATTCCATGTGTAGATATTAGCTGTACATACTTGGGCCAGTCCAAAATTTAATCTTTTATTTATATGACATTCTTTCAGATGTGTTAAGATAAATATCATGTTTTGTCTTATAATTTTTTTTTCTATTTTGAAGTAGGTCCATTCATTTAATTGATTCAGCAGTTACTCATATCACATAATTTCAAGTTTCTTCTCCTCTAAAGACATCCCCGTTTGACTCTACCCCAAAAGAAAACTTCCTGAGATTTCAGACACTTGTGATCCCACATTCAGGGACCAGATAGATGGTCAGTACAGCATCATGTTGGTAAGAATGAAGAGCGGGATCTCTTTTCCAATATTTTTGCAGCCACACTATTTTCATCAAAATCCTAAATACGAATCCACTGGAAACATTTGGCATGCCAAGTGCTGGAAACCTCTTATCTGTCTGATACAAACCCATGTGTTTACGTTCCTTAAAGGGGTTTCAAATACACTCAAACTTGGAAATACCCTAATAAATGTACCCAACATTTTTCATCCTTTAAAAAAATATTTACTGGGCCGTTGCCTTGTATGAAATTGATGGGATTTTTTCCTTGCTCTCAATAAAAGCATCACTGCCAATGGGAATTATCTGAATTTGCATCAAATAAAAGGAAACCATTATGGGGACTCAAAGAGGAATATGGGCATAGACTTAGAAGAGGCAAATCTTAAAGAAAGAAGGCTATGTTCTCACAGGGAAAAGTGCAATCACAAATTCAATGACATTTAGCCCCGTGGAAATACGAGTGTTCTCTAGCGTTCCAGCACTTAGACATCAATTCATGGTGGTCTCAAGCTATGTTTTTGTTCTGGCACATTAAACAGAATGAAGACATATGTCTAAATTTAAGACATCCTTTTAGTGCTCTGTGCACGAGAGCCAGCTGAGAAATTTGAACTATTTCAAAGCACTAGAAAAGGAATTGTAGACACATCCTTTGTTTGGGCATATATTTTTAATTATCCTGCCTTTTAATATTCTTCTCCATTTGACGATAATCAGACAAAATGGATCCTTCTGGGCATTGTCATGCTTAATAAAAGTAAGACTGAACATCTGCAAATATGGCGACAGTGTGGCGCGGACGATGCACCCAGTGACTGGGCTACATTCTGATGTAATTATAACGCCACATGTAGTTGTCATAATGTAATTCCCTGTTTACATTAGTTCTACCACTTGGAGTAAACTCTTCTTGCGTGAGGTGCTAAGCAATTTCAACCAGGGTAGGCACTTAGACTGATGAAGAATTGTATTAAATGCAGGACGTAGACAGTGGCAAGGGCAGGCAGATAAAAGGCAATAGACTCTCATGTTTGATTTTGCCGGCTAGGGGCCAACTCCCTGAGTTTAATCCCAGCGTCATCAATTATTGGCTGATAAAGGAAAAAAGTGTCTAGTGAAATAGACACTATAGAAAGGCTTAAAAGTAATAGTATACATAAAGGTTTCCCTTCTTCATCCTCTTTCTCCCCTTTCTTTTTTCATCCTTCCTCTTAACTTCCTTAAATAAATATTTATTGCCTTTTTTTCTTTTATCAGAAAGACATTAAGAAACTCCGAATGAAGTAGGTGGCCCAGAGCTGTCAGGCCTCATTGACAGTTGGAGCCAGTGTGCAAAGGGGCGGCAGTGGGTGGTGTCAGGAAATTGGCTATATTTAGGGTTTTGGGGTAATGAGAACTGGCTTCCTCACTGTCAGAGAACGGAGGTACAAATGTGGAAGGGGGAAAGCTAGATTAAACCCTCCGGTGTTGGATCAGAATTAAAGGCAGCAGCAGAAACGCAGCGTTTTGTAGATGCTATATAGAAATAAATGTAGTTATAAATGTGCTATGGTTTGAAAGTTTGTGTCCCCACAAGATTTATATGTTGAAATCTTATGCCCAATGTGATGGTAGGAGGAGGAGGGGCCTTTGGGAGGTATGCAGTTTATGAGGATGGAGCCCTCATGAATGGATTAGTATCCTTATAAAAGAGACCTCATAGAGCTCCCTAGTGCCTTCCACCATGTGAGGATACAATGAGAAGTCTGTAACCAGGAAGAGGACCCTCCCCTGACCATGCTGGCACCCTGATTGATCTAGGACTTTCAGCCTCCAGAACCGTGAGAAATAAATCTCTGTTGTTTATAAACTACTTAGTCTCTGATATTTTGTAATAGCAGCCCAATGGAGTAAGACAGTACCTATACATGTATAAATATATTCATGTTCATATATATATACATATATATATAGACACATACACACACAGACACACACACACACATGCTTCCTTGCTTAGTGCCCTAAAAGACCCTGGGAGCACCAGTATCATACCAATGAGCACATCTACTGTCCAGATCTTGGTTTCCAAACACCATTCTCCACTGGAAAGAACCAGGACTCCTTAGAGGATTGGCTGATTCTAGAACTGGGTTAGAAAAAAGAAAAAGAAAAAAAAAGAAAACACAGAAAAAACCTAGAACTTCTTGCTATGTCAGAAAGTAAGGAATACTCAACAAACGAAGATTTTTCAGTATAATATAGAAACTAACTTGAAGGAGCTTTAACTAGTAAAACTTGCAATAATTTTTGATCATCAAAATAAATCATCATAATGGTAAATTACAATAACACAGTGAATAAAATAGGTGTCCATGAGTCTGCAGCAATATAAACAAATATATACACAAATAAACAAATGAATGAATGAGAAATCTCTCCCTTATCATAGAAAGCCAACTAATAATAAATATGGAAGATAATATGATAGTGGAAAATCACCATTTGGTCCCCATCAGCATAACAATTCTGATAAGAAACATTAATGATGTTATATCTTATAGGTGCACATGAGGCAAGGAATGGGATTTTTATGTGGTCTCTAAGTATCCCCCGATGAAATACCTATTAATTTCAAAGGTAGACAAGTGACTTTATAGAGGAGAAACCTGGCAGACATCATCTTAGTCAAGTAATCAAAGTTAACACTGCTAGCAAATCATTAGCCACTCAAAAGGATGCAGTAAGAACATCTTAGCTGTTGGTTCTAATCATAAGGAAATATAACACACACCTAACTTGAAGAATGTACTATAAAATGACTCGCCTATAATCTTCAAGAACATCAATGTCATGAAAGTGAAGGAAAGACTACAGAACCATTGCAAGTTGAAATAGACTAGAGAGATATGACAAGGGGGATATGAAATGTCATCCCTGGATTGAACTCTTTGCTAGGATATCCCTGAGATAATCAATGAAATTTGAACGAGGTCTCTGAACAAAGGATATGTGAGTGTTCTTTACTCTCTTTTTACAACTTTTCAGTAGATTTGAAACTGATTCAAAACACAATATTTAACTTTAAAATGTAGGAAAAATAAGCTACGTCAAGTACCTGGCCTATAGTAAGGGCACAATAAAATGTTAGCTATTATTTTTCTAATGCTGTACCATGACATTTTTGTTTGTTTGTTTGTTTTCATTTTCCTTCATCTTAGCTGAGAATTCCCCCAAACAATAACAAGACTAAAAATTTAAGCCCAAAAAATGTTTAACATCTCCACCAACATTTAACCAATACCATTCAGATTTTTTAGGTATAGTCTCATGGATTAAAGGAATTTAAGCATCTATTGTACATCAGCAGATAATCTAAAATTCTTCATATAAACAGGTTCTTATTTTTTCTTTTTTTTTAAAGAACTAGAAAGGAAAAGAAGAAAAAAATTTAACAATACATATGAGACATTTTATACATTTACTTTTTGGAATAAATGACTAATTCTTATTTTTTGAATTGGAGGCTTTCACCCTAATCTCAATTCTTTCCATTTTGTTACAACACAATTGAAATGGTTCCAGGTACCACAAATGCACATACCTCTCTGCAGAAAGTAAGGAAGGTATTTCTTAATATGAGGCTTTTTTAATTAGAAGAAAAAACTCTCCCAGAAGGTAGAAGGAAGACTTTCTCTCAGGTCCAATAGGCTAGAATTAGGTCTCCCAACTATTTTTAAACCAATCACTAAAAAAGGGAATGAGACTGTATTGAATTAAATTTATGATTAACTCCCTGAGGCTAGAAAGTAGAGTTTAGCTCTTTCCCTAGGCACAGTGTAAACATCAGAACATAATCAGGATTATTCTAGAAAGAGAGAGGCAAAAGTGGAGGCACGGCTAAGGCATAACCAACTCACACTGGTCTGAAGCAGTAAAGGCTCTATCTCCAGTACAATCTGGCCATTCATGAATCAGCAACTGCACTAAAACAAAAGTATGTGGGTCTGGCCCAGTGGCTCAGGTGGTTAGAGCTTCATGTTCCTAACTCCGAAGGCTGCCGGTTTGATTCCCACATGGGCCAGTGGGCTCTCAACCACAAGGTTCCCAGTTCAACTCCTTGAGTCCCGGAAGGGAGGGTGGGCTCTGCCCCCTGCAACTAAGATTGAACACGGCACCTTGAACTGAGCTGCAGCTGAGCTGCCGATGGCTCAGTTGGTTGGAATGCATCCTCTCAACCACAAGGTTGCCAGTTTGACTCCCACAAGGGATGGTGGGCTGCGCCCCCTGCAACAAGAAAACGGCAACTGGACTTGGAGCTGAGCTGCGCCCTCCACAACTAAGATTGAAAGGACAACTTGTTGACTTGGAAAAAAGTCCTGCAATTACACACTGTTCCCCAATAAAGTCCTGTTCCCCTTCCCCAATAAAATCTTTTTGTTTTAAAAAAGAAAATATTTGCATAAGTTTTTTGGTTTTGAGTTTTTAATTTATAATATATAAATATCATTAATTCTAAGAATGTACACTTTTTGACACTTTAACATCTCTAAAATTGAGTCGACCTTGAAGATATTCTATAATTGTTTCACGTGTATCTCTCTTCTTTCTTTGTGGTCCATAAAACAATAGTGTGTCTTATATTTGACAGATTTTACATTAGGTATTATGTAGTAGACAACTAGTGATTACCTTGATCACTGTTGGCAAACATTGTTTCACTTAATCATTGCAATAGCCTTATGAAGTAAGCATTGTTATATCCTTATTTTTAAAGATGAGAAAACTGAGGCTTATTCGGGTAAATTGACCAGATTCCACAGTACTTTAGGAGAAGAATTGAGAGTGGAGTCCACTGTTTGTCTGATACCAAAGTTTGTTTTTTACCAACCCCACCCGTCCCCATCGATGACTATGTGCATTGATTCATCCATTCGACATATATGTGAGTTGCCTACTAGGTGCCAAATACTATACGAGTCACTGAATATGAAGTGGTGAATGTTGGAGATATGGGGCATGAAGTTGAATCATGGAGACTAATAATAATAAATATGTCATTAAAATTATAATAAATAATTGAGACTGTGATCGATTGTTCACAAATATTTGATGTTCTTCCTTGAGGGACGATTTTACTTCCAGTCCCATTAATGGCGATCTTTGCTGTATGACATATTTTTGGCCAGTGAAATGTGGGAGAAAGTAGCATAAATTATTTCCCAGAAGAACTTTAAGAACCAACATGTGGTTTGCTATGTCTCTTTTCCTTCTGCCACAATGACTGGGCAATGTCCCAGATAAAAGCTGCTCTGTCAACCTAGGCCCCAAAGTGGAGAAAACATAGAGCACAGTTGCAGCCATCCTGCAATGTACAAAGAGTAGGAATACGAAATAAAACTTTTGAGGTTGCAAGCCACTGAGATTATTGAGGTCATTAGTTACCACAGCATATTCTAGCGTACTCTGATGATGCAGTAACTTCACTTCTAATTGAAAAACTAAAAGTGTAGTAGTATGAGAGGCTACATAATAGCATGCCTAAAAGCAGGAACTCTGCAGCCAGATTTCATGGGTACCAATCCCATCTCTCCCATCTACTGGAAACCTGACCTTAGATAAATGTACCTAACATTGCTGCCTCAGTTTCCTATAGGGTAATACTGCACATAACACAAAGTGTTTTCACGAGGATTAAACACATTAACTAACGTGCAAACTTTTGAGGACAGAGAATGACACAGAGTATTACATAAATGTTTGTTAAATTGCATTTCTCTGTTAGGAAATAACAGAAGAACTTAATTTGGAGGAAGGCAGTCGGGAAAGGGATATTCTGCAAAGTTTTAGATTATATTTGTTTTACCTGCCACTACATGGCAATTTTCCCAAGTAACACAATTTCCTGAGAACTGCTGCATATTTAAGGATGAGAAGAAAATACAAGGCCATATTGAGTTATAGTTTCTGGATGATTAGCTAGTCTACCGTAAAGGATTACTCCCATAAAATGGTCTCTTAGAGCTCAAGGTTCAGATTAGTGCCTCCACATAATTACAAATGTCTACACTTCACAGACTTTCCGGACAGCTTCAAAATAGCTGAATATCCACATGTTTAATGTCCTGAATACCAAGCATATTCCATAATTTAATTGATCCTTGTATTTATAATTTAAAACTGGAATTGCCAAAGTGCTGAAAGTTCATTAGCTTTCTTCCTAGCTGGTTGGTTGAGTAGGTCATGTTTTTCCAATGGGATTTTAAATGAGTATTATGCCTTCCTTCCCTATCCCTCAGCTTTCTCAGCCATCATGTGCTTGCTAACACCTGGAATGTCTTAGGAGAAGAAAAATCCTTTCATTTCCAGGGTAGATATGAAGCTTAAGATACAAGTTTTTTGATAGGTGCAATATAGCTGGAATTGAATTTACACTAAGTTAGAAGTTGCCGATATCAGATTCAGACAACAGGAAAGTATTCACCAACATTGGAACGTGGAGGAAGGCACAGACCACAGAAAGAACAAAGAGGGCAAATGATCCCTCAGTTTTGCTTAGGGTAAGGTCTTACTTCTTTCTCCACCTTTTCAAATCAGTTACAATTTACTTCCCATAATACTTTCCTCAACAGGGCAATCTAGTTTCATTGGCTCTGTGTTTGTACTGCATGAACTCTGCGTAAGTTGATGCTACTGGCTTCCAAATGCCAATCTGTGCACCAGCCTCTACTTTCAGAGGTTCTGATTCAGTACA
The DNA here is from genome assembly GCF_964194185.1 of Rhinolophus hipposideros. Classification (NCBI taxonomy): domain Eukaryota; kingdom Metazoa; phylum Chordata; class Mammalia; order Chiroptera; family Rhinolophidae; genus Rhinolophus; species Rhinolophus hipposideros. The sequence continues at coordinate 35,239,326 of NC_138061.1, read as the reverse complement.
TCTGGGAATCTGCATTTAATCACTGTGGGATTTACTAGCACAACGTGCTACATGCAAAGGAGAATAAAATATATTAAGGAAACATTTTATGACAGTTAATGTCCCACTGGTCTGCACATTCTGGGAAACTAGAAGTTTTGTTAATAGTGTTTATCTTTTAACTACATAGTAATACTTTTAAAAAAAAAATAGTGTGGAAAATTGCATAGGTAATAAATAATTAACTCTAATAAGCCTTGCACTCAAAGATAACCATATCATTCATGAACATTTTCCAGGCTGTAAAGTAAATTTTATTTAAACATTGATTTACGGAATGTATGTATTTCATCAAGCAAACATAGCATGATTTTTTTGACCATGGGGAACATTTAAGTCTTTTTTTTAATTTTGATTTTTCTATGTTACATTAAATAATATCACAAGCATTCTTAGAGTTAAATATTGAGCATACGCATGAGATAAATTCTTAGGTTCAATAGGAAATTTTTTAAAGTTTGGAGACTATTTCATTGCCATCTAGAGGCAATAAAATCTGAGTTCTTTAAATCAGAACATTATAAAAACAATACAATGATTTTTTTTTTTTTTTTAGAACTGACCTCATATTGTCATATGAAAACCATGGGAAATCTTTGGCATCTTGAAACCGAACATTGAGATAATTTATTACTCAAGGGCAGCATGAGTTTTATGACATGGCCATTTGATTTTGCTGAGAAATAATCTGAAAAGCAGCCCCTACAAAGCAGGTATATAAGACTAAGCCAAGTGTCCAGCATCTGCCCTGCAAGATGGCTTTGTAGTTTATAACTCATTCTTTCATTCACAAATATCCCATGGCATAACAAAGCAAACAATAAAACTACAATGAAAAATGAAAATATAATTTGTGTATTGGTGAAATAGTATGTGACTCTTTAGCTAATGTGATTCAGGGAAAAGCCAGGCACTTGGTCAGATATGTTTCTACTTGAAAATGGGTATTTTTGAAAGTTTTGGCACAGATTCCACATGAACATCAAGGGTGTGCTGCACACATAATTTACTATATAATTACTTAATGTCTCTCTACAGCAAAATATAATATATATTGGGTTCTGATGTGAAGCTCAAATTCTATCCTTCTAAGAAAAATGTAAAGACTGCTCAGATGTGACTAAAAGTGTCTATTCTCATATAACTTCCTCTCATTCGTTCACTGTCCTTTTCCCGCAGCTCTCTTCTTGCTTTTTCTCTATTTGTCCTATGCTACTCTTTCTCCACCTAGCTGGATGCTGTTCACTTCATTGGATTAGGTTCCCCACTAATATTTAGATTTTTACAGTCTATTTACAGTTCCAAGTTCTTAAGTGCCAAAGTTCTGGCAACCATATTTTGAACACATGCCTGTCGTGAACTGTCTGGTGCTCCAAGAATAACTTTCATTTGGTTTGCTGGATCCTATAGCTCTGTTCTCTAACCTAACTGTTTTATACGTTGTTAAATTCGTTTTCCTTCTTTGTTACTATTTGTTTGGGATAGTACACCATTAGGCAGAAACATGGGCACCATGATATTTTCAATTAACATGAATAAGCCTTTCTTTAAAATATTATTCTATGCCCCAAGTAAACAAAACGATTGACTATCATTTCCCACAGCCTTCTCTATTCATTACGGAACTCTTTCTGCAATGTAATCTAGAGGCAATAGAATCTGCCACAACACTGCATTGTTATTGATTTTGTACAGTTGAGAAGTACACTGCAATAGGGAGGGGGAATAAACAAGAAATAGCCATATATGTTTTCAACTTTTCTATACGTTTGTCTAATATCCCACATTCAATATTTCTCATAGGAACAGAGTTTTAATATCAGCCATCTAACTGCTAAAACAGATGCTCACAAAAATTTTACTGACAGATTTCTTTAGTCACCTATAATTACTGGTGATGTTTTCCTATTATGGAGATAGTGACTTTATTAGTGACTACCCAACAGCGACTGAGAGGATGGCATGACGCCTTAGGCTGAGGCTCATATTTTAAAATTTTACTTATTCTCAACTTGCTCACAGATAAATAAGCTTAGTGTGGATGAGACATTTTCATATTGAGTTAAATTTCACTCTGTTGGCTCTAACCTTTACTGTCATGTTTACTAACATACACGGTCAACCACACTGGGGACCTCGAAGTGCAGAGGACTCAGACAAAAGTTTTCAATGTGCACATTATAATGCCTCACAGAAAATGAATGCACAAATTGCCTTTTTGAAAGATAACATAAAACATTTTAGACTTGCTACTTGTGGATCACTGTTTATTTTTGTGGGTTACTGTTCATTCTCAAGGCATAGTTATTTTTAAAATGTGTTTATTAATCTTAAATGAATACTCTACCAGCATCTTCCTCCTCTATCCTCCCTTAAATTCTCCCTTGTCCTTCCCTTCTCACCCCTACTAGTCCTACATCTATGTTTTAAGGTTAATTGAGTCAGAACATTCTCATTTGGTATTAAGGGGCATAAACCAAGAATGTGCCATTTCTCAGCCATGTGAAGAGAATCAGTTTATCCATATATGATGTTTAACCTGCTCTTAAAGGAATTTTATTTGTTTGGCAGGAACCAAAGCTGGTGAATGAATCATGAGGGTCAATTTGGGGCACTGCAAGCACCAAAAAATACAGACATGCTCCTTCCTGCTTTTTAACTCTCCAAAATGGAAATAAAAAAATCAGTTTTAGGCTGCAAATATTGAGTCAGGAAACATTTCCATTTGATCTAAAATTGCATTAAGAGATGAGGCCCAAGTAATATTCCCTTTTCCCATAACGTGTCTCAAACACATTTCACATTAACCTGTGAAAGATGTGAAAAAACAAACTCTCACCATTCGTCTGCACTCTAAATTATTCATCAACTTCAAAGTGGGTTGGGGGGAAAAAATACAAGCAAAGAGGATATTGTGCTTTTTCCAACCATACAATGGTAAATTAGAAAAGACATTCTGTGGGGTTCTTACGGGACTTATTAACTAAATAGTGTTTATCTTCCCTTCCTGGCTAACCTGCTCAGAGCAAGTAATGAGCTCAGAGGAAATAAGGCAAATACTGAGCTCTTTTCCAATCCTTCCAAATACTCTGCCACCCACCAGTTCTTTGAATGTTTTCTTAATTTTGTGTTTGTCTGACCTAAGTGCTCCAACTGAACTGACCAAGGGCTTTCAGGAGATTGTCTGGGACAAGCCAAACAGGTTGCTTTGATTCCTATGTGCCACTGGTAAGGTCCTCAGAAACATGTGAATCATCCCGTTGCCTCAATTACGCATGTAGCATTCAAATTACAAGAGCCTCCATTTCACAGTCCTCAGTCTGTTGCTGGCAAGAAAAAGTAGATAACTGGGGAAAAGTATTTACTATGAGGCCTTAAATAGGTTTCCCCAATGCTTCCAATCTCTACTTTCCCTTCTGCTGCAGTTCAGTAAAGGAATACTGCCATTTCACTTCTAAGGATAGTGGGGAAACCAAGAGGATGTTTCATTTGCCACAAGTCGGGCCATTTGATGTAAGGCACAGGGACCAAGTGCATTACCACTTACAATCAAATCATAAGTTTCTGTTAAAAGAAATGATTTTAATTTCTGATATAAATAATATCAAACATCAATGACTACAAATGCTTAATGCCTCTATATTGTGGATGAGCACAACACATAATATGAAACTTCTGTGACATTCAGTGGATGGGGGTCTCGATTAGGGAAGGGAAGGATGAAAGGATGGTTGAGGACTGAGGAAAAACAAATGACAAAGAGCATCAGCTGTCAGTTTTTCCAAGGAAGGGCAATATGTGAATGGGAAAAGGCAGGAAGGCACCTAGTATCTTCTATGTCCCTTTGCCTCGTCTAAGATCTTCTCATCGCAATAGAAATTTAAATAGTCAATGGAGAAATTGAACCATACTCCCTGAAGGCTTTGCATCTATAGTCACCACCCAGCTGTGGTAAACCATTCCTAACAAACTAATTAGTTCTCCAGAATAAAGAATTGATTTTGACTGCTTTCATGTACAAAAATAGCCTAACTTTGAGAAAGTTCCTATATTATTTATAGTTGTTAAGGTAATTCATTCAAACACAGTTGATGTTTATAATCGTTATCTTCCTTGCCTAGATTTGCATAGCATTAGTGAAATAAAAAGCATTAAAGTCATTTCTAATACTGTAACATATTAGGACTTATGCAAATTTGAAAGTTCTTAAATGACACTGTAAACATAGCAAAATTATTGTCATTTTCTTCATGCAGAAATATGTTTTAAGATTAAAATAACTCATTTCCTTATAGAAAATTAAGAATAAAAAGATCAAGGTTATTTAACTTTTTCCATACATATGTCTCCCTAGCTGAGATCTTGCCCCCCAAAAAGAGAAAAAAGCTATGTATTTTACCATAAGTACACAAAAAATATAATGTTAATAATGGCTGTCTCGAAGGGATACAATGATGGGTTTTTTTTAAATAATCTTTATTTTCCATACTTTCTACATTAAGCATGTACCACTTCTATCATGTAAAATAACCATTATTTTTTAAATAGAAAAATTTTCTCTCTGCCTTAATTCAGATTTGAAGGTAAAGGATCAAAAATGGAAGCTATAGTAAACATTACAGCCTTTACAACTTAGATGCATATAGTTGTATGCTAAGAGATTGAAAAAGACACTTTTCTATATTAACTATCCTAACAGTGATGAAAATAAGGCTTGTAAGTGTAAGTGACTGGCTCAAGGTAACATTGAATAAATGGCTGAAACTGAACTGGAATACAAGTCGTCTGATTTTTAAACTCTTAACAAGTGCACTTTCCATCACATCAGGTCTGTGAGAGTTTATCCATGCATGCGGTAGCTAATAGTAATAGTGAATATTCATATAGCCCACATTAGATGCCAAGCTCTACTCTATGTCATTTATAAATATAAACTAATTTAATCCTAACAAAAAGTCTATGTAGTAATAATCATTATTATCATCCTATTTTATGGATAAGAAAACTGAGGCTACATAATATGGCCCAAGATCACACAAGTAATGGTAAAACGGGGACACAGGCTGACTGAATTCAGAGTCTGTGTGCCTAACCACCACGTTAGTGGTGTGCCAACTTGCCTTTATCAGTAATGTTAATGGCAGGATTAGTCTGCTTTGTGCTAGGTAAGCCTCAATGCAAATTATAGACAAGAGTGTATAAAAAGTAAAGAAGGTGTCACCCTTTTTTTTTCAAGGAATCACTTTGCCTGTATACTTCCTGATCATTAGGGTCCAATATAGACAGATTTTTCAGATTGAGCCTCAATCAATGCTTGGCCTGTTTCATGGAGAAGGAAACCGAGGCCCATAAGAAACACTGATGGTAGAAATGAGACTATACTATTTAGCAAAAGTTTTTCCTAAGGATAATTTTATTGAACTCCACCATTGTTTGTTAATTAAACTGGAGCCTACAGTGTTTCCAGATCAAATACAAAATGTGCCACTTTCTCTGTGGTGGAAGTTTCCATTTCAAGGAAGTGAATTCCAGCAGGAGTAAGGCTGCCTGAAAGCAAAGGGCTTATTATGGGGTTACTATAAAATTGAAACACACACACACACACACACACACACACACACACACACACACAATCTGGAACATGACCCCTTCATGGTACACATGCATTGCATCTGGGATTCTACACTACGTGGGCGACTGGCAGAGGCTGTGTTCACACATGAAGAACGGAGAGAGCTACTGTACACATAAGAAAATGGCAGGCAGAAACAGATTATTTTCCCTTTTTTAAAACTGTGGTAATATACACATAATATAAATTTATTATATTAACCATTTTAAGTATACCATTATAGTCACCATTTTAAGTACGTAAGTTCAGAGGCAATAAATACATTCACATTGTTATGCAACCATCACCATCAGCAATCTCCACTTCTTGCATCTTCCCAAACTGAAACTTCATACCCATCAAATAACAATTCCTCATTCTTCCTTTCCTTCAGTCCCTAGCAACTATGATTCTAATTTCTGTCTATATGAATTTGACCAAATCTGGGTACCTCATGTAAGTGGAATCATACAGTATGTGTCCTTTTGTTGACTGGCTTATTTCACTTAGCGTAATGTCAAGGTTCCTCCAGGTTGTAGCATATGTAATCTTCCTTCTAAGGTTGCATAATGTTCCATTGTATGAATATTTTATTCATCCATTCATCTGTCATGGACATTTGGATTGCTTCTACCTTTTGGATATAGTTAACAATGCTTTCAGAAACATAGGTGTACAAATATTTGTTCAAGTCCCTGCTTTGATTTCCTTGGAGTATATATACCTGAAATGCAATTGTTAGATCATATGGTAATTCTACTGTTTTTCATAGTGACTATATGATTTAACAATAAATAGATTTTAAAGCCAAATAATGAGTTCAGTTTCTCTACCCTTCTTTCACTTCCTAAAAAAGACCAAGTACCCAACTCTGTGATTGCCAATTGTACTATTTATCTCCTCAGTGTAACCCAGTCTGCAGCCTCTCTATTTCCCCTTACATTAGTAAGCCACTATTTCATAGACATTGCAAAACGTGTATACTCAAAGGACTTGGACCACAGCCATCCCTTGCCAAAACTGTACCCTCACAATTTCATAACAGAGTCACGCCAACCCATGCAGGCCCCATGCTTGAGCTGTTGAATCAGAAAATACGAGTAAGCTCGGAGACTTGTATTAGTTACTATACTTAGACTACATTGATTGTTATTGTAATACTCAGCTTGTAATTTTGCGCTTCATAGCTGAGATGAAATATTATCCAGAGAAAGCATACTGTGCACCTATTTTACAATGTTCTAGTAACAAAATCCACGAGTGCTTTCCTAGATGGATTCATGTCTTACTCATCTTTGACACTTCTGCAGTACCAAACATGATGACTTGTACAATATATAAATCAGTAATAAACTCAGAAATGTGTCCCAAACCTGAATTATTCACATTATCACTCTCAGTGACTTTTGCCATGTCCACACAAGTCAACTTGCTTCTTTTACTTAAATTAGTTAGTTTAAAAATTAGTTAAAAATAAATAAATTATATATATATATATATATATATATATATATATCGCGAATATACATGGAAAGCCAGTATTTCTTACTATAAGTAAAATATATACACTGACAAGAAAACAAATTTATCCAGGTAGCACCTAAATTTATTTTCACAGGCCACCAGTAGAACTAGCTGGACTAGCTGACTTAATATATGAATATGAATCTGCTGATCTCTCCTAACACAGTACATTAATAAATATTTTGAGAAAAGAATTACAAATAATTGTGGCTTCAGGATAAAGAATTTTGGTGTTTAAATGTTAGCAGTGAATATTTTTGTGATGTAATTATGAAAAATTTAATTTTTATGGTTCTAAAACGAAAATAAGTGATTTACATAAAAAATCTATGTGTCAATACATATGCTTATATATGAGAGTGTGCGTGTTATATTCTTGATAGAGAAAATGGGTGAAGGAAAAAGTTAAAATATGTTAAATCCCAACAGCCAGATCAGTCACATTGCTGCTAAAGATCAGTGGGGTGATGCAGACAGATCATTCTCATGTCCAGCAATAAAGAATGTATCAGAAGAATAATATAGAAAGAAACCAGGTATTAGAGATTATCTGAGGGAAAGTAAATATGTGAGTCAGACCAATGACAGCCTTCTCTTCATAAGCATCTTCTGAAACGCTTCCCTCCACATTTTATGAATGAAATGTGCTACATTGCAGGGTAATATATGATACAAGGATTAGAAATCACTGTCTTGCCCCTTAGTTTTAAAAATCTCATGGCTAAATGAGACCACCATGAAAACCTATACATATTACAAATCAGAGTAATTCAAAGGCTGAACAGATATGCATATAATACTCTGTGGGTACAGAGAGGAGAAAGCAAGGAGTAAGATTGGGAGACCAACAGGGGAAGATTTCTGGGATGAAGTGATATTTAAGGTGATTGATGATGGAGTAAAATGTATGAAAAGACTCCCTTATCTCCACAGGATCAAACTGCCTTCAGGACCAAAGAGAGGACGAAATCGTTTAGAACCTAGAGCATCCCATTTCTCTAGTTAGAACTGGAAAATGCTAGAAGAGTAGACAGTTGAATGGACTATGGAAGAAGGAAAGTGAGTTTAGGGGAAGTCACAGAGCTATGAAGTTTCATACAATGCTAGCAAGTTAAAAGAGGGTACTCCTGCCAGCTGCTCACACTCCTTTGAGGCCTGGACTATTCCTAAACTGTCTCACTTCTTGACATGCTTCTCCAGCTGGACTATATCCTGGGCTGCTGCAGACTCCTCCCTTCACACCCCCTTCACAGCTGTGGTTTGGCACCTCTGCAGCAAGAACCCCAGTGGCCAAAGTGCCCTCTGGGCTTGTCTCTTGAGAGCAAAGGCCTGCGTCTTTCCACTACCGAATTTACCCACAGAGACAGGCGGAGGGAGCTTTTTTTAGATGGCCAAGCAAATTGGCCTGTATGAATTACATTGGGGCCGTGTGGCAATAATCAAATTTGGTGTCTGGGACACCAAAGGGGCACATGCATAGGCTGTAAGTAGCTTACAACTTTCCTGCTGCATCACAGAAGCTCTGGCTTAAGAAATGGAAGCATTTGAGGGATGAATGAAAACTCTACGGGATGTTTGCTATGGCCAGAGTGTATAGGCAAGTTAAAGCTACACAACAAACTGTCATTTTCCAAAGCCAAGAAAGTGATTAGGGTATCCTATATTGAGTGGTGATCAAGGTCAGCAAACAGTCTATGAGGCAAACCCAGTCTGCTCCCTATTTTTGCATACTCTGCAAGACAGAGTGGGTTCCTTTAGCTTTAAACGGCTAAAATAAATAAATAAATAAACAAAAAAGAAAAAAGAAAAAAAATCAAAAGAATATTTTGTGGCACATGAAAATGATACAAGATTCAAATCTCAATGCCCACAAATAATGTTTTATTGGAATACAGCCATGTCCCTTTGCTTACATATTATCTTTGGCTGGTTTCAAGCTTCACATGCAGAGTTGAGTAGTTGTAGCAGAGACCTGCAAAGGCTCAACTATTTACTACCTATCTGGCCTTTTACGGACAGTTTTTCAACCCCTATGTTAAAGCAGTGGCCAGTGTGACCAAGAGCAAAGAGAAGGTGAAACAGTAGAAGGTGTGCAAGTTTTGAAATAAAGACATTATTTTTTTTTTTTTTCTGAGCTGCATTTTTAAATGTTCTGGCATTTTGGGTTATAGATCACACCACACTAAGGAAAAGCTATATTTTGACTTCAGCTTTGATGCTTAAAATAACACTTAGATTTCCTTTTTGGTTTCTTTGATAGTCCCATTTTCCCCTATGTCCTTGCATGCACACACGTGCGAGCGTGTACACACAGACACACACACCGGGAAAGACCATGGGCAAACCAATCATGTTTCTCAGAAGAGTTCAGCAATGTTCTTGTGCTCACAGAGGCTCAGCGGTAGTGGAAGAAATACAAGAGCAGTGAAATTGCAGACCCCCCACGTTGGATCCCAAAAGAGGATTAACTGAAACAATTTTATGGAAATGTATTCAGCATGCACAGATGACAACATGCCAGCGAGCCATCTCAGTACAGCATTCTAATTATAGACACTACTCTCAAAGTTTAGTTAAGCTCTATAGTATGGTCCCTTTTACAGGGTGTGATTTAAACTGACCACTTAAAAACTGAAGAAGTCATTTTTGGTTAACTAGTACAATTTGGTAGCTCAAGAGAACACTGTACCTCACTCATCTTAGAGGAGTAAGACTTTATTTTTACTCTTAGAGTTCTCCTTAGAATATTCCTCCAAGCCAGACAGCTGGAATGAACAGTTAAAAATGAATATTGTTTAAATCAAGACAAAGGCCTCATGTTTTATTCCAAAGAACTTATTTAAGGAAGTCTAGTTTCTGAAGGTATCAAGCTGAAGTAGAGGTGTGTTGATGAGGTGGAATGTGGCAGCTTTATGCATTGGAGTTGTGGGTGGAGGAAGGAGGAAGAGAAGGCAAAGAAGAGGAAAGAAAGTTTTCAACATAACCCTTAAAGACATGCTGCTATGTTGAGGAGAACAATTTGTGCTTGGGCATAAATCCAGACAACCAATGTAGAGAAAGGGCCGAGGGCAGAGAGTACAAACTATTTAAATATGATGACAGCCCCATCTACATATTTGATTCTACCATTTGGTGAAGGTAATATGGTGTCTTGGAAAAAAGCATTCAGGTATTAAACTACATTAAAAGTTGTACCTGAGTAGATGTGATCAAAGAGAAGCTATCATGGAAGCCATCATGAAGAGAATAAAATTCAAAGTTGAAAATGCTCTTACTTGAGCTAAATAGACTTCTGAGTAACAGGAAAGAGAAGGTGATTAGTCAGGGCATTACAGAGAACCAAACACAAAGAGAACGAAGAGTTGGGAAGGACGCCTGGGGAGTATTTCCAGAAAGGCCCAAGATTTAGACATTCCCTAGTTCATTGTGAGAAATCTAATTTACTCTGTACATTTGGAGTAAGAAGCAGGTATAAAAATTCCCCTTTTTTTTAACTGTGCATGTATTCTGCTGAGGTACTCTAAAACGCTCCCCAATTTCTTGCTGCTCTTGGGTGCAAGGAAATCATTCTACTTCTACCCCAAGCCTAAATGCAAGGACCTCTACGAGGGAGTACAACCATCCTTCCTAGATGCAATATGGTCACCTCCAGACTCTCCTAGTCTGGAGAGATTTTTCTGCCCTCAGATCTCCCATACCTTTCTGTTGTGCCCTCCCCCAGGTCTTGAACTGTGAGACAGAGGCAAAGTACAGAGCCCCACTCCTCTGGAGAGACCTTGCTTCCTCTCTGAGTCTCTTCCCCAGCTCAAGTTACTGTTATCTATGGAGAAGTCAGGGGGACAGAGGACATGAGTTTGCACTTACTCCTCTGGTGTTCTTCTCAGTTTTTTGTCTCATGACCATGGCTAGACTTTTGGATTCAAAGGTCAGTATTTGATTACTTTGTTATCTGCATTATTTTGTGAGTTTCAAATAGACTAGCCGCTGTTGTGATTGAGGGATGACAGGATTACTATTCCATAGTATTGTCCCACTATTCATTTATGATCTTTGGGCAAACTTAGTGATACCACAATCAAATAAACAAAGTGTTATTTATTGTTTTTTGGTTAATATTTTAGAAAATTAGAGTGTCTATGAATAAACGATATAGTAAATAGGGCTTTCTTAGAACAACATGTTTTAGTGACAGCCTACCTCATGTACAATTAACTTCCTGTGCCCCTTCTGTAGTCATCATTAAGACTGAGTCAACAGAATTGTTTACATAGAACTTATACGTTAAAAACAATGCATTATCTTTGTTTGGAGTCAATTTTATTTTCCTTAGGAGTCCCAGGAGCCTTTGAACACCTACATTATGCTGACTTTTTTTTTTTCAAGGTAATTCAACTTAGAAGGTAAGGGAGAAACAAACAATACTTCTGATCACAACATTGTACTTTGCCTTGATCTACAAATCAATGGTGTTGCCATATTTGACAGCACATAATCCAGCTATTTTCCTTTAATCGCAGGAGTGACTAAAAATATGAACAATGTAATTATTATAGATGCTTTGTTCTGAGTCTCTTACTTGGCATTGGACAGGTTTCTGTTGAATACGATAGAAAATTTTAAAGGGCAGATCATGGGAACGAACTTTGGCCTATTAAATATTTAAGTGTTCTTCAGAGTCAACAAAGCACTACAGTTTGAAGAAGCATCTCTTTAACAAGTTCAGGGATGAAGGTCTGAGTTATGGCCTTTCATTTAAAGAAAAAAAAATGTTCACATTTTCAAGGCATAAAAATACCTGTGGAATAATACAGTTAAACATCCCGTTTTTAGATGTAGCCTAGACATCATACAGACTGACCTTAAACCTGTTAAAGTATCTTTCCCAGATTTTTGTCAACTATTTAGGAAAAAAAAAAAAAAGAAATCCATCCAGCACTTCAGCTCTTGGAAATTTTTTCCCACACAGATTCAGAGCCTAAACAGTTGTGTCTTGTGAATTATTATCAGTTAATATAATTAATTATAAGGTAATAAGAGATAATAATGCCTTTCATTTACATAGCTTTCTTTCCAAGTCTTCAGTCCTTAATGTGTGTTACTTTGTTTCTCTTTACAACATCCTTACAAAGTAGAGAAAGGAGAATATCAGTGTCTCTATTTCAACATAATACTTTGCCTGTAATATATTAGTTTATAAAGCACTTTCACATACATGATTTCGTTTCATTTCTAATCCTCACAGTACCCTAAGATATATGTAAGTCGGTCAGGTATCATTGTCTTCTATTTACTTATGGGAAGACCAGAATTCAGAAAGGTGAAGCATCTTTCTGCCTGTGTTCCATGAGTAAGAAATGGAAGAGCCAGCTTTGCTAGGCCTGTCAGTAACTTTGCATTGCAGGGACACGGAAAGATTAGGTAAACAATTCTATATTGCCTAAGAAGACACCCCAGCGGTCTTTATATTTTACTTTAGAGCTTTACTTTATTTTCCTTGTGTTACATATTTTCAATGCCACTATTTTGTCAAATATACTGTGAAGTACCTCCCAGACTGTATGTATTAGAAACAGCCCTATTGTTCCATTCTCCATAGAACTCCAGGGGGGTTGTTGGATTTGGGGATTATTTTCTCCTTTGGTTTTATATTTTGAAAGTCTTGCTCTAACTCTCAAAGGATGCTGTTAAACACAGAATAAATATTGAATTGTCTCGCTCTCCTCATGGTCTTCGTGGTGGCAAATAAATGTTTCTGTGAAGGAGTTTGCTCCCTGAAGACCCACAAGTGGTGGTTAAGAAGTGTCCACAAATTAAAGGCAATGAAAGATCACTTACCACAAGTAATAGATGTTATGAAAAAAATGTAAAATATGTAAAATAGCTTTTATATGAATGTATATTCTGGACTCCAAACCGGTGGCTACCGTGTAAAAGTGTTTCCCAATTATGAGAAGCTTTATATATACAAAGATGATTTCATAATAGCAACCTGTGTAGGATAAATATTATCCATAATTACATGATTTATTTTAACATCTAACAGTGGAACAGTGTTAATCTGAGAGAAAACACTTAATTTTTTTTAATCCTTTAAAGTTTCTGAATCAGTAATCGTTCTGAAAGACTTTTCTGATTTTAATAAAAGAAAAAAGAAAATAGAGAACAACATTGATTCAGCACTGGAAACTGTTTCCAATGATGCAAGAAGCATGAATGTATAATTTCCAATAATTCACAGTTCTTCATTTGAAAGTCATTACAAATTTAATGGTTGTCCACTATAGATCCAGTTATCTTTTGGGGACGGTCAAAGCTGAGATGGCAGAAATGAAAGTCAGTGCCAGAATAGGATTTTGCATCCTTGGTATTCTCAGAATAGCTACAGAAAGACAGAAACCAATATTTGTCTATTTCCCCCATTAAGAATGTTTGCCTATCTTCCCCATGAAGAATGTTCCCTCTCTCTTTTCTACCAAATAAAAACCAAGTGCTTATTTCAAGGCTCATTTCAAAACTCTTTAGGAACTTCTGTCTCTACCCTCTCAAATTTACTCCTTTGCTCAGTCTTGTTCATTCTGTGTCTGCATCTTCTCAAATCCATTGCCTTTCTCCCTTTCTGCTGACAGTGTTCTTGCCTAAGCCTGCATTACTCTCTGCTAGGACTGCTATGATAGCATTCTAACTTTTACATGCCTTTAGTCTGTTTCACCATTTGCAAATATCTACAGCTAATCTTCCTAAAAAAACACTAAGAATATGCATTAGTTTCTGTTCAGAATTTTTCATTGACTGCTCATTGCCTACCAAATAAAGTAATAATTAACGAATCTTGTATTTTACAGTCTTCTGCAAGCTGGTGCAAGTAGCCTTTTTTTCAACGATGTCTCATACATGCTATTATATATTCCAACTGAAGAGAGCACCAGCCCTAAACACCAACCTTTCCCAGTTTCCTTAACTTCCTCTTCTCATATCCAAATCTTATCTAACTTTCAGAGCTCTATATAAATGTTAGCCTTCCTGATACCTTTTCTGAACCCCTATTTCAGTAGATCTACCCATGCTCTATGATACCCATCACCTTTTATCTCAATGTTGTGTGTTTGTGCATGTGTATGTGTGTAAGAGGAGCACTACATTCTCAGGGGTCAAACTTCCTGAAGTTTAATTCCTGGCTACTTATGTGAACCTGGGGAAGGACTACTCCTTGGTGTCCCAGTATTAGGGGAAGGGAAAGACTAATATACCGACCTCACAGGATTGTTGTGAAGATTATGAGTTTATATACGTAAGTGTCTCTAGTAAGTGTTCAATATGAATGTGAGATACTATTGTGCACATCTTCTCTCCTAATACAGCAGGACCTTGGGATGGGACTTCAAGCTACTCATCATTGTGTCTCACCACAGTGACAGAACATACACTAGTGTTCCACACATCTATGTTGAATAAACGCAGAGGGCAAAGTCCCATTCTATGCTTTTCAGTGTCTCAGCATCAGAATGCTATAAAGGACCATTGTTTACTGATGATCTCAGCAGCCTTACCCTACCCTCTTATGACGCAGATGGGAATAATTAATGGGACTTGAAGTGTATAACAACCCAATGTCCCCCATAAGAATACTCCCCATTCTTGATGAAGGTGAAAGGAATTCTTCTGGCTCATTCTGCTTCTCCAAAGGGTTAGCAACACTGGTGCCAAGGAGACATTGGAGAAGAGACATGAGCACTAAGTACAGAGCAATCTCATCCCACAGTTGCATTCAAATTTCTCTTAAAAATACCCTTTGAGTGATATGAATTTTGGAGTGGGAGAAATTAGGAATTAACAAACGATATATGCCTAACTGGGGCACTTAGCACTTTGAGGAACCTCTTTGTCCACCACTGAATGTGTTCCTTTAAGGGAACAGGATGCTGACTCTGGGTTATGCATTGAAATCCATTAAAAGGGTTGGCTACAAAATCAGAAAGTCAACATTCAGAGGCATATGGTATTTATTTAGGGGATTCTTAGACTCTGATGTGTAACATTAATCCAGGCACAGACAGAATGAAAAGTACGATTTCTCCAAATGGCACTCATGTCTAAACACCAGCTTTATAAATATGGAATTACTCATCAACCTGGAATATGTTGTGTGTTTTTTTTTTGTTTTTTTCAGGAATACCTATGTTTAGCATCCAAAGTTTTTTAAGAAAGGACATTTATGATGGATACACTTTGTCAAATCGATGATTCCACACACATGCACACTAACCTAGAAAGACTTTGATTTTTAGTATAATTCTAAAGTTGTTCTTTCACATTGATAATTTGTGTTCCCTTGTAAAAAAAAAAAAAAAGAGTTTCCTTAGTTTGGCCTTCAGCCTCTCTCAATAACAATAAAAATTTAAAAAATCATAGCTGAAAAAGAGCTACCATTTTTTGAGTTTGCACTACATGATTAGTATTACAGAGCTCAAAATAGGTCTGCGAGGCAGGTGTTATCATTCCTGTTTTTGAGGTGAGCAAATGGAGGAACAGAGTAGCACAATGGTTTATCAAAAGTCCTGTCATTGGTTAGCAGCCAAGTCAAGACTCAAATTCATATCTGTTTTATTACAAAGCCTCCTGACCTAGTTCAAAAGTTTAGGCTTAAAAAATATTATACGTTTTGCTTATAAAGTTTATTGTACTTATTAAGGCTTAAAGTTTTACTCCTCTCTATACTCTTTAGTCCAACTTTTGATGCCTTTACCATGTGTTCAGGACTGTGCCCTGCCTCTGGCCAACTGCTCTACACAGGAGACATTCATTAGTGATGTCCTCAGTAACCCTCTCCTGCAGGTCTGGATGTAAATATGTCCAATTAACCTAAGCACGCGTTTCCTAATCCCATACTTTTTCTCTTGCCCCACTTTCTTCAATATGTAATATCCTATGCTCAGAATGACTGGTCCAGAGATGGATGCCCCAATGTTAGTCAAAAAGATCTGAGGAGACATTTTCTGGGAGGGTTTACTAGACTTTCCCTGCTTTCCTGATGGAGAGAGGCTGTTTCTTCATCAGTTCTAAGATCCCTCTCATGTGTCACATATCTTATGAAAGATAATTTAAAAGTCCCTGTATAAGGAGGAAAGCAGTCAGAGTTGAGGTCATGTGACTCAGATTATAAAAGCTATGGTTGTACACCCATGATCATAGCATCATTGTTCACTGTAGCCAAGGGATAGAAGCAACCCAAGTGTCCATTAACAAATGAATGGATAAACAAAATGTGCTATATATATATATATATATTGTATATATTGTATATACATATTGTATATACAATATATATTGTATATATTGTATATATACAATAAAATATTATTTGGCCTTAAAAGGGAAGGAAATTCTGACACATGTTACATCACAGATAAACCTTGAGGACATTATGCTAATGAAATAAGCAAGTTTACAAAAAGAAAACACAGTCAGATTCACTTACATGAGGTACCCAGAATAGACAAATTTTAAAAAAATAATAATAATAACACCACAGAAAATAGAATGGTGGTTGCCTGTGGCTTAGGGAGGAGAAAATGGGAGGTCGTTGTTTGCTGGGTATAGAGTTTTAGTTTTACAAGATGAAAAATTTCCAGAGATTGGTTGTGCAACAATGTGAATGTACTTAACACTATTGAACTGTACACTTAGAAATGGTTCAGCTGGTAAATTTTATGTTGTGTATTTTACCATACTTTTTAAAAAAGCAATGGTAAATGTATGAGAAATCTGATTATGATAAATTTCTAAGATTTCAGTATGTGAGGAAGGAAGACATTTAGAGTATGTAGGACAAAAAAAAATGATACCAACTCTAATTTCCAAGCCCCCAATGAACCCCCAATTTATCTTAGTACCTATTCTTAATTCTCCGGTTTGGCGAACAAGCAAGAGAAAATATGAACCTAAACATCTGGAATTTCATACATGGATTATTTGGGTAATTGCCATAATCCTTCACAGTATTTTAAAGAACTTAAAAATCAGTGAGATAAATGGTTTTCCTTCACTTAAATTTTATTTAAACAGGTAGATTGATTTCCTTTGAATTAACACTGTCTTTCTAATTGAATGTATTCAGCCATTGGTATGTTTTGCATTTATTTCACTTTTTATTGACCAGACATTTCCATGATATGATGGAGTTTCTTTTCTATTTTGAGGTATAAACATTTGCCAGCCTGCTGTGTATATGACAAAGCAATAGAATAGTACCGTAGAGCAGGAATGAAACCGAAGTTCAACCACAAATTTGAGTCTTACTCTCCCTTTGGGTAACATTGAAAAATAACCTAAAATCTCAAAGCCACAGCTTATCTTTCATCAATATGAAAGAATTAGTCTAAAGTAGGGTTCAGCAAACTTTTACTATAAGGACAAAAGAGTAAATAAATATGTTAGGCTTATAAGCTTTGTGGGACAAGAGGTAAAATAATCAAGGATAACAAGGGAAAAAAATCTCACAAATTATACACATATATGTAATTCACAATTACACACATGCATATATTAATACAGGCATACTAATAAGGAAAACAGAGTTACCTTTTGGGGGGGAACATTTTGCTTAACTGAAGTACGTAGTTACTGTTCCTTATCATCAAATCAACTGCAGATGTTAATTTGTGAAAATTATTTTTAGCTCATGGGCCCTACTAAAACCAGCATCAGGCCAGATTTGCTCCATTCACTATAGATTGTCTATTCCTGTTCTAGGAGCTATATAACTCAAAAGTGTTTTTTCACCATAAAAGTCAAGCTTCTGGAATGTTCCTTCTTAACTTTTTTTGCTGGATTTAACTCTTCGGCTCAATGTCTAAATTCAGGCATGTCCCAGGGTCCTCACTTCCCTTTAATCTACATATTTTTTTCTTGCACGTGTCTATCTAACCCAATGGTTTTAAAAACCATCTATATAGGATGATATCCAAGTTTTCATCTCTATTGCTGATCCCTCCACTATGGGATATATTTATATAACCAACTTCCTCCTTGTTATTTACCCGTTTGATATCTAAGAGATATCTCAAATAAAACAATTCCTAAAATTTCTCCCCACCTTGATCTTCTCAGTAAATGACAACTTCACTCATCCAGTTGTTCTAGTCAAAAGTCTATGGCACCATTCTACGTCATTCCCTTAACCCTCCCCACACCACATAATCCATCAGCATTTGTTTGAAAAGCAATCACAAGTTGAAAATTTATATAGTTGTGCTCAATACAGAAATAATCAGAAGTATTCTGGTTATAAAATTGTAAATATTATCCAGCCAGTCCCCCCAAACACATCTTGAACACATCCACTTCTCCCCATCTTCACTACTATGACCTTAGCCCAAGCCATCATCATCTCTTACCTGAACTACTACTCTTACTTCTTAATTAGTGTCTCTTTTTCCATTTTCAACTCCACCTCTGAACCCATTCTCTACAGAGTAAATAATCATCTTGAAACACACGTCAGACTTTGTCACTCCTTGCTTAATATCTTCCATAGTTTTCCACCTATTAATTTGACATATATTAATATCTGCTTACTGTGTTCCTGGCACTATTTACATTGCTGGGAATATGGAAGTGAACAATATGAACAAAAATTCCTGCCAAATGTTACTTACATTATAATGAGGGGAAATTGATAATAAACAAACCAAAAAAAAGTAAATTATGTAGCATGTTAGTGATAAATGCTAGGAGAAAGAAAAAAAAAACAAGAAGGTGGGTAAGAAGTTTGGGAATAGGAGTTGCAACTTTAAATAGAGTGGTCCGAAAAGGCCCCACTGTGAAGGTGTCTTTTGAGTAAAGAGCTGAAGGAGGTAAGGCAGCAGACAGGTAGAGCTGGTGTGGAACAGTATTCTAGGAAGAAGGAAGAGCAAGTGCAGAAGAAAGTAAAGTGAGTAAAAAAGCAGAGTGAGTAAAGGAGAGGGAAATCATAGGAGTCAGAAAGATGACAGAGGCTGAGTTATGGAGGACCTTACATACTCTTACTGAGGTGTCGAGCAGTGAAGAGACACACTGACTTAGGGTTTAAGAGGGACACAGGCTACTGTGATGAAGGTCAACTGAAGGAGGGCAAGGGGTGAGGGAAGGAGATCAGTAAGAATTCTACCGCAGTACATTAGGGAAGATGTTAGAATTTGCTGAGCCAAGATATGCTCAGTTTCTGTAAAGTGGGGCACAAGGGAGACAAGGATGACTTCAGACTTTTTAGCCTGGTCAACTGGAAGGTCAGAGTTGCCATTACCTAAGAAAAGGAATGATGAGGGGAAAAAGAGATGAGTTAGGGTGCATATTAAGAACTTGGTTTTGCATGGGATGCCTTTACAATACATATTAGACATCCAAGCAGAGATGTCAATTAGGCAATTGGATATTCAAGTTTAGAGCACAGAGGAAAGGTACAAGTTAGAGATATAAATTTGGTGGTCATCCATGTACAGATATTATTTAAAGCCATGAGACTGAATGAGATCATCAAAGAAGTGAACATAAAAATAAAAGGGAAGAGGTCTGAAGACAGAGTCCAGTGTAAACTGGAAGATGAGGAGGAATCAACAAAGGAGCCTTTGAAGGTTCAACCAGTGAAGGTGATGGGAAACGAGAGAGTGTGGTGTCTGAAAGCCAAGTGAAGAAAGGGTTTCCAGGAGGAAGGAAAAAGTAACTAAGCGAAATGCTGCATGGGAGTTGAGTAAAACTAAGATACATTCTCAGTAGAGTATCTTCTAGAATTCTTCTTACCAGGACTTGCAAGCATCCACAGAATCCGATCCCGTTACCTCTCTGACTTCATCTCATATCATTCTTTCCCATCTTCAACATGGCCTGGCTTCTGTCTACCTCTTGACCCTCACTCTCTCCCACATTCACAGTACTCTGGCTTTACTACTGGCTTTCTTTCTGTTTTTCCAGCATGTTCATAATTGGTCCTATCTGTTGTTTCCACTGCCTAGAATTCTCTTTCTCTTTATTATTACTTCTCATCATTCCATTTTCTTTTCATGACTACCCACTCTAAAATACCAATATAACCATTACTATTCCCATCTCCTCCCTTTTATTCTATCCCACTACTTTGTTCTATTCACATTATATGAGTTTTTTGACACTCCAAGCTTATTGTTTATCTCTTCATATAGAGCAAAGATCTAGTCTGTCTTGTCCTCTGCTTTATCCCAGACTAGATGAAGGACTGATGTACTAGGTATTCCATACATATTTGCTGAATAAACAAATTAATCTATATTTCAATAAATTAACAAAATGGTGTATAAAATGCTCTGGGAAATAATTTCAAACTTAGAAGTACAGAGGAAGAAATCTGGGATATATTTTTATTTGATGGTCCTACAGTTTCCACATTTTTTTCAATTTCCATAATGCTAAAAATATAAGCAGTATTTACCAATCCATTGAAAACATAGTTCATCTATAACATTTGCACAGCCCTTCAACTGTGACCTTACATCCACCTAAAAATTGTGTTGTACTATATATAGCCTTGTGTTATTTTTCAAATCTCCAGGCATCTGTAATAACATTATCTTTATGCAGGTTCCAGCATATAGTAGACCACCTTGGTGGTTTCCTGAAAAGATGCTGAAATTAATGAATAAATTAATATTAAAATCTTAAATTGAGTAGCTGGTAAAAAAAAAAAAGAGTACGTAAAGTTTTCTCATCCTTTGGTTCCTACCATCCTTCTCAAGAGGGTTTCCTTTTAACAGGTCCAAATGAACACTACTTATCACTGAAATCTCTCTCTTTCTTAAATCTCTCTAATGAAATTCAGGGAACCACTAGAAATGGGGTATGGGCAGGCTTTGCGTTTGATAACTTGGAGTGCTCTTTCATCTTCCCTCTGCAGTCTTACGCTCATTGTTTGTCACTGCTAAAGCAGTAAATGTTGTTTGTCTTAGTTGCAAAACCAAGACTAGGAAACTTTGAAGTGTTTTCTGTTACTTAATGTCACCTACTGTTCCTGTCAGCAAACTGAGATAAACCTGATGGACTGAGGTGTCTGGTCTAATTCCTTTATTGACACATAGTCCTGTCTTCAAACAGCAGAATAAATGAATAAGTACTAAGATAGTAATGTGTCAGTAATAGGCTGCCAGATAAATGCCATTGTTTATTTACTGATCCCTGCTTCCTAAGGCCCAAACAGCTCAAAAATCTTACAAATTAGCACCTCACTGAGATCAAAGAATTGTCTTTTCTTTCTGCAATTACCTACTTGGAGAGCTGAACAGGCAAATGAGACTAGCTTAAGCTGTCTCTCTCCAGCCTAAATCTTTCTTTTGAGGAGAACAAACGGTAGAATTATACACTTTTTCAGGATGGGGTGGTACGAATGAGACTTTTACTTTATTTTGCTCTTTAAGAGCAAGGGGAATCTGTATTTTATTTTTTGTTACTCACAACTATTCTATCTCCATTATAATTATTATTCTATTAAATACCAGTGGGAAGAGCCATGTACATCCTTAACAACCAGTCTTTTGAGATCAGATTAAACTGCAAATTACAAAGATAAAAATGGTTTTAAATTCAGTGGCACCACAGTAGCTACAGCCTCAAACAGAAGACTTGAGTAAACCAGCAGTTTTTTGAAGATGTGAAAATTTAGACTACAAATCTAATTTCATTCTTGGAATACCTTAAATAGAAAAGTGTGGCATTAATCTCTCTAAACAACTTTTTTTAAATGTATCATTCCATGACTTTGCTTGTTCATTAAGTAAATCCCCTTGGCCTGAAGCACATCCTAGCCCCATTAGCCTCTTTCCAAAATGATATTTTTTTGAATTGTAGACCATGAGAGAATAAAAATTATTTACATAATATCAATGACTTTACAACATTTTGAATCATACCTTTCATATCAGTCATAAAACCTGACAGGAAGAAATCAAATGGTCAAACTTTGTGGTCTAGGACAATATTGCCTTATTTATAAGACAGAAAAGATTTCTTCTTGGCGGCAGGCTTTATTTATTTTTTTTTTTATGTAAAGGTAGAAAACACATTTTCCAGTTCTAGTGGTGCAATGACTGGTCTTGTCTTATTCAAAGTATTGACTCCTATGGAAGAACAGTTTAAAGAAATGAAATGGACTTTATTCTTCTCCCTGAAAAATAATTCCCTGGAAAAGTAAAGTTGGATACGCTTTTTTCAAATGTGTGTTTTATTTCAGTCATTCACATACATGGTTTTTAAAGGGATATTAATATACTCCTTATGCCAAAGAGTTCATGAAAATGAATGTGAACTAAGGGCAACTTTTAATATAATTTGTCTCATTTTCCTAAAGCTCCTCTAGGAAAAAAAAAATTCTAGTGTCCTTGGGACCAGGCAAATTTAGAGTAAGATTCCCTCCTGGGATGTTATAATCTCCAAGTTTCAGGAATGCGGATAAGTCCAACCTACAAAAACTGGCTATAGAGCCACCAACATGGAGACATCTCCAAGTGAAACTCTGATAATCATCATAAAACAAGGAAGCAGCTTCAGTAGCCCTTGAAATATGTTTAAATGTTTTACTATATTGATCCTCCCAATATCCCTATGGGCTTCTGATGTTAAAGTAGAACATGAGAAACATGTAGAAAGTTAAGGCAGGGCAGGGAAATCAAATGGCAAAGGAAACTCTCAGAGGGTATACATTCAGTGTGACCACTTTTCAACAACTATCACTCACACTTTTTTTTTAGTTACTTGACAAAATGTGACTTGTGGCCAAAATTCAGAATTGCCAAAACAACAGCAACTAGTACATCAAATACTTTGATGGGTCTATTTTTAATGAAGAGGGGGTTGAGGAGTATAGATGAAGGTGGGACACCCAACAGGGCTTGAGTCTTTCAATTTTCATAACCGAGGCAAATGACTTAAATTAATAGAGCCTCAATTGCCCCATATCTAATGTAACATAACAATTTATGCCTTTCTACATTCAACAGTTGTTGTGAAGGTCTCATCACAATAAAATATATTTACAGATATTTGTATACTGATATTTTGTCTTAGAAGATGGTCTACTGTAAGTCAGTAGAGCTCTAAGATCTACTGCTGGCAGCTGAATTACATAAATGAGAATGAATGATCAAAAAGGAAGCATACTTTAGTCACGTATGTGAAGAAGAAAATGATGGAGCCTAAAGGAAGATTCTCCTTTCACATCGGTACCCATTTCTACTTTCCCTGAAATGGAGACTGTGATACTCCACCAGCCATTTTCAAACCTTAGTTCTGGCTTGACAATTGGAGGAAGGGGTCCGAGGACACATGCAGTGAAGGTGTCAGTGAGTGTCCCAGTGCCCACTGTGATGTGTAGATGTTAATTCTTAATATCACCTTGCTATTCAGACTTCAGGCAGTTAGATACCACAGTTAGAGCCTTCAGCCTCTATCTAGTTATAATGTCTCTGAAGTTAACGAGCTATGAAGTGAAACTTTACACTTCCTTTTTTTTTTTTCTTAAGACTACTAGGGAAATATACTAAGTTCCTGCACTTTCATATTATATCTCTTTTTGGTCTCTGTAATGAAAAATAGAGTGGAATGTGTTCTGGCAATGTATATAACAATGTTCATTTCTATTTTCTAAGCGATAGTGGAAGAGGCAGAAAGGTAAAACTTGGATGCCATTCCAGACCTGAGCGAGCTGGTACACCTCTGCATGAATCCAGGGTTCACCCAGGCACCTGCATGCAGAGTAGCCAGCCTGGGTCTGTGTATCAAACTCTGCTGAAGTCCTGAAAGCACCTGATGTGAAAAGGTCTTGGCTACTAAAGCTCATGTTGACTTTTGTCACTTTTTTAAGCAAATACCCTTTCAAGATCAATAGTCTACTGGTTTATTTTTAAGAATGTTTTCTGTTGAATTTCCTTTCCTCTCAACATAGTTTCAAGTACTAGTGCATTAAAAAAATGATCCTTTTTATGAAGTAGATGAATGTAATACTCAGAGTGGTTACATGCTAACTTTTGTTAGAGGCTAACTTTTGTTTCCTTTTTCTTCAAGTTTTATTATCAGTTAATTGCCCCAAGATTAATGTGTACATTTTTTAAAATTTATTTTAGTATATTTTATTATATAGTAAAAATAGCAGGAAATTTGTTTCTTAAAAGTACTAAGGGAGAATTAGTAAATAAAATCTGTAGCAAGTGTGTTTTGTAAGTGTTCTGTAAGAGATACCCATAGTTATTGACCAGAAGAAGGGAGGGGGAAACTGTACATATGAATGCAAAGGATCGTGTGTGTGTGTGTGTGTGTGTGTGTGTGTGTGTGTGTGTGTGTGTGTGTTCCCCATCCAGGTACTGAAATCCCTCTTTTTCCTGAGGGGAAGGTAAACAACTCTTTCCAGTTTCCTCTTTACTTATTCATTTCTTGGTCTAAGTTATTTACCACACCAAGAGTTGACTCTCTCCTGAGTCTCTGTTGACTTATCTGGCTGCCAAAAAAGGAGAGTAACTATTCTCTTGGATCCATAGAATTATATTCCAGTGGGCACTTAGAAGGATCCATCAGCTCGGTCCTCGCACACTGCATTTCTAGGCTGGCCTCCACCTGGCGGTGGTGAGAACTGAAAAGAAAACATTTTTTTGACCTACTTCATACCTCATAAATCAAGTTTTATCCCTTCAAATAACACTCAAATTCCATCTTGTTCATAAGTGCCAAACTGAATGACGTCTAATTTTACTTTCTTATTTACCTCCTATATAATTGCAAATAGTATTCTACTCATACTGAAATTTTAGCAAATGACATGTCACTTGCCATTTTCACTCTCACAGAATGCTAGTGAATACGAAAAAAATCAAGAAAGTCAGACCTCTATGCTCTTGATTCAAATAAATCCTGACCAAAGGTTTAGCCAGAATATTCCTTCCATGCTCCTAGATAAATGTTTATTTATGTGTTTGTATGTGTATGTAACACCTCTTTAGAAAGAAGACGCGAGGTAGTTCCCAGAAATATACACACAACAATGGAAGAAAAACATACCAATGTGTGGAAACTAAAGCAATTAAAGAGATAGATTGGAAAAACAATATTAATTGGATTTAATGGTATTAATTGGTGCCCATAATGCTGGTCCCTGGGTACTTCCAGATGTGCTACATGTGTGGCGATTTTGAAACAGATTATAGTAACAATCCAGGCAAACATACTGGAAAAGCACAATCAGGTATGAGACTGACCATGTTTCTGGTCAAAATTAAACCTTTGAGGGAGAGCACAGTTGTTCCTCTTCCTGAAACACATGAGGAATTTTTTTCCCGGGTTCATCATTAAATGGATACTGAGTTTTTAGTGACCATTGGTGGGAATCAAGACTTTTGGGGGTGAAATGAATGACAGAGTTGAAGCATTATGGGGGGCATGTGTATCTTTATTACATTTAATGTGAACTTCTAGTGATTAAGGAGTTTGAGGTACCAGGTTTGATTATGTGCACTTGATTCTAGGAGAGCCGGAGTCCACCAGTTTGGATAGGAGCTAAATTCATGGGAATTGGACTTTTGTGCCTAGGGCCCTGGGCAGCCTTTCTTGTTAATTCATCAGTTATCCCGTGTGTACCAAGCAATCAGGCTCACTACTGATTATTTACACATCTTCCAGAGCTTTTATAAATTGGAGCCCCAAAATCCTGGATTTCTATAAATTTCCATACTCCCCCATTCTCAATGCATATAGAAGGTGTGAGGATCTGGGGGTATTGGGGAGACTTGTCCTACATTGTAGAGATGGTGCTTTGACACTTAGTGAAACAGAAGACTGATGTAAGTATAGTCGTTTGGCTGTCACCTGTCCTACTTACAATATTGTAGAGGACTCAATTTTATAACATGCTTATTGTTAGAAAAAAGGACTTACTCTTACTGAATGCCTACTCAATACAAGCTGTAAGTAAACACTAATATGTTACCCAAGGGAAGACAGAAAGCCCCAAAGCTTACATAATTATGGGGAAGCTTTAAGAAAATTATGCATATAAAATTAGGTATAGGACTGTGTTTACAGCCCAAACCAGTAAGGTGGAATAAACTTCATTAATTTCATGGAAAACCTCTTTCTGGTGTTTTCTCAGAGCAACCAATGATATAGGTTAACTCTTCTTCATTTGACATATAAAAAACTAAAGTCCAGATAGAGATTAACCTACCCAGTCTTGTTGTTGAGAGCTTGCGCTCTAACCAACTGAGCCATCTGGATGCAAGCTTTCAACAACAAGATTGCCGGTTCAATTTCCCCATGGGATGGTGGGCTACGCCCCCTGCAACAAAAATTGAAAACAGCGACTGGACTTGGAGCTGAGCTGCACTTTCTACAACTAGATTAAAGGACAACGACTTGGAGCTGATGGGCCCTGGAGAAAACACACTGTTCCCCAATATTCCCCAATATAATTTAGAAAAATAAATAAATAAATAAATAAATAAATAAATAAATAAATAAATGTCAGTTAAATTTGAATTTTAGATATATAACAAATAATTTCTAATTTAAGTATGTTCCAAAATTTATCAATTGGGATTTGAAATTCAAACGTAACTTGGTATTCTTTATTTCATCTGACAATCCAACTAATGATATCCTGCCAGGATTTTAAACCCAGATTTGCTAGATGCAAAGGTCAAGGATATTTCATTCCTTCCCTCTTATAATTACCACATGCTTAACAATTATGAAGCACAATCATTTTCTCCTTAAATGAAAATAACCTTCTCATTATAAATTTTGTTATTTAAATAGATAAAATTATGTACAATATTTGACTCCTAAAAACTTACTTTTAAACAAGCAATAATTAGTGCAGAGAAAGTTTAAATACAAACCAAAAAAAGAGAAAAGAACTTATAATCCTCTTTTATAGATAATTTCCTCTTGTCATTTAGTTTATATAGCTTTCCTACTTTTTATATACCCAGTTGTACATTGCTTTTAAAAAAAAGAATCAGTACTAATATCCTTTTAAATACAAAATGACTTTTAAAAAAAACAACACTTTATTGTCTTTGCATCGGGACTAGTATGTGATGATAGAGAGTTGGCAATAAATCATCAGGACCTAAATTTCAAAAATCAGCAAGGAGAATACCTGATGTGAAAGGGTCCCACTTAAATTCTTATATCTTTTGAAGTTTGAGATTAATTATCTATATCAGGTGGCCGACCCCATTGAGCCAGACTTCATATGAAGTATTTCAGATGGCTATGGGGTGATACAGGTGTGACTACTAGAGGAACAAAAAGCTCCTCAGAATTGAGAAAAATTGGCTTGGTGTCATCATTATGACTGACTATTTCATGGAGCAGTGCAGGCAAGGAAAAAAAAAAAGGCCTTGTCTGATGATTTCAGTTCTTATTGCAAACTAAAAATAAAGTAAATCAATGACTCATTCAGTGGTAACATATATGTCAAATCCCTCTACCAGAATCGTCACTATATGTGTGTGTGTGTGTGTGTGTGTGTGTGTATGTATATGTATATATATGTGT
The DNA here is from genome assembly GCF_964194185.1 of Rhinolophus hipposideros. NCBI lineage: Eukaryota > Metazoa > Chordata > Mammalia > Chiroptera > Rhinolophidae > Rhinolophus > Rhinolophus hipposideros. Next base: position 35,211,608 of record NC_138061.1, on the reverse strand, counting down.
ATATATATGTATATATATATATATATATATATATATATATATAATAGACACTAGGTTTTCTTTCAGAGGAAGGGGAAAATAGAGAAAAGAGGATAATTTACCATGAACATACAACTTCTGAGAAAAGAATGCAAGTCAGCTTTTTATAGGTAAACTTTTTACCTCTACAGAATAAGCCTATAATGAGCAACATCAGTGACCCAGATTTTTTCTCAAATGCAGACTCTAGGAATGAGCTTACATAAAGCAAAAAGAAGTTTCAAATAAATGATTGGCAAAATGTTCTTCTATGCCTATATTATCTTATTCGGCCAAGTAGACTTAATTCAGATTTCCTGAAAATTTTTACTGAGTGTTCCTGGTCCAAGTAGAATAGTCAATACAGACATTCTCTTGTGATTGCCCCTAAGATAACCTACCCTTGACTCTATCCCTGACTTCCATCTTTGAAATAAACACCTATTGTTACCAGGAAGAGGGGCCATGTGACAATATCTACAATTAACAGATATTCCACTGTCAGATCCGTTATAGAATACAGGAAAGTGAACCTGGAGAAGTAGCCATGGATTTAACAATGTCAACACACAAATTGGCAAGTTGACACAATGTCAACTTGCACAACTTATACTTTATTTACCATAGATTTCAGTGTCCTCACCTGTCTAATAAAGCAGTGAGAGTCTGTTGATTCTTTGAGTCCACTCTCTGGATTCCCAGCTCTCATTCTGAGTTATTTCAAAGGTTTTTGTTGTTTTGTCTTGTTTTTGTTTTGTTTGTTTGGTTGTGTGTGTTTGTTGTGTGTCTATTTAAAAGTTGTAGATAGAGGCATATTTTAATTTGAAATGTCTTTGTATGGCTTACTTCCAAAAATTTACTGAATTTATAGAACAGATATTTGTTTGTGAAATAGGGATAATCATTGTAGTAAGTCCCTGCTACTGTTTGGAGGATTATCTAAGACAATATATACTCCATATGTGTGCCTTATTATTAGAATTATATTTTTGTTAAAATTTCAGTTTTGTTATACATATCTATATATCTTTGTGTGTATACATATCTCGTGAATAAATATACGTATGTGTCTGTGTGTCTGTATATATAAATAAGTAGACATGCATATACAGAAACACATAGTAGCACATGTATTGAAAATGATCTGAAGTAATGTAAACTAAACTGTCTCTAGTGCACTGCTTGCCAATCTATATGTGAAAAACCAGGGTTTTAAAAGTTATTATTTCTAATCCTTTGGGGACCAAAAGTTTTGTGAAATATAATTAAAATGTCAACTTGCTATTAAAGTTTCTGTTTATTTTCTCTTTATGTATCTCATAGCAGACCAGTAACAGTTTGAGACAGACCATCTCAGGTCTATAGACCACATTTTGAGTAGATGGCTCTAGGGCATGATATTACATGAAACTTTCACTTTATTTCTTAATATTTTATATAGTTCGATTTTTTTTTAATTTATTTATTTATTAGTTTCAGGTGTACAAGACAAGGTAATACTTAGACGTTCATCATTTATATCCCTCACACTGTGAAACCCCCTCCCCCCATCCACTATCCCTCCGACCTCACACTGAACCATCACGTTATATATATAAAATTATAGTTGGCATTCATTAATGTTTAGCTTCTGGTGTACAATGCCATGATCAGGTATCCACAGTGTCCCTGAGTATATAGTTAGATTTTAATGTATCTTTTATATCCATAAAAAAGAGAAGATAAAAAAACATTGTTAATTTCCATAAAACAAAATACGTGTATATATATATATATATATATATATATATATATGTATGATTTATATGATTTTGTGTGTGTGTGTGTGTGTGTGTGTGTGTGTGATTAGAATGATGCATCCTCAACTGTTCTAAGTTACATCTGGTTGAAAAGAAATAAAAGTATTTCTTTCACCTTTTAGTGAGGGGAGTATTTATATTTCTCAGTATTTCATGATCAATGGGTATATACAATGCATAATAAGAAAATAATAAAAGTTATCCATCACAAAACAAACGGAGAACAATGTAAAGACTTTACCAAGTTGGATTAACACAACCATTCACTTCCATTTACTTGAACCATTCTTTTGGTGGCATTTCTGAAGGGGGGAATTTTGTGTAGATTTAGTCCAGTTCCAGCTCTAGCTCTGTATACATTCTAATTGATGTAGCTTGGTACACCAAAATATTGTGCATTTTTATTCAACACATTTAAACAAGCCACAAAGGTTCTTGAATAGGTTCTCCAGGGAGTAGTCGCATAACTCCCTAATAATAGTTGACCCACTACTTTCTGATGTTGGCATGCAACATGTTTTATTTTTCTAGCTAACATTTGAATACTCATTTATTAATATACCAAATATTTAATGACTATAGTACTATGAATCAGGCACTGTACTTGTCCCTGAGTAAAAAATGTGCAGGGGAGAGTCCCTGTCCTCCTAGAGCTAATAATCTGGCAGAGTACTGATACTGAGCTATTACTAACTACAGGCTCTGGCAGCCAGGAGGAGAGGAGAGAGGAAGGAGAGCAAGAAGAGTGTGGGGGATTATTTGAAAGTCAGTATTTTTATTGTATGTGTATCCTCCCTAGCATGAGCCAGCTAACTATAAATTAACATGATTCATTTCCCCAAAGAGTCTACTTTACACTCCACTAAAGAGTCACAAGGACATTCCTAACTGATCTCATATTTTTTTTAATTAAAAAAAAGTTTCACTTATTTATATGAAAAGCAACAGAGTGAGAGAGCTTAGCAGAAAATGAAACAACCCTATGAATGGGTCCCTATGTCATATAACAACATACAAAGTGTTCTACTGCAGCTGTGTCTTTAAAGGGCTAAAGTGGGGATATGGGCATCTCTGCAACTTCTGCTATTCCTGTTCCAGGGTAGACATGTGTATGCCAACCCACCAATTCAAAATATAATGATGTGGGCTTGTAGAAGATTTTTGTCTTGAGAGTGACTGAGGGAGTCCTAGGTCAGTTGATAGGTGAGGTGAGGAATTCAGTTTTATTACAAAGAGGATTCCACCCATAACTCTGAGCATTGATTTAGCCTTTTCTTTTTTCCATCGTTTTACAAATTCAATGTGGTGAACACGAAGTTTTCACAATAATAGCTAACATGTTCTGTGCTACTTTCTAGTGAAGTACCGCACTAAATATGACATAAAGAGATCTGTTAATCTTTTTGACTTTATGATAGAAGAGCTATTTTTATCTTATTTTCAGGTAAGTAACTCAGATGTGGAGGGAAAAATAAAAGTTACTTGCCCAGGATCACAGAGCTACGAAATGGCAAAGCCAAGCTCACACCGAAGCAGGGTATAACCTTCCACTGGAATCTGTTTCCAGAGACGTCATCGATGGCCCCATGACCATGACTGCAATCTATTTTGAGAGATGCTGCACATTTTCTTAGAGAATTAGGTCCCCTCCTTAGAACAGATTTGGAAATCGAACACACCAGTTTGAGGATATTAAATGAACATGAAATAATAACCATAATAAAAACATAACCAGGACCAGGTACTCTGTGATCAAAGGGAAGCTGAACTCTGATAGAGTGAGAAACTTTAGCTCAGTCTTCACACAACAGAAGCTGGCCCCAGCCAACACTGTGAGCTCCAATGCAGTCACATCAGCTATACCTAAAGTGCCTGTGACCAGGGCCCTTCCCTCTACAGGAAAAACACTTGGTCTCCACATAACACCAGCTAGGGTGGCTCCTCTAGCCAGAGCGACCCTAAGCATATGTATGAAGAGGTACTTACCCTGTCCCCCCACCACACACACACACACACACACACACACACACACCCTCCATATTAAGAAGTCACCTCTCCCCTTTCCACATGAGGCTGGTATTATTTGGTCCAAACCTATAATTGTACCCCTTAGAAGGTGACATGACAGCATACCAACTCCAGCCTGAAAATGTGCAAACTGAATCTTTCTAAAAATGGTTTACTGTTCTAGCAGCACTTCTCCTCTGGATTCTTACACAGATACCAAATCATCCTCATGAAAAAATAAACTGAAATAAACAAAAAATAGTGGAGGACTATGAATACAAGTAGGATAGTCCAGGGTTCACTACACTCGTGCCCTTTGAGATATCCAACTGCAATTCTGTGGCTGCTGGGCTCTTGGTTTTCCCAGTGAATTAAGTAAGATTCAGGGCACCTGTTATCTGTGTATCTCAAGACGAGGGTGCCACCCACTGCCACTTGTAACCTCATGACATACTATTTTCTTAGAAAGAAAGACATGACTAAAAAAGTAACAGATGGGTTAGTTTACAATTTCCACTCTGTGCCCACATAATTTTCTATTACCCAGGATCAGAGCAATGGTTCAGGATCCTTTATCTTTCCTTTACTTGTCTTTTTATTTAAAAAATGGAAATAAATTAATCAAATAATACTCAGTTAACTCATTAGTTCTTTGGGGATTTGCAAATAAATTACAAATAATATCACCTTCCCAATCCTGAAAGAGATTTAGAGCTGTATTTAATTACAGCTGTATTATCACAGCTGTATGCTCATTCATTCATTCATTCATTCATTCACTTAACAATTATCCTACTGAGGACATGCATGATACGTGCAAAAATATCACTATGTCCCAAGGGGATAGAAAGAAGAAAGTCACCTAGATTATCTTTCCTACAAACTCCCACCCCTGAACCTAGTGCAAAATACAGACATGTACTCAAATAACCATAATGCAAGGCAGAGTATACATTCTATGACACAAGATTAAGAAGTTATGAAAATAAAATGTGGATAGATCAGGGGATCTTTAGTTGCAAATGAAAACCTCATTAAAACTGGTGAGAGAGAGAGAGAGAAAGACAGAGAGATAGAGAATTTACTGGCTTCGCTAAGCCATAAAATTCAAATAGAGACCTAGTTGCAGGCTAGGCTTCATCCAGCCCCACGATCTTGTCTATATGCAGCATGATGATAAATGTCCCACAACTCACATATTCTTACTCCACAAGCTACCTAGGAAAGAGAAGAATTATGTACATGCCAGCAGGATCTCCTCTCATCTCCCGGACTATGATTGTATTCAATGCCCAGTCCCAAACAAATCATTCTGACTAGGAGTTTGGGTATTCTAATTGGTTTAAGCTAATTAGGAAAGGGGTCAAGGCCACCGAAACCACATGTCTGAGAATGGAAGGTGTGAAAATGGATGCTGGACAGCTAATAAGGATATGCCTCACAGTGGAAACGATTCTGAGTGCTGTTGGGAGATGGAAGAGAACAGGAAAGGTAGCTCCCTAGAGATGCTGTTCTACAGGGGTCTTGATTAGAAGAAGCATCTATGCTTGAAGGTATGAAGCAGATACTTTCAGTCTACAATCCCTGCTAGAGTGCCACTCACCCATCACTGATCACTTCTCTACTAGAAAATGCCACGAGCACTGATTCTGGGATTTCCACTAGTTCATCAACTCCTTTCCAGCTGCTCGCCCAACTAACAGACCCTGGACACAGCTTTTGTGGCATCTGGACAACGCTTAAATTATGGACATAACAGGAAGAGTTCTCCAGGGACTCCGAGTAAGACAACCGTAGCTAGAAGCATAACCCTTCTCTAGAAATATGACTGGATCTAATTATCTTCTCATAAAAATCACTGGGCCTAAGCACACAGATACATGAATACATCTACCATTTAATGAGAACTTACTGCAAAGAAGGTGGTAATTGCTTTACACATATGCATAAAAAACTTATATGATGAGTACTATTTGTATGCCCATTTTACGGTTAAAAAACACTGAGGTTTAAAGTTACAAAGAACATGTACTGAAAATGGAATTTGAACTTAACGATTCCTGACACCAAAATCTATGTTCTCAATCATTATACCTTACAACCTCCCTAAATTTGATGGGCTGGAAATTCCGGGACTGTATCTAATTCGTCAAGTGAGACACAGATTAAGGATTAGTTACACGACACTTAAGAAGATTCTGTGGTCTGTTTCCTGAAGATTTAAGTTTTCAATATACCCAATTTCCCACAGTGATGAGAATTATAACATAAAAAAGTATCTCATAGAGTGGTCATTAAAGAAATGATTCATATCCTTCTTTGGGAGGCACCGTTTGCCCTTCCACACAAACACACAGGCATATATCATATTAAATTATCTAAAGATGTTTGGATTCATCAGTAATACAATAAGTTTCCAGTTACTGAATACACATTAATGAAATTTAGGAGTCACTGACTATCTTCAAATGGCTGGGAGATAGACATTTTCCATGAATAAGGCAATAATTTAAAGTTAAACCAAAAGCCAGTATATCATGTCGCTGTACTCTAGGAGCTGAGTGTGTTTCACTCCAAGTTTTTCTGGATGTGAAACTGGGGGCATTATATGACCTCACTGAACAACAGTTTTCTCCTTTGTATAATAGGAATAATAGTGGTATCTTCCATATAGAAGTCAGATATTTTAAGTGCTTAGTACTGTGACACATAGGAAACTCTCAGTAAATGCTAAGTATCTTTATCAGCTATAATCAGGTCAGCTTTCTCTCTCCCTATCTTCCTTCTGCTCTCGTCTGCGTAAGTTCATCAAAAAGAAGCAATAATTCTATAGGTTTTAGTATTTCTGTAGGAATACTAATACCGTTAGTATACCCCTCCAAACCACATACCATTTTACTTGTGGGGGCAAGACAATTACCAACGCAATAATTTCTACCCCAGATGAGCCTACCAAACTTACTCAACTTTTTTTTTTCTTGACCCAACTTAGTGGTGTCTGCACAGCATTAAGTCGTCATGATTTCATAAGGGAAAAATGTTTTATGACTTCCCCCTATCAAAAAATTTTAAATGAATAAACAAAAACAATTTTTAATAGGTAAATGAACTTATCAACAAACTGTCTCTGTATGTACTTGGAAAACAAGTAAAGACATATTCTAGGATATTTTGCATTCCAAGGGATGTCTGACAAGGACCGGGGATATTTTAGGTTGTCACAACTACACATGTGCACGTGTGTGTGTACGTGTGTGTGTGTGTGTGTGTGTGTTGTGGGTGCTATTGTCATCTACTGAGTAGAGTCCTGGGATGTGCTAAACATCCTACAATGCACAGGCCAGCCCACCACAACAAAGAAGAATCGCGTTCAAATGTCAGTAGCATCAATATTGAGAAACTGTCTGGACATACATTGCCATTGAAGTTAAAGACATAATTTACTTGGAGTGTATGAGAGAGAGAGAGAGAAAGAGAGAGAGAGAGAGAGAGAGAGAGAGAGAGAGAGAGAGAGAGAGAGAGATTGGCCAACCATCTCCTCCTTCCCCTGCTCCAGCACAACTTCCAATTTCCAACTTGATTTCATTTAATTAGAAATATATTATTACAATAGCTAAATTTTTAATTATTGTTTTCTATCCCCTTCTTCGGAAGGATACAGTTACATTTGAACCAATTTAGTGTTCTGGCTAAAGATCCGGATGATTTTGGAAGTGCCACACTTTGACATGTTATTTTCACTTGTTAAATGATAGTTTAACAGCCTTCAGTCACCTGCAAGGAGGTTCTACCATTTTCACTTGTGGGAATCCATGTCTATGAGTTTCATGATGTCACACAGCATGAAATCATCATTTACTAGGACTTCACACTGCCTGGCAAGGCTTTTGGAAAAGTTCTTTACACTTCCCACTGGAACCCATTGTTCTAGACCCAGAATGGGTCTTTGACAGTAGGAGAGCAGGATTTTTATAAAACATACATAAAGCACAAACAAAATGACTCCAGTCCAGTCCTCAAAGTGTTCTAAAAGTGCTTACTGTTTGGTATGCATGAAAACAATCAAAATAAAACACAGCCAATTTTTCCACAATGTGAAACTTCTCAGCAGGGTTTCACATTCACTGGGTTTCTGTTGCTATTTTGATTTTTCTGAAGTGTAACATACTATATCTTAGTAGTGTGAAATTGAAACAAATTAATACAACTTCCAATTGAAAGGATGTGCAATTTGGAATTAATTACATAGATGACTGAATTGTAAAAATGTTCTTTGGCACAATGTCACAAAAAAATACCTTAAAAATAAAGCATTAAATAAAATACATATGGCAGTCCCCTCTTTACCTGTTGGGAAGCCTTCTACAACCCCAAATGAACACCTAAAACTGAAGATAGTACCAAGCCCTATATATACTATGTTTCTCTTATATATCCACACCTATGATTAAGTTTAAATTATATGAGACACTGTAACAAATTAATAATACAATAGAACAATTAAAATAATATACTGTAATAACAGTTATGTGAATGCAGTCTCTTCCAAAATATCTTATTGTACTGTACTCACCTTTCTTCTTAGAATGATGTGAGATGATAAAATATCTTTGTAAGTCGAGAACTTTCACCTTTTCACTTAAAGGAAGCACTTTAGGGCTTCTCTTTGGCATAGCCGAATTGTCAGTATCACTACTCTTGCGTTTCGAGTCCAGTATTAAGTAAAATAAGGGTTGAACACAAGCACTGAGAACCGTGACAGTCAATATGATAACCAAGATGGCTACTAAGTAACTAACGGACGGATAGTGTGCAAAGCATGAATATGCTGGACAAAGGTATGGTTAACATCCAGGATAGGACAGAGCAGGACAGCTTGAGATTTCATCACTTTACTCAGAATGGCGCGCAATTCAAAATCTATGAATTATTTATTTATGGAATTTTTAATGTAATATTTTCAGACTGTAGTAGACCACGGGTAACTGAAACTGCAGAAAGTGAAACCAGGAATAAGGGGAGAATACTGCACTGCTATATCGGCTATGAAATTTACAAATATTTATCTTCACATAGTTAATTTTCTCATTTCTTTATTTTTTATAGAAATCTGGGAAATGTCTTTGAAACTCTAAAATTGCATATATTGAATGGGGAAGAAATATAGACATTTATAGTTTATGATTTAGTCTGCATCAATGCCCAGGACTTTTTTTTTTTTTTTTCTCCTATTTTGGTTGAGCTTCAAATAGCTCAGGCATGTGCCTGCCTACACATCTCCACCTGCCAAGTTTCCTTTTAGGTTCATAGTAAACAGAAGAGAACTTAGAGAAAATGCACCTCTCTTGAATATGATTTATTAAAAAGAAAGAAGCTTTTCTTTCTCTTGCTTCAGATTTTCATTTGAAAGGCTCGTATTTTGTAGCTTATTCTTAGAACTGTAAGTTTTCCTCAATATTTAAAACTTAAAAGTTGTTCCTAGGGAAACAGCCAGAAAGTTTGAAAGCTTTTTTGATCCTTTTTCCCCTTTCATGTCAAATGAATAAATATGTGACACAAACTAATTCACATAAACATTTAATTGTACTTTCTAGAGGTTTTTAAGTATAATTGGCATATTAAAATGAATCCTGAGCTAATAGGCAACGGTAGTAGAAAAAGACTGAAATACGCACTTTCCCCTATTTCAGGAAAGAACTCCTAACACATAGCTTCGTATTAAGAAAATTTGGAGATATGACATACTAAAGGATTTGGGAGATAAATCAGTACAAAAACATAGTAAATCAAAATTCTAACATCAGTGACCATTGTAAGTAGGCCGTTTATCCTTAAAATACATGATTGAAAAGCTAACAGTAATGACTGATGTTCCTCATTCAATTAAGATTGAGAAAGTACCTAAAATATGTCAAGTATGACTTGACTGGGCAATGCTCAAATATGACTGGGCAATGCTCTGTCATTTCTAAGTGAAATAAATATATTACCTAGCAAATCCATGCACTTCCTAATGCAGGTTGTACTTTGAATTCTTACAAATTCAAAGGAAATAAATCCAAATGCTCCTGAATATATTGCCATATTTTAGGTGGACTTGGCCTTTAAGTTCAGGTTGAAGAGTTATTGACTCTAAAGTTCATATGAAAGGATAATGCTCAGGAATAGCAAATACATCAAATGACTGAATGAATGAATGAATGAGTGAATGAATGAGTGAATGAATGAGTGAATGAATGAGTGAATGAACAGACTTGCCCTAGCAGGAAATGAAATATATCATATTGTTTTGTAACTAAGAAAATATTAATTCAGGGATAGAAAAATTGATCATTGGAAAAAAAATAAGAGACTGGCCCTTTGTATATAAAAATTTAGTTTGAGATAAAGGACCATTTCAAATGGGACAGGTATTTGAAAGGAAGGTTGGGAATATTTATGAAAATTTAAAATACACATATACTTGGATAAAGCAAATACACCTTTTAAAAAACTGTGTAAGTGAAATATCACAAATGCAAATATATATCTATATATGAAAAATGATATTGTTTCATGTTTACAACTACAAAATATTGAAAATAGACTAAACACCCAAAGGAAGGTAAAAAACAATATCATATATATATATATATATATATATATATATATATATATATATATATATATATATATAAACACAATAGAATACTATGAAATCATTAAATTAAATGGTGTAGACCAACATGTATGAAAATGGAATTCTCTCAGGAAATATTAAGTGAATAAAAGCAAGTTAAAAATACATAAAAAATGATAGCATTCATATAAATAACCAGAAAGTAATATTTATGAATGTCCATATGTGCAAAGTACACAGAAAGGAATTAGAAGAATATATGCCAAATTGTTTACAGCATTTACCTCTAGGCAGTAAAAGAAATATTGGGTCAGGATTGGGAATGGAGACTGCTAATTGCAGAAAAATAATACATCTCTGTATCATTTGAATGTTTAAAGAGAACACTGAAAAGAACTCCACATTTGCACTAACAGGTAATCAGTAGCCACAAGGGGCTATAGAGCTCGTGAAAAGTGGCTAGTGTGATTGAAGAAGTAAGTTTTTTATTTTTTTAAAATTTAAGTAGCACCATGTGACTACTGGCTACCGTATTGGATAGCGGAACTCTAGACATCAGCTATCTGACAAAGGAGTGACAAATATATTCCCACTTACTAATAGTCATTAGAATTCATAAATAAACAAGACATCTGCCATTGACACTTACAATCCGTGACCTTGAACAATAACCTCTCTGACGTGTTTCCCAACTACTATCTAAAACTATGCGGTACAATAGAAGGGGGAAAAAGGAAATTCAAAAAAAAAAATGTGTCTAATTCCACCAAGGAACTGACTTGTCCAATCTGAATTAATTAAAATGGAAATAGCCACACATGGCAAGTGGCTACATACCGTAGAGACTGCTCTAGAAAAAGAGGATTTGCCATTGATACCTTCTTTCATTTGTATAGTAAAATGCCGTTTCTGAAAGTAGTAGGCGATACTCTTAAATTGAAGGATTTTGTGTCTGTCATTTTCTTTTCCGGTTACTTGGTAGCTTTATTTGGTACACTAGTGTTCCATAATTCCTGACACTCTATTAATTCCATTTTCTATTCTCTCTAAAATTTATATATCTATATCTTATTTGAGAGAGCTATTGATCTTTTATTAATGGGAAGGACTAAATCCAGGATTTATAACAGAGAAGAACAAATTGAATGGAAGCAATTTGGGGCAACATTGAAGGGAGGTCAGTTCTAATAAACCAGTGGAGAGGGAGACATTTGGGAATAAAGAAGACTTTAGAAGATATTTCATTTTATACCTACGTTTAAATCAAACGAGGGTGATAGTATAATACCATGAATTAAGAATCCAGAAACACAGGGAACAAATTTCCCCTAAGATCCCATAGTATTAGGGGTCTTTCTGTAGTCAAAGAAGAGTTGATGACTTATAATCATGTTGCCCTTCCTTCATCATAGTAATATTTTTAATATTCTAAACTTAAATGTCAGGTTTTTTTTAATGTAAAATAACTGGTAATGGCCATTTAGACAGTGCTCGGTAAATATTGTTAAATTTTGCTGATCTAAGATATTTTTGAACTTCAAAAGTCTATATCACTTTGCAACAATTATTTTAAAGTGATGGCCAATAAACTGTTAACTATTGCAATCATTTAGGCGACTAATACGACATAGGCAGAAAAGAGCTTTAAAAACTAGTAAAGAGGTATTTCTGCCAGTCTCTAAAAACCAGCATTTATTTTCTTTATTTGTGGTTACGTTAAAGTAGAGAAACAGAAAGTATTATAATAGGAAAGTTAATTTCATTCCTCATGGGCATTTTCTTGACACTCCCAGGAAGCCAGCACTCTCTGATCTAAAGCACAGTTTCCTGTGGGAAATAGAGTCTGTGCAGCCTTTCACAGGGCAGCCAGCAACACAAGGGAGGGAAGCTCAAAATAAGGGTGATCCAGTGAATGACAGAGTCAATTTTGGACTTTGAGCAGAGAGCAGCATTGAATTGGGGAAAAAAGAAAATTGTAGGTGCTAAAGGGAAAAGTCCACAAACTAGAACCAGAAAATATATAGGAAGGAACACAGGGAGTGTGTAAAATTGTTAAATAAAACGATAGATTGATCTAGATTCAAGAATCAATTTTTCCCACTTAGTAATTAACTTACCTTGGATGGGTTACTTACCCTTTGAAGGTCAGTTTCCTTGTATGTCAAATGGGGGTAATAATAGTACTCTCTCCCTAGGACTGCTGTGAGGATTAAATGAAATGGTCCTATAACATACTTAATAGCATGTGCTCAATAAATGTTAGCTCTTCCTTTACAAGAGACAGGAAGTAGTGTGGAGTACAAGAAAGATAAAAAGTTGAAGCAACTCAGAAATGTGAAGAGCAATGAAAATAAAGGTATAAGAAAACAGCAAGAAGAGGAAAGCTTTTTTAAAAAATTGAGTAAATCTGGACATTGAGTAAATTGCACAGAGAATTTTAGGACAAAAATAAATAAAAATGCAAGGAACAGAAGAACAACTTTTAAAACTATCACGAGAGGTTTAGGGACTTTTTGGAATCCTTGAATGCATATGTAAAAATTTGACTACATTTGTGTATAAGCACTTGACAGTTATAGAATAGATCAGATTCTCAAATCAAATTACTTTAAAATATTAAAAAACACGGTGGTACAGGTTCCTCCCCTGCTATCTGAAAGTAGAGTGTTCCTATTATATACCTTTCATGAGTCAAACTAGCATAAAGTGAAGAAGCTATTGCCGTAGGACACATCTTGCTAATGCTGCACAAAATAAATTAAGATAAAGCAGATAACTCACAAAAACAGCTCAAAGCTCCCACAGCTTGATGTTGAGATGCTGATGTAGTTCCCGGGGTAGGAGCTTGGCAGCTCTCACTGATCTGGGTGGATAGGCGAGCTTCCTCTATGATGGCTCACTGCAAAAACGGTGAAGGCTATTTTCGCTTTTTGCCTTTTATCACAGTAGCAAAAATTTTCTTCCGATTTCTTTTGGTTAGCAAAAACAAGTACTAATGTAGGTCTTTCGTAAAGCAAAGTGTGTGAAGTGAACTTTCGAACAGTGGGGGATACCTATTGTTACAACCACCGTATTGTTGTGCAATTTGGCTTTTTTTCATCTACAGTAGTGTATCTTCAGGTTTTCATTTACATTTTATTAGCAAAACTGTATTTAAAATGTTTACTGGACAAGTTTTGTTCTTTACATGTATTCTTTGTTTATATTCCTATTAGTTATCTATCGCTATGTAACAAAATACTGCAAAGTAAAAGTAGTTTAAAACTTAAAACACACAACCAAGGAAAACACTGTTGTAAAGTGCTGTAACCTACCTCAGAGGACGCCCAACTCCTTCGAGCAAGATTACCAAGCACCAGTGCCAGAGCGAGTCCTCCTGACCTTTTCTTATCCTGGCTAGCTTAGGCCAATCAAATATCCAACTAGGAGCCACGGATTTATTATTCAGGTCTGTTTTATCATTTTCACGTGTAAACACGAGATGCAATTGCAGTGATTCTATACCAAGATCATTACTGGCAGGTGGCTAATCAGGAAATTTTCAGCTGCAAGTGCTTGGAACTCAATTATAACAGTTAAACCCAAAGAAAAATTAATTGGTTCACATTATTAAAAATCCAGATATTAAGCTAACTGTAGACATCTGAAGGCTCGAAATATGACTATAGACATTTTGACTTTAGGTGTCCACGACAGTCTCACTCTCTCCTATCTCAAGTGTGCTTTTTTTCTGTTTCCACTTCTTTCTTAGACAGGCGTCGGCAATTCTAGCCTTATATGCTCACAAATCCAACCATGTCCAACAGAATGAGAATGCCTCTACCCCCAGAAAAATGCCTTTTCGCCACAGAAAACATTTCCCACTAACATATAAGATCCATGAGGGCAGAGAAGTTGTTTTCACCACTATCCCCAGAACCTATGTTGCCTGCCATCGAGTAGTTGCTCAACGTTGATTTATATTTCATTGAATGTCTGAGGTCAGACTGAACAAAATTATGTCAACTGTCTTCCCTGAACCAATTTTTGAGGCGAGGCGGATGGAAAATACTGAGTAGGCCATATGATCACCCATTTGAACTACCCTAAATCTCACAATGCTTTTGCATCAATGCTTTTGCAATGCTTTTTTGCATTGTTGTGGAGAGTTTTATTTAATACCATATTTTAGAAATTCATTTATTGCATATAAGACTGAGAGGGGGGGTGGCATGTCCTTCTAGAGACATTGGACTGTTATCATAAAAAGGAGATGTGAGGTTGGAAGACTGGAGAGAAATAGACGTCCATCCACATAAGCTTTCCATTTCTCAACGTCATACCGAAAGCTGAGCACTATTCCTTGTAATTGTTTTTTGAATGACAAAAATGCAAATACTTTTTAAGATAAAAATAAAAGAAAATTAATGGAAGAAAATTAAGCTATTATTCTTATGCAATTACATAGGGGATTTAGATAGGTAAAATGTAATTACCTAACTAGGAATTTGGCAGGATGCCTGATTCTCAGAGACTGTATCACAAGGATACTGATTCCTAGCTCACTTAGAGAAAGGGGTCTCACCTGAAGGATTAGCAGTGCTATTTGCACAACACTCTTCCATTTTTCAGAACTGAGGTAGCTAAATGGTAGGAATCACCAGGATGCCCTTTGTACACAGTATAAGGAAATTATCTTCAAAAATACAGATCTGAATCATATAAAGTTTCTGAGGCTGTTCTGAATGATCATCAGAGAAATTAAATTATATTCTAATTCTCTTTAAATTAGTTTGGACAATGAATGCTCTAAAAGTAAAACTTATACATTAATAAAATACTTTTTATGAATGCCTCTGTTTTCTGTGCATGGTTTTATTTAATTCCATATTTTAGAGATACATTTTATTACACATAACATTTACATATATTATTTATATTTTTATATATGACATCTATGTGTTTTATATATATATTTATACTACACAAGAAATAAATAAAATTGTATAATATAGTATATGCATTTATCATGTTTTTATCATTACATATCTTCTATTGTTCTAAGTAAGTTGCAAACAATTTGAATTCTAGGACCAATCAATAAACTCCTTCCGCAGCACTTTAATATCGTATAAAAAACATGTTAGATACTTATGATATAAATACTGACTTGAGCAGATAAAATGAGAATTCTCTTACTTTTACCACTAAAAACCATTTCCATATGTTGACCATGGAAAAATGTTTAAAAGATGTGGTTTGAAGTAAAATAAACTGTATTTGTTATATAATTTGTTTTCCCATGTTTAATTAATCAAAGATATTTATATCTGGCAAAACCCTATACCACACCTTTCCCCGTACTCATACTGATCAATAGAGAGGAGAGGAGATTTAATTAATTAATATTTAAGTAAGAAGATTTAATCTTTGCATAGTTGTACAATTTCTTCTCAGGTTTTGAAATACTGGGAAGAGATCACTCTCTTGATAACTATTGGGAACCTGAGGCTGGAAACAGCTGATAAAAAAATGGCTTTTCTTATGGAAGGCAGACAAATTCCCTGAATTAACATAATAGCTGGTCTTGTGCTTTTTAGTCAAGTGTGTTTGGGGCTGCTGATCCATAAGTAGGATGTTCAAGAAGCATTCATTTATATAACACGTATTTAACGAGTGCTTACTATGTACCATGCTCTGCTCTGGGCCCTGAAGAACCAGAAATGAATCAAATACAAACAATTCTTGACCTTGTGGAGCACACAATTAAGTTGGGGAGAGAGAAAAGAAACACAATCAATAAAAATATGTTTTACATGGTGATAAGGAGCAGACATTGTGATTTTTAAACACATTGTCCAAGGGAAGGCTATACTGAAATTATAACATTTTGTTAAAGGCTGAAAAATGTAAGGAAATAAGATATGAGAAAGAGGAGAAAGTGCAAAGGCCCTGAGGCAGACATATTCCACACATATTTGTGGAACAAGAAAGGAGGCCAACACTGTTCACTGGGCTGCTTAGGTCTCAAGTTGAAGTTTCAGGTGACATTAAAATCACATTTTGTGATTTCTCTTTTTTTCTAACTAGTTGTCACTGAGTAGTCATGAGGGCCATTTAAAGCTCTGGCAGTGGAGAAAACCAGTTGAAATAGTTTCAGAACCTCTGGGTTATTTAAATCATAATTTGGAGAAGTACCGTGCTTAACTCTAGCATGATGCAAAGAACAAAATAGGTGCTTAATCAATTGTTTCTGGGAAGAAGAGTTGTGGAATATGATTATTGATGTTTATGGATAATAATGACAAAGCAGTATGATATCTAATCATTCACTGTAATTACAAAATTATTTACTTTAATCAGAGGTCATGAGATAATCTTGCAACAAAGAACTGGGTTAAATGGTGTTGATAAATTTATACCTACAAGAATGTTAACTCCAGAATTCTAATAGCAAGGAAAAAACAAATTTTAGGGGGAGAAAATAACCAAACAAAAGACATGATCTCCAAAAGAGCATGTAAAAAAAAAAAAATAGGCTGTGTGTATATACATAGACCAAATAGACAAGATAGATAAACAGAAGATAGATATTCATATATTTAATATTTATATGATATTTCCCACCTGCTTGTGAAATCAGGAAAATAGTCCTCTCTTCTTCATACATTAACACAGTTTGCTTACCAGTTAGTTTCTCTTATTTTGGGTTTTTTGCGAAATAGACCTGGATAAAGATACAAGCAACACATGCAGAATTCCACATAACTAACATCCTATTTAAGCTAGAAAATACAACTACGTACTGGTCTTAGCAGGAAAAAAAGGCAAGGCAGATTTATCTATTTGACAACATTGAAGATCCAGAGCAAAAGAATCTGACTCGAAGAGATAATATGTAGAAGTGATAAATTATGGTGTATGATGTGGTAAAATAAAGCAGAGCTAAACTCTTGGAAATATGGAAACCTGAGGGCTCACAGCCTAACAAAACAAACCCTGGAGTATGAAATTCTGATAATAGGGCTCAAATAAAGTTGGTCCTTGAAGGAGGGTATAAAGAAAAGGAATGTTTCAAGGGAGAAAAGTCTCAGAACTAGAAACTTTCCTAGATATTTCAGCTAACATCACCATTTTATCAAAACTGTCCTGGTCGAATTCCATAGTGCATTTATATAGAAATTTTAAAAATCATTACAAGTCTCTATTCATAAAAAAAGCTCACAAATTTTAACATCTTAACGTGAATGACTATATTGTGAAATGACTCCACCCTCTAACAAAGAACCTCTTATTTCAAATGTTATTCATTCAGGGAACAGGCAAGAACCTTACAGACATGCCCTTTGGGATTGGAAAGAGAAGAAACCAACAGATAGAGAAACACAATGAACAGACAATATCATTTTTTCATAAGACAAAGCCCAAAGGGAATTTAAATATTTAAACAAATATGCAGGCATTCCCCACTGGCAGGAGCCAAGTATATTTTGGCCGAAGGGAATTTCCATATTGTTTCAACTTTGATACAATGGTAAGTTCTATTTTAATTATAACCTCTAATGAACAAATGTTTGGGTTTTTTTTCCCTTTTTTCTTCATTGGCATTATTGATGCCCAAACAATAAAAAATCTCTTGTAGATAAACACTTTTCTTTTTTAAATTATTTTTAAATTTTAATTTAATATTTTATTTTTTTTTTGACTTCAGATAAAAACCTTATAGAGCAAAATCAGGTGAAACACCAAATTTCAAAATAGAGATGTCTCTATTTCCAGATGTATTATTGTCATTTGAAAAGTTTTATTTTTAGTAAGGGTTGGCAAGGGTACTGATTAAGTTAATGTTACTTTCTGAATATCCTCTGAAAGAAAGCAAATAAATGGGAAAAATGTAGATATTTCTTTGTTAATGTAAGTATTATAGGGAATGATTTGTGTTTCACTGGAAAACTATGCATTGTCTATGGGGAGCTATTTTACAACTCTGTAAGTCGTAGGAAGCTGATAGTAATGCAAAAATAATTCTTATCTGTAGACACATAAATAAATTCTGTCCAATGAAAGTTTATTTACTGAAACCCACTTTGCTTAGAAATAGTTGACTAATGTAGATGAGAACTATATATTCAGTTCCTCCAGGTAGAATCTTCAATACCTCATATCATTATTTCATTTTAAGTGAATTTACAAAATATCACCCTCATTCATACATAGACGCAAGTAGCAAAATACCTGAGACATTCACCATTAATCTGAGGTTATCCTAGAGATCATCTGAATGCTATTTTTAAAAACTATTTATCTATTAATCTTAATGTCTGGGAAGCAAAGAGCTAGCTTTCAAGAAGAAGCCATGAAACCCTTACAAAAAGGGAGAATAAAAAAAAAAAATACAATGACCAAATGCTACCAGATGCACTCAAAGCTCATTAAAGATAAAGACCATTTTGGAGTGTACTAAAGTACTCTACCTAGGTCTGTTTGAGCATTGAATCTCATTTGGTGTGCAAAATATTACAACACAAAGAGAAATTTGATGGCGAGTAAAATATATGACTAAGAACAGGGTATTTAGTAACTCAATAAAACAGGGATGGTATCAAAACGTATTGAACATTATATAATGTTACTGAAGATCAAATCATGAAAACATGGGAAAAAAACATGTATTGCACATAATTAAGTCAAAACATGGAATTCTTAGGAACTAAAGTTAACTATGTATCAGACCTGTCTTGCTACAAATAATTTAATTCACTGTTATAAATGTTGCCATCCAATTTTTGCCATCACTGTATAGATTGTTATGAAAAAGTCACACTTAAAAAAAACTGTAACACATTTGTTCATGGATTTTTTTATAAACAGTATGGCACATAAAAGTTAGCAATGAACTCAATAGTTAATTTTTTTGTATACTGTGGTTTAAAAGTAGGTAAAGCAGAATTTGCAAATCCATGCCCAAAAAGACCAGGCAAGGAGAAGTAGATTAGAAAAGCAGAATGGATGCAAAATCATACAGGTACTGGTGGAGTCTACAATCAATTGGAGACTCTATAAACCTATCTAATGGTGATCAGCACGTTGATTCAAGCTGATTGTCATCATGCAAGGATGCAGGATCAATCTTGCTTGATGTGATTTTTTAAGAGTTTGTCTCCAAGGTTTGTGTAAAATCTGCAAATTTTGGCAATTGATTCAAAAATAATTTTGAGTATGTGTAGGCCAAACAAAACAAATCTACTGTCTAAATCTGGCCATGGGGTATTAGTGTATGACCTCTGGTTAAGAAACCAGACAGAATTAAACTACAGAAATAGATGGTACACTGGATAGATGAAAAATTAAGTGACTTGGGAAATCCAGGGCCAGTTTGACACTAACTTTTATGAAATATAGGATCAAATTTTCAGACCACAGAATCCTTTTCTGTCTCATTCCTCGCTGTGTTTCTCGTAACTAGCAGAATATCTGGAGTTGATGTGTCATATACAGCTAAGAAATTAATTAATTACTTAATTAATAGTACTTTGGACCAAATGATTTGTAAGTTTCTTTCTAGATCTGTAGTCCCTAAACAACTTGAGTTGATATAAAATGCGTTCCATGAGGAAACACGGCAGAAATTAGGATTCATTTGACACGAAGAAGCGAAGTCAAAGGGTGAATTAGATCCTTAAGTACTTTTGAAGGACTGATAAAAGAAGAAACTAAATATGTACATGTAGGGAATGGGACTTAAATTGTAATTAAATTATTTGGTTATTAAGGTGGAGGATTTACTGGTTTATAAGACTAAGTCTGTTAAGCAGATCCTGAAAGTTGATGATCTTTAAAACAATATTATCAAATAACCTTTCTTTGCGTTTAGCCAGTCACCCAACAAAGATGGCCTGATTGCTCTTTGGAAATCTATATTGATTTTCAAACACTTTTTAAAAATTGTATAAATTAAATTATATAAATTAAAAAGTTATAGAGATATGGTGGTTGCAGGAGTGGCTATGGCATCAAGGAAAGAACCAGAAAGGCACAGAGATTGCAGAAAGGGACTATGAAGAAAAAGTGACTGGCAGATGAGTTAAAGCAAAGAAACAACAGTGTGGAGTAACCAACTTTTTCACCGTCAAAAAAGAAGGGTGGTGGGGGGAAGGCTTGTAAGTATGGAAGCAGGGAAGACTAGAAATGACTCTAAGTTTCTGCATTGGAATTGGAGGTATCCAGGTGAACTTGTGACATTTTTAAAATATATAACATAGATAGAAATAAATATGAATGTGTATATATTTTATGTGTGTGTATACATGCATATGCATATATACATCCATTTCTTTGTTCTATCCCGTGAGAAAATTAAAAGCCAGAACAACTAAGTAGCAGTAAGCATACCTTTTGCCCAGACCTTGATTTCTAAATATATTTGAGAAGTGGCTGATTCCAAAACTGGAGTAGGGGAAATACAAGATGAGCCTGAAGTATCTGAGGCAAAAAAAACAAACCAAACCAAACCAAACCAAACCAAAACAAAACAAAACAAACAACGTTTTAAATGCTTAAAGAATAATGGGTATATGTCAAAAGACCCAGGAGTCAGCTTTCCTGGGTTTCCATTGACCAGATCTGGGACTATTTGAACATCAAAATAAACAATGAATCAAAGAAGCCAGGAGTCCATATCCATATAAATAAATAAAAAAAATACATAAGAAAGAAGAGAAAGCTGTTCCTTAAGATAGAATGCCAAGTAATTAATGTACAAGAAATAATAGAAATAGAAAATCACCATTTGGCACCCATCATAATTCTGGCTAATTCAGGCAGGTAACCTCAAGGAACGCTAAGACCAATGAGCAGATTTTGGTGTAGCTCATTGATAATAGTGGGCATCGTTGTACTTTCAGAATATATCTCCACAAAATATCGATCAATTTATAAAGGAAATGAATGGTGACTTTTTGGTGGGAATCCATGGCAGACACCAACCTGACTAGTAAATCAAGTTTAACAATCACTGGTGGGATGAAGGGGGGTGACATTGTGTGCCTCCTGATGTGATCCATTAAGAAGAGTAGAAATACTTCCTCAGGTATTTCTGTCATGAAAGGATAGTATAGCTCAAGTTCAGTAATAAAGAAATATTAGATGGACCGCTCTGAATACATCCTACAAAATGAAAGATCTTTACTCTTTAAAACTATCAGGGTCATGAAAAGTAGGGAAAGAGACAAATTGTTGCAGATTGAAGAACACTAAAGAGATATGACAACTAAGGGCAGTGTGAGTTTCTGGACTGGATCATACACCAAAACTGAAAAGAAATATTCTTGGGATAGTTGGCAAAGTTTGAATGAGGTCTGTAAATTGAACAAAGGTATTGTATCAATGTTGATTTCTTGATTGCGGTGGTTATATTGTTCTATTTTGGAGAGTATATTTGATTTGGTGAAATGCACACTGAAGTTTTAAATGTGATGGGGTATCATATCAGCGATTTGCTCTCAAAATTCTTGTAACGTTTAGGTAAGTTGAAATTATTCAAATTAAATGATAATTACCGAACTAGAAGTTATTTCTAATACACATGGAAAGAGGGTGATAGGGGTAAGAGGATGGCATAAAGGAAGAAATCTGCATTTCTATAAATTTAAATATTTTCAAAATAATAATACAGTTTTATTAATTTCACTTTCTACTTATAGTTATTAGATTTTACGTAATTTCTTACAATAGAAAATAGTCTGACCATTCACTTCCCCAAACAGCGTAATTAAATGTAAGGCAGAAATACCATGATTGGGTTAACTTTAATGTTTTTGAAAAGTTTCCTCAGCAAATTAAAATTTCCCATAGATATGAAATGCTTAGTCTGGACCACCTAAACACTGTTCACAGAGAAAAACTGTAGGCACAAATATCCCTAAAGTAAATGATAAACACATGAATTTACCAACGGATATTTTCATAATGCTGTAACTTTAAACTTCTTCATGTGCTAAGAAAATATCTTTTAAAATAACTCTGGAACTGTTCAACATTAAAAATGAATGTGTTCTTGTGCAGCATTTATGGAATGCTGGCCACCAAAGAGACATTTACAGCAATTGTAAATTTGCTTCTGAATTGATCCCCCATGACCCTAATGTATTTTTATCCCTTGCTAATTAACATTTTTTCTCTTGTAAATAATCCTGCCTTCTTTACAGCACTTCACTCTTTTTGCATATTTTCCCACCAAATGCACAGTTAACTTCAAATTTGTGTTCAAGGTCAAAAAGAACTCACAAGTAACTTTTGAATCTATATATCTTTTTACCTATATATGTATATTTAGTTTGGTCAGACTTTCTCCATCTCTGGTTGTTATTTAATTCAATTTAACTAAATATCATGGACTAAAATGTTAGGATCATACCAGAGGTGGCAATTGTCATAGGTTTTGAGCCCACTAATATCATGCTATTTCCAGGAATAACTAGACATGTCACAAAAGAATGTCACCCTCCCTGTTTCAGATGTCAGCTTATGATATTCCTACTGGCAAGAATACTCTCAGGAATTTCTCATTTAAGACTTAATCATGAATAATGAGATATACAGTGAGTCATTGAAAGGACATTAAATATTCCACTTACGTGAATACCTAAATTAACTAAACTGTTTCCCAGGTAGGCAGAATTTCAGGCAATACAAATGGATTTTATTCCTAAATTATATTGTCATTTATTTATATTTTTCTTTCTATAATTCAGTAATATCATTATGAATATCAGTGTGATGACACGACAATTGTATTCCCAAAGATTTATGTCTCCATCTGTTGCTAAATATTCCAGGTTTGGGAGATTATACCTCCTAATCCTACCTTCCTTGGCACTAGAGATGGAAAGGAGACAATATCAGGCATCATGTATTATAACCATGCTATGCGCCCACTTATTGGTTCATGGGTTGTCTTCTAGTCTGAGCCCATGAGAGATTACAGAAGCTAATTGCTTGAGAATTCTAAGAAAAACAACAACAACAAAAAAGAAAAAAACAGAAAAAATTCTTAAATCTTTATGGATGTATTTTGATGATATCCCAGAAGTTAGTTACCTGGACTTAGCAGCCGTAGTTCAACCACAAGCATAGCCATATTCAGTCTGAAGCAGCCTTGTACAGCACCTGTTAGGAAACTAGAAGATAGGACAAAGCAAAGATAACCGGCCTGTAATAACATCATTGAGTAGCTGAGTCAAATCATCCATGAAGTTTTCTCTTTCTCTGCACTTGTGTCTCTCTTTCTCTTCCAGCTTGTGTCAGGCAATACATCATATAAACTGTTATTATTGATGTTCTTTTACTTTCAAGGAAAGTCACAAACTAAATCACAAACTAAAACAATAAAAAGGTTAATTTCAAATAAAACGTATGCATATGGTAACATACTTGATTTTTTAACTGGAATATAATATGAAATGTTCCTGTTCCTCAACCATGCCTTCTAAATGGTATTTTAATAAATCAACATTAAAGACAAAGAATATAATTCAGATAGTAGGTAAGAAGTAAGTAAATACAAACCTACAGAAAATTATGATAAGTTTTAATTAAAATGTAACCCGAATTTCTTTAAAGTCTAAGAATAAATTTCCAGAAAATTACTGGATGAATTCTCCCCAGCTTTCTGCAAGGAGAGGAGATGGTCTCCAAAACAAAACAAAACAAAACAAAACAAAAGCCTGTGTGTCTGTTGGATAACTTCCTGATGATATGGCAGAAGCAAGCAGGGACCCTGGGTATTTCTGGGGGCATAATTGGGCCATTGTGAGTAAATATTGACTTGAATATTCAAAATGTGTCTTTTGTTGTTGTTGTTGTTGTCCAAAGAGCCTAGTCTCTTTTACAAATACCACATGGAATTTGTTTACTGGTACTTTTAATAGCCTGATGTTTAATTCAGCTTTACTTTGTCTTAAAATACAACAAAACTATTAGAATGTCATCTTAAAAAGCAGGAAAGCCAACAGAACACTAACCTGGAGCCAGCTATGAGCTTCAGTTAAAATCTACTTTGTTCCCTGACCCGATGAATGGGGAGCGGGACAGGGCATCAGGAGGTGCAGGTGACCCAGAGGTCACTTATTAGGGCACATAATTCCTTTTACTCCATCTCCTTTTGCAGAAAGAGGAAAGCAGTTAAGAAATGGTTGAAAGGACATTTTTAAAATATAAGAGAAACAGAATAGGAAAAAGCTTCAGAAAATGCCTAGACTCAGACTTGAGGCAGAGAAAGAAACCTGGGCCATTATGGTTTCCAAGAAACCAAACAAAACTGCAGGGTACAATTGGCATAGATCAGGACATCCAATCACTTGCGTTTTCTTGCAAACTGAAATTATGAAAGTGGCAGGAAATAGCTATCAGAATTTCAACATAGTATTAGACTTAGGTTTTAATTCAATGTAGTATCTGTGTGGAATTGACTATGGGAGAAAGAACAAGAGAATATCCTTAAAATCAATCCTACAGAATTGTAGTAAAGAAAAGGGTAGTATAATAATCATGTTCCCAGATTATTTGGATCTTTATATCAAAATGAATTAAATACTGATGTTTTATACTTGCTGTACACTTCTTTGTTTTAAAAAGCACCAAAAAAATGACAGTCATTCATCGTACAATGATTGAGAACTCTCTATGGTCACAGCACAGTTAGGCACCTCATAATTAGGGAGGTTGGGAAAGAATAAGTAGCTGTGGTGAACCCATACATATGTGTGTATATACGTCAGAAAGAGGCTCTGGTAGATGACCTTAGAGGCCATGCACTATAGCTATGAATCTAATTCTAGAATCACTTCTGCCCTCTATGTGGCTGATGAGTATTATGCATTCAATTCACTTCACCATCTTCAGAGAAAGCACATTCACTACTTTAGAAGCCAGTCTGCTGCATTTTCAGAAAATATAATGACAAAACATATTTTCTTATTAGGAAGTTGAAATGTTTGTAATATCCATTTACATCCCAGAGCTAAGCTAAATTTGGGGGAACACACACACACACACACACACACACACACAACATGCACGCCAGCACACACACAAGCACAACAACACATAAAACAAGAGAACTATTATGTTTCTTCCTTAATCTCTTCATTAATATCAAACCAAAATCTTTCATTATTCTTATAGCTGTATTCTGGATATGATCCAGTTGAATCCTCACACTCTTCTTCTCAGAAATGACAATATTTTCCCAAGTCTTGGTTGATTGGTGCAGAAAAAAGTATAACTCTCTCCTAACATTTCTGGTCTCTCATAATTTTCCTAATATAATAGAAGATGCATTATGATAAATTCAAATGAGGGCTTGTTTGGCAGGAGGATAAGCCCAAGGATAACTAAGAAATAAAGACATAATCAGATATTAAAATTAGGCATGAGATACAATTAGGAGACATCTATACAACCTGAGAAAGTGTGTAACATGTACAAAATAATCTGAGACTTCTGACTTTTTCAGGCAAGGAAAGCTACCTTCTTTCAGACACATTATTGTTTTGATACTGTTAAGTTTCACCTTTAACAAGGTGAGCTAGTACTGGAGAGGTAGAGGAGAACCTGATCTTTTTTAGAATTTTATTCCTAAAACACTCATGAATTTTTAGAATCTCATTCCACCCAGGCCTTATGTGGGAAGAAAAGGACAGCATTAAATTTCTGCAGGTCCCAAAGGGAAACATTATAAAGAAGGATTCAATGAAGAGATCAAACTGGGAAGAAAGGCTAGTGATGAGCGATGAAAACTTAACAAGACCTGACCTGTGGAAAAAAGGAAGAACTTTTTTAAAGGTAGCGTGATAAAGGTCTGTGAGTTTCTTGGATAGTAGGAATCTATCCACATCCTTCCTGACAGCTGCACATAGAAAAGATCATAATATCCCACTGTGGTCTGTTTGATGCAAACAGCTCAGGGTGATTTTATCCATTAAAGTCTTTGATCAGCATGTTTCCTGAGGAGATGGCAAAACCTCAGGGGGCATGACAATGCCATGCCCTGACAGCAGCCAGATCTGAAGTTCTAGGACTTCCAGCCAAGGCAAAAACTCCTGTGCCCCAATTCCACCTCAAATAAGGAGAATTGCTGTTTTCAAAGGATCCGCTAGCTTGGACAATACACATTTAATCACTGACCACTGTGGGCAAAGACAGAGGCTTATCCCTGATGTCCTAGATTGTGTAAGGACACCAGGCTTCTGTACAACTTTGGAGCCTGGAGAGGTGAGGGATCCTCAGTAAGAATCGTGGTTGAATTTCCTACCTACCTGGTGAAAGAAATCTTGGAACAAATTAAACTTTATTTAGCAAAATAAAAAAATGTGACATTCCTTAAACGCATATTGTAGAGTAAAATCCAAACTCTACATATTCTTAGAGGCAGGAATGAAACAACTGGTATAACACAAGTCAGTAGAGCTAAGACTCAGCTCCTGATTCCTGATCCAGTATTTTTCCCCCTTTGTATTTGTTCTTAATTTTGACATTTGATATTTCAAATCATTGCTAATGAATTAACATCTAAATTATTCATATTCACTTGATTAAAAGTATACTTGATGAAAATTACATTGTGACAAAGAAGAAAGGTATTATCGATAAAGATACTAAATAGATATTAATTTATGAAACACTCTTCATGCACAGGAATTTTTACTAGGTCCTTTCACAAGGCACAACTTGAAACAGAAAGATGAATGAGATGAGTTTCTATCTTTAAAATATGGAGTGCCCAAAGGCAAAAATTAAATAGAAAGAAAAATTCAGGGAAACTATCAGGTATGTACTCACGTGTGTGTGTGTGTGTGTGTGTGTGTGTGTATTTTAAAACTTAGTTTTGAGATAGATATGCTAAGCTAAACCAAGTATATCTCCAAGATAAAGATGCATGTATCTCTAAACTTATTTGACCATGTAAGTCTTTTCACAAAATATTGAACAGGACTGGAGTAGATAAATAACCAGATATCACAATTCTCTCATATCAATCATGTAAAATAATTTAGGCCCACTCTTAAATTCCCCAAAAGTAAATGAATATCTCCCTAAAATAAAATAACTATTAAGGAAATACTATCAGAGCTGATATTGCTTAAACTTTGAGACAATTCATAATAATATCACATGATGAACTTAAAAAAAAAGTCTCTTTAACATCAGTGTCCCTATCAATGTTAATAAAGCAGCAAACAAACAAACAAAAAAAAAAACAATTAGCACTATAATTAAAACACTGTTATTTCAGTTATTGTAAATAATAATCATTGAACTGAGACATTAGTTAGTCTAATGAACTGAGACATTTTGAACTGAGACATTTTGAACTGAGACATTTTCATTAGTTATCAGTACCTCTTGGTGATTCTGCTGCATTTGAATTTACAAAAATATGTTTGAATTTTGACAAAATTTCTCAACAATATTACATGTTGAGTGTTCATTCAAACAAACCTTCAAGAAGTTAATTCAGTTCTTACTAAACACAAAGTATTTCTGTAAAGTAAATCATATGTCCACTCATACAGAAGATAATGTTTATTCAGAAATAATTCTGCCGATAACGTTTTAGAATGTTGATGAGAAAGCATTAGCCATTTTCCTTAAATTCTCTCTCTAGGATGCTGACATCACCTGATCTCAGTCACCCAGGGCCTAGAATTAACTCTTCATTCTATAGGCTGTCATTTCAAAGTGATGAACCTAATAATGAACCAGTGCAGATTGTTTTTTCAGCAGAAGCCAGAGGGTTGGAAAAGGTGAGCAATTTTCTTGCAATCTGGTGGGTGCTCTAAGGAGCTGGAAGTTTGGTGGCGATTGGTGTCATTTGCTGACAGTTGCCAACCAACTGTGCATTGCCTTGTAGAAGAAAACAGTTCAGGATAGTGGGAGAAGGGAGTGGTTTATATATAAAGCAAACTCTTATAACTTCAGAAGATCAAAGCCCAAACCAAATAGGCGAGAATTGTTCACTTAGAGGGTCTTCTAAAGGAGAGCTATCAAGGGGAGTTACAAAGCTTGCTAATCCCACTTGAGATTTAACACTAACCAAGAAAAAAATATAGAAACCAAGGGGCCTATTTCCAAACAGTTTAAGGGAATGTGTTACATTTGTCTTCTTTCTGCAGCAAGTACCAGCTATGTGGCCATATTGCTTGAAGATATAGGACTCTTGACATTGGTTTATCAGAGAGGATGAGTTTCTAAGTAAAATTGGAAGTAATAGTAATTCAGAAAAGAAATCAGAAAACCATGACTACGATTACACAGTCAAGACTAAGAACCATTACAAAGAACATTCAGTTAAAAAAAAAAGGTAGTATAAAACAAGAAGAGAAATAGAAACCCTATTTTCCTGCACTCTGTAAGTGTGCACAAAAGAGAAAGTGAGAACAAAGAAGTGGCCTCACTGGAAAGTCACTGGCATATAGAGATCATCCATAGAGAATTAATCACATATTAAGAAATGGGCTTTCTCCTACAGAATCTACATGCAAAAGTTCCTCCAAGAACATTTGTTGAATAAATAAATGGTTAGATTTATAAGGAGGAGACACTCCTAAGTTCTAGACTACATTCTAGAAAAGCTGATATGACCCGAGAAACGATTAACACCGAGGACGATTAACACTGTCAGTGGAACAATGTACTGATACTGAAGTGCGCTGCTTTTCCGAAACACATATCCAGGAAGTAACAGCCCATAAAGACCACTGTCCATACCTTTAGATTTGACTGAGAATCTATAATGCCACCAGGAGAGACTGGGGAGAAGATCTAACAAATATTTTTAAATATTCAGTAACGTGCATAAGAAACATTGAATTTGGAAAAGGATCAGAGAGAATAGAGATACTTATAATCTCAGAATTTTATATGACAATGCACATAGCATGGAAAAAATAAAGTGAATTTGAGGTTTTATAATGCAGGGTGAGAAATACTGACCCATAAGCCTTTAGAGTAAAGGCTTATGGATTATATAAGATAATATAAATATATAAATGTGTGCATTATTGTATAGGAACATATACTTTTGGGGGTGGGAAGAGAAAGAAAAAAATTAAATTGGTGCTGTATGTCAGATATATCTCCCTTATTCCTGATAAGATGTAAAAGAGATAAATAATCTGACACATTGTAGGTAATTAAATCATATTTACTGAATAGATAAGTGAGAAACAAATAGATTTAAAAATAAATACAGATGATTCAGCTAGAGAAAAATAGACTAAGGTCTCCTAAAATTTCAAACTGTTAATTTAAAAATAAAAATATAAATGAGAAAAAACTTGACAAAGTGATACAGTATTGAAAGTCAGTATCACTAAATACTAAAGAAAAAACAGGTATTAAATTGTGGCTCAAATCAGGGTGAAAGCAGAGGAGATGGTGCAAGTGACTGGATTCAGGATATATTTTGCAGGTAGAGCCAATAAGATTTGCTGATTGGATTGGATGTGAGTTGTGAGAAAAATGGAGGAATTTTATCTTATGAACTAGACTGGAAAGTCCTTGATAGCAAAAGTCACCTATTAAATTTGTTTATATTCTTTATAGGAATAGAAGGATGTTTCATGCACAACAAACAAACAAACAAACAAACAAACATAAATAATAACTGTTGAATGAAAGGAGGGAACAGCAAATCTACCTCAATAGTTCGCAACTTGGGGTTCCTGAACCCTTAATGATTTGAAAAATAAACACTATTGTTATGGTTAAAATCATGCCCCCCACCCCCTAAAAAAAAGATTATGATGAAGTCTTAACTTCTCCTACCTTATTAGGAGATAGTGTCTTTACAGAGGTAACTGAGCTAAATTGAGGTTATTAAAGTGAGCCCAGATCCAGTATGATCTTATACAATGGGGAAATCTGGACACAGAGACAACCATGGAAGATGCTATATTTAAAGAGACACAGGGAGAGGTGGCCATCTACAAACCAAAAAGAGAAACCTGGAACACATCCTTCCTTCAGAGCCTTCAGAAGGAACCGATCCTGCTCACACCTTGATTTTTGACTTGCAGCCTCCAGAACTGGGAGACAGTAAATTTCTGTTGTTTAAGCCAGAAAGAGAAAGAGACAGAGAGAGAAACAGAGAGAATAGGACATTAAGATATACTAAATCGTCCACAAGAAAATAAAATAAGTTTAAAAATATAGGATACTTGAAATGAAGAATTTAAAAAAGGAAAGGGAAATAAAAATAGCTGCAGACAGCCATATGTGTCCATAGGGAATCTCTAGGGACAGTCAAACTTCCTGGATTAATACGTTTCAGCTGAGGCAGCTGGTGTTCATTCTTCCAGGGCAGGGAACAAAGGGGGAACGATACATATGTTATCCGTATGCTTTTCACCTTTATACTTGAGCAGAGAGTCACACATTTCATCCTCCATGCTCCGGTGACTTCATTGCTCTGTAGGAACTGCTGCAGAGGGGGTAGGGCTCTTCTTAATTCCTGTGCTTGTATGGCTGCCCAACAGGACAGTGCAGCCACTGCCACCACCACGACCATCACCATGACGATAATAGTATATCCTCAGAAAAGTTCTCTGGTCTCTTAGATCCCTAAGGAAATTAATAGACACTATGTAGAAATCCATTATCAAGGAAATGGAAGCATACTGGAGATCACTGACTACAGAAGAGAAAAATAGACGTGATACAGACTCTCTGACCACATAAAGGAAATGAATGCTATACTTACTAAACTGCACGAAAACTGGCAGGCACGCAAGACCCAGCAGTACCTGAGGCCTCCAACTCAAGGCATTAAAGTAAAGCCAATGTATCACACAGGTTCTTTTTGTGTTTTCACTTTCTTCGTGAGGAAGGCACAAGAAGTAATAAAGAAACATAATGATGCTAACAAGTGGAAGTTTGTTGTAAAGCTGAATGCGGTAGAGTGACCATGCTGGCATGGCAGAAGTATGGAGCATGAACATAGTCAATGGAGTACAAAACCCTGGGGGAAAAAACATAAGCATAACTCTATATTTATTTCTAAATGAAAGAATCCAAGTAGAGTTTAGAATCTTTATAATGCAATACGAAATTATCTGAAAGAGGAAGAAATCAAGGAGGTAGCAAAGGGAAACAGAATCTTAAAAAAATAAATTCCAAAAGGGGAAAAAAGGAAGAAACAAAGAATAATTGTACAAAATGCTCATGACTTTACTAACGGAGTCATTAAAGCCCTGGACAATGGGGTAATGGCAAGATTTTCCCCAGACCTGAAATTGAGGATGAAATTAAGAGAAAGACAGAACAATGAGACATAAAGCATTTTCGGGAAGAACTTACTCTAATTGATAATTTGTAAATAAAATGGTTGACTAGAGTGCACTTCAGGAAGGTTTATCTGGAATGTGATTTTAAGTAAAAAAAGCTTAAACCTAACCAACCACATGCACTCTGGAGAACTGACTGCATTAATAGAATATGATGGTTGTTCAGCACAGAACCTAAAATCTATGGCCTTAGAGACCAAATGTTTCTCAGTATAACCCTGTCACTGTCCTTGAATACTTTTCTCAGATCCCAGCATTCTACCCCCTTCATTCATTTACTGTCCGTTTCCAAGTTTCTTACTGGTTGTGTTCATAAATACTGCCTGCTTCTTTCTGAAGTGTTGTATTTTGAGCTAGCATATGTAGAAGTATCAATGCACTCAACAGACCAGGATGAAAGTGCTTACTTGCTAATTACCAACTGTGTAGTCTGATGTCAAGTTACTTAACCTGAAGTTAAGTAAGGTTGTTATGAGCAAATGGAAGGGTATGTGTGGAAACATTTTGAAAACTATGAAGCACTACCCTGACATCAAGCATTTTTACTTTGTGACTTTCTGAGTTACATATCTGTTGTTCTAAGGAACTTTTTTGTTTACTTCTCACAGATGAAGTAGCTAAGAAACATGTCCCTATGATGTGACAAGTGCCCCCACACATAACGCATAACATTGGAATGTCGCACCCCTGAATCAAGCTAGATGTGGTTATATGGCTGCAGTGACAATGTGCTTTTGTGCCCATTTCTAAAAGGAACCTACCTGCACACAGGTTGACCTTATCCAAAAACACCTCTCCACTGAAGGTTGGCAGAAGTTGCTAAAACGACTCTGTCATGAAAGGCACACCAAGCATAAGCTTACCTAATTAATAATTTTCAGGGTTGTTTTCCTTTTTTCTCTTTGCAGCTGTTGAATGGAGTGGTTCTGATTAAGCCATACCACATCGTGAGAAACGTTGCTTCACAAGGGTACTCCATTCTGTATTTCCCCCCACTTTGATCCCTGCTCATTGGCCCCTTTGATCTCTGAACAGGATGTACAAGGTTCACTAATCAATGCTTTCCCTCATTTTTGCTTCTTTGTCTGTTAATTGTTTATATTTAAATCATTGACTAGAATAGGTGAATATGTGTGACCTGTGTCTTTTTCCACTTGGTGTTTATGTCTTCAAAAGACATAAGGAAGAGAAGGGCCTTCTAATTTTCCACCAAGTTTTCATTAAAAGCAAAGTGAAGCAGAATTGCAGATATAGTGCTCATTTCTTTGTCTTTGAAAAATGTGGATCGTTTTCTAGGCAGTACAAGAAGATGGTAGAAAGAAAGAATCAAGCTCATTGTTAGCCGATCCTAAACCTGTGCAAACTAGAAAACAAATCCCTTTAATCTCTTGCCAATGGAGAGAGATATACCTGCAACAGGCTTAGTGATCAACCTATGCCATGTGCCAGTATTTCTAAACACTGAAACACCCCCTCTCAAGAGACTCACAATGTGCTTGGACAGATAAGAAGCCCACCACTGAGAAGAATACAGGAGACAAAAAACTAAATACTAAGTGTCAAATGAGGAGCACAGATAAGTGCCATGGAGTTTAGAAAAGGGTCAGAGGCCTGAGAGCTGGGTTATCAGGAGAGACTTCTCAGGGGAAATAGGTTTTGTTGGGTCAGATTCATTTTAAATATTGAAAACTGTGTGCAGAGTTTTAGAGATGGGAATGTATAAGGAGCAGGTCCTGGGCCTGGTTGGCTGGAGTAACTATGGAGTTTTTCCAAACACTGCCAAGAAGGTACTCCTAGAAAGTGAATAATCCACACGTTTAGGGAGGACTAGTTTGAGATCTGAACTTTTATTTTTAACTAGTTATGACAACATAAGCAAGTTACTTTAACTACTAGGAGCTACGATTTTATTATCTCTAAGAGTAGACCAATTACCACATAACTCTCAAAATTGTATATATGAAGTAAAAGAACACATGCCCTTACTTTCTTCTTTTCTCCTTCTTTCCTTTCCTTGTTTTTATGAACTTGATGATTTCCATAGTAATGGTCCAGACAATTATCAAAGGAATATCTCTGACACATGCAGATTTTTTTTATCACTCCTACTCTTTATAAACATATGAAAAATCAGTCCTTGTTTGAAGGTGATCTATCATTACCATGTGTCAATCCCTTTACCTTTCAATTTTTATTAGAAAAGAGAATATGAGGGCAGATGTCATCAGTACTGAATTATTCTATGGGGTTATCGTGTCTTCCATCTACCTTGTATCAATAGCTCATCAAATCAGACATGGCTGATTATGGGAACTTCCTCCCTCTGACTCAGCATACACACATGCAAGGTAGTCCTTAAGGCTTGACCAAAGGAAAAAGAAAAAAAAAATGTCAAATTTCATAGTTCCATATAAAGAATTATAGTAAAACTACATAAATTTTCAATTTTCATAGAATCACAAAATCATAATTATTGGATCTTCAGAATATGAGATCTAAGTGACACTTAGACCTTATCATGTTCAGTCACATGAATTTTCAGTTGAGGAAACTGCGTCTCAGAATGGTTATAGGATTTGGCTAGAACTTCTTAGCTAATTGATTCCCAACCTTTCTACCCTGTGCTTTTTCCTCAGGATCAAGTTTTCCTCATTTATTAAACAAAGGAGGTATATTTCTGAGGGTTTATCCAGCTTTAAATTCTATGATCTCCTTCTTTGTAAATCTTGGAAAAATCAAAGCCTAAAAAGCAGATGACAGCACTCTAATTTCAGTTTATGAAGGACCATGCTAGACTAGTCTACTGTGGTTCAAATGTTAAGTGCTAAATGGCAGAGCCAGTTAATGCCCTGGTTGTTTGCCTTTGGAGGTAAAAATATATCTGTAGGTCTCAGCCAAGTTCCTGTGGATATTTGTCCACATCCCCAAAATACCACACACATTTGGCAAGAATGACAGATTATGTCCAAGCAAGGCCCAGATCTTGAATAGCAAGAGTATTTCGAGTAAAGAACAACATACAATGGCAAAGCTCTCATGCTTAGATGTGCGATTTATCTCCCTACATTTCTGTAATATTCTCTTCCTCTTTACTTTTTCTGACTCTCTCCACCCTGCATTCCAAATTCTACAAAATTGATTTCATCTTAGGTTACATTTGAGATAGGATAGGATTTTTTATATTTTCCAATTTTCTCTAAAATGCCTATATATATATATATAAATTATGCTATTTCCCTTCCTCCCTCCCTTCCATTATTTCTTTCCCTTTCTGTTTCTCCCCACTAGCTCTTTGTATGTCTGTGAGCACGAATGTGCATGTTATGCGTATGTGCCTGTAGATACCCATTTGGGTTTATGAACTTGTCTGAGTAGTTACTTTTGTTTAACACATGCACAGATCCAGAGATGCAAATTGTAAAGAAGGGAAAATGTAGGCCTGGTACCACTTCTCATTTTATAGTACCTATTTTTCCTTCAACTTCCTGAAAAGCAATGACTTTGTCATACCTACTTGTCCGGCCTTACTTCAACTCCCCCAAACTTATTTTTTATTTGATAACTTGTCATTTAATTCTCACTCTG
This sequence comes from Rhinolophus hipposideros, assembly GCF_964194185.1. NCBI lineage: Eukaryota > Metazoa > Chordata > Mammalia > Chiroptera > Rhinolophidae > Rhinolophus > Rhinolophus hipposideros. The sequence goes on along the minus strand of NC_138061.1, from coordinate 35,176,257 downwards.
TGCTAGTCTTGTACTGAGTTGGTCTCCTTCGAAAACACATTTATGCTCCATATCTATGATTGTTCCAGTGTATTCCACAAAATACTAAGTGTAAAAATTGCTTTTTGGAAAAGCAGAGAGTTTGTTGATCAAATAAGTTTGAAATCAAATGTAGGTTTGTGGTTCCACACAAAGCAAACAAACAAAAACAGTTATCAAAGAGTTCTTGACACAGTTGGGGAAATTTGGTATTAGAACATATTAGGAATTGTTAAGCTGTTCAGGCGTAATCATTGTAATGTAGTTACATAGAAAAATGACCTTATTCTTAGGAAATGCATGCCATGTTTAAAGGTGAAATATTTCAAGTGTTATGATTCCTAAAACTTTATTTCAAATGGCTGCAATAACAATAAATAAATTTATCTTTTGTATCTAAAACTAGTATATTTACATAAATAATACATGGTTCTGAAAAAAATGCTTATTATATATTTAGATAATATATATATGTACTTATATATAATACATAGCACATTATATAAAAATATGTTACATATCATATATTAATATAAATGTACATAGGTGTTTATTATATGTAAAGAAACATGTATATTATACATATAGTACACAAATATATATTTATACATAATATATGCATTTCTATATTAAATATATATATTCTATATCTGCACATAATATGCATATATGTACATTTGTGTGTATATATATAAAATAAATGCATAAACATTATATCTAAATATATACCCTTTTAAACAAGACCTTATATTATTTATGTAAATATATCAGTAAATAAATAATACAAACACACATGAACACTGCTATGAAGATTAAGTAAACATTTTCTGAAATGTATTTACTTATTTTTCATTCAACAATTTAAAAGTAGGCTGCATGCTAGATTATGAATAGCTCTGGGCATATAGCATATTTAGGTACTGGAGAACCATTTTAGATGAGGAGAGGAATCGGGCTAATTCATAGGAAAGACCTTTTTCATGGATAATTGAGTTAACTTTCAAGGAAAGAAAATGCCCTTATCTTTTTGATGCAGGGAAGAAAGACTAATTTGTGAGAGGGGGGAGGTGACATGCGGCTAGTAGACCAATTTGGGGACTTCTAGACTTCCACAGGAAGTACCTTGCTCCTCACCGCACCCCTTAAACTACAGCTTACAAGGAACGCACTACTAATTGCAGAGTGGGAAGGGTTGGGATGCATGATTCAAAGGTTTGTTTTTGGAAAGAAACTTCCTTATTTCACTTAGGTTCTTGTGAAAGATATTTCTGATGCGGGCAAATGAGCCAGACAAAGGCTTCAAACATCTAGACAGTAAAGCAGAATTAAAATATTAGATGGTCACGTGAAACAGATAAACACCAATAAAAGTGATCCTGGAATGTGAGTCCAGTAAGCAAGGTACTTTTTTATTTTACCTTAACCCCCCACCCCTTAGGAAAAAGAACTTGAGACCATACTGCTTTAGGAAAAGTGAAGCTTCTGAGGTAGTTCCCTTTTGAAGACTTATGCAAATTTTATGACTTTAGTTTACCCTTGTTTTTTGTTTCTGAGATGGAGACAATATCAATGTAGCTCAGAGAGTCTTTGTGAATTGTAAATTACTTATAAAAGTAATTATAAACTACTTTGTAAATATAAAGTGCTATATAAATGTTTAATAATAGTCTTTCGAACCACATGGCACCCCCTAATGGGGGCTTATTAAGGAGTTCCTGTTTAGCTTGGATTAATTCTTTAAGAAAAAATTTCCTCTCTTAAATGAAGCGAGGTACTATGACTGGGAAAACAGCAACACAGTCATAGAATATTTTCATAAATCAGGAAACATGAAATCCAGGGATTGTGTTCCATCCTTCCTTGAAATATGTTTCTTCTAAAACAGAAATGAAATTAACTTCAAAAGGGGTCCTGCAGTCTGAGAATGAACAAGATGATTGGAAGCCTAAGCACAGGATCTCCTTGAAATGTGTTAGAACTGGAGAGAGGAAGGTGAATTAATGGGGTGGAACAAAAGCACCTTACTGAGATGGCACAGAGAATGGGCCTAAATTCTAATATAGCATGCACATAAATTCTCTATTCATGGAGTGGGTATCAAGAATTATAGCAGAGACCTTTGCAAATTACATGACTTAATCCTCACATCCAGCTTTTGAGGGACAGACACATTATGTTTCCCAAATTATAGATGAGAAGCCTGAGGCTCTGAGTAGCCAAGTAATTTACTCAAGTTCATGTGGCTGGTACACAGCAGAGCTAGGATTTGATTACAGGTATTTTCTCTGCACAGAATTTCCATGGATGAGAACATAAATTAAAAACTAAACCACATAAATTAAAAACCACAGAATATGCAAACTAAAGATTCTTCCTTTGGGCACTGTTCATAATGAAATACTTTACATTCTTACCTTTCCAAATAAGTATCTGTAGTTGTACAATAAATATTTCTTGTTTAATATGATATTGTGACTAAGCATATTTGCCAACTTAGTAGAAAGTCCATTGTTAGTTACCTAAATATTTACAGTTCTTTTTTCAAAGGTAAAAATAATTAAACATTAATTGACAATTATATAGACCCTTTACTATATTATTTTGAGTAATGTAACAATGGGCATAATAATAGCAAATTAAACAGTATTTGCTCTCTAGAGATATCCAAAATCCAAAAGTTGTGTTGGACAAGCTTAAAAATGCTGGGCTCTGGGAGTGAAAAACTGTATCAGTTAACTATTTGAGTAGACATAGCTTACACAACGTCTAACTAAAACACTATTCAAAAACGCTTCCGTTTGCTCACAGAGATTGAATTACAGTAGTCTCTCTTGGAATATGTTCCAAGATCCCCTGTGGATGTCTGAAAGCTCAGATAGTACCAAACCCTATACATATATACATATATATATATATATATATATATATATATATATATATATATATATATATATATATATATAATTTTTTTTCCTATATATACATACCTATGATAAAGCTGAATTTGTAAATTTAGGCCCAGTAAGAGATTAATAACAATAACTAATAGTAAAATAGAAAAATTATAACAATATACAGTAATAAAAGCTGTGTGAGTGTGGTCTCTCTTTTTCTGTGATAATCTGATAATTCAGAGCATCTACTAAGTGACTAAAGGGCAGGTAACATATACTACATTGTGAATATGCTGGACAAAGTGATGATTCAAATCCCAGGCAGGAAAGAATCAACAGTGTGAGATGTCATCATGCTAATAAGAAAAGTGCACAATTTAAAACTTATAAATTGTTTATTTCTGGAATTTTTTATTTAATATTTTCACACTGTTGTTGACTGCAGGTAACTGAAACCTCTGAAAGTGAAACGGCGGATAAGCGGGGAGGGTTACTATAATGTATATAAATGTCAGAAAAGACATTTCTTTCTATCCATTTTCATCTCTCTTCTCCATTCAGAAGGTAACTCATCAAAGTGGAAAAAGAGAATTCAAATCCTGAGATGTAAAGAAAACATAGAGCCCCAAAACGTGAGTGATTTTATGGACTAAGATGAATGATACCCAAGATATTGGAAGATTTTAGAAATTAAGCAAAATTAGAGAAGAACAAAAGACTGGTAGTGGGGGGAATGTCACAGTATGTAAAAAGTGGTACATTCCTGAAAATGCAAAATAATATATCTACATAATTCTCAGAAACAATTCTGACACAGCTAATTAAATTGATGGTTTGTAATTGAGAGTTTGTAATTCAGTAGATTTGAAACTGGGGCCCCCAAATATGTTTTTTTAAACCAACTCTCACAGATAATCCTTACCATAGGTTACATTTGGAAAAGCTTGCCTTATTGGACATCCTATTTACGTCACACGTGCCGGCCCCCTTTACACGGAATCTGAAGTCTGGCATATGTGATTCTGACAGGACTCCAGCACTGGTATTAAATATCCTCATCTTCCATCTCCTGTTTTTTGCTCCTGTGACATCTGGCCAGCCTAAGTGGTTGTTCCTTTGTTTTATATCTGAAGTCTGTTTTGCCAGAAATTCCAGTTTGTTCTTCCAAGCCTAGAACTATTCTCTTTCTTGCTGTTTTAACACTGGCAGTTTCTCTTCAGGTGCGCTCTCCTCTAGCCAGTCTCATCTCATCATCTCATACATAAACCCAAGAAATGTGGACTCTCTCAAAATCAACATAGTGCTTTCAAAGCTGTTAGAAGAGATAGATATAGAGAATTTTGGTGACTCTCAAACTGTAGGGAAATTTATAGGAGCTTTAGTAGGGCTCTGACTTTGAACTGACCTTTTCTATTGAACTTATATGAAGATGAAGAATGAATGCCTTTTAAACGTGTGGATGACACAGATCTTGAGGACATAATGAGTAATAATACCTGACAAATTAGTTCAAAATGGTCACACAGGCTGGAACACTGCAAAATGTCCACAACATAAAACTTATTAGGGTGAATATAAATCTCTGTAAGAATTTGGTTGGGGGGGGGTGAGAAATTAAACAAGAAACAGATAGGGGAAATCCAGCTTGATATTAATTAATTTACGTACTCATATAGTATATATATTTAATGGGCACCTACTGTAGGCCAAAAAAATACATCTCAAATTACCTTCCCAATTAAGGGAGCAATATTTCTCCAGACCACGATTCAAATAGAATTATTTGTTGGAAAAATATGTACACATATACACATACATATTCGCTTTTATATGTTGCATATTAAAATTACTGTCAAAACTGTATCACATTTTTAAAAATCATTTTGAAATAACTTCAGATTCAGGGAAAAGTTTCAAGAACAATACAGAGAATTCTCATATGAACTACACTCAAATTTATTAATCTTTAATATTTTTAATATTCAGCATGTGTATTCTCTTTCTGCATCTACACACAAATATTATAAATGCATTCTGTTTAATGTATAGTATGTGTATTCTATAGTCTCTATTATACTACATATCATATAATACATACTATTATAGTATTTGATATGTTGTGCATTTTTTATATATCATGTATTATATACTTATTTAAATTATACAGATCTAGCTACATATATAGCTTTATATAATGTATGTATATAACACAAATGTTTTCTGATTCATAAGATAATATGTTGTATACATCATGCTTTTTCACTTCTTAATACTTCAGTATGTGTTTTCTAAGAACATGGATTTTCTTTATTTGCAGATATTAAATCGAATGTTTAGCACAGAAACAATGATTTTTAAAATCTGTCATTCCTTTTCCAATGTTGTCAATTCTTCCAATAATGTATTTAAGAGCCTCTCCCCCACCCTCCAATGTACAATCATGTATTACATTTAGTTGTCATGTCCTTTAGTTTTTAGTTTTAATCTGGAAGTGTTCCTCATTATGATGATGATGATGATGATGATTACTGTTATTATTTTTATTTTACTTATATAATATTGGCATTTTTGAAGAACACAGGCCAGTCATTTTATAAAGTTTCTTTCCCTTAGTAAGATTTCCCTTTGCAAAGTAATAAGTAATCTGTGGGAAGTCATGTTAAAACTATGTATATGCTACTCCTCAACAATCTTTTCTCTGTATTTATTATTTATTCATGATGAATGCCCAAGAGAATCTTCATATGAAGGTAATGAAAATAGCAATTTTTCAACTCCATTACATCTTCAACAATTATGGGTTAACATTCCACCAAAAAAGAAGTTTTCCTTCTCCCCCATTTTTCTATTAATCTAGCCGTCTACTTAGCTATTTATTATCAGTATAAACAATAAACTCCCATTATTTTCCAATGAGTCATAATTTCTTATTATTCATAATTATATTTGTTTACTTTTAATGACAAGTAGTCTTTATTTTTTCTTCAACTTTAAATAAATAATTATAATCACGTTGTACATTTGCAGGTCAACCCATGCTTTCACAGCATTTTCATATAACATATAATTTGTTCCTCTATGAAAGATGTAAATCTAGTGGGGTGAGGAATTAAATTCATGGAAGTGTTTCAGAGCAAACAACTTTTAGGTTCTAAGTTAGAAAAAAAATAGCTTAAGATTGAATATTGATTGTTTTTTGACCGGTCACAATAAGGAGAAGCAAGAAAATGCCTGTTCAGTTAACAAATATAGGGGTATTCAAAGCCCTCTTTCCAAACATGAATATTTATAGTGGTTTTATTAATATTTGTAAAACTCTCCACTGTTACAAATAAAGATAAATGCTTACATACGTACCGAGTCAAAAAACGCATATCGGTATTGTATCATTCCCAATTTTTAATTATTCAAATTAAAAATATGTGTTTTGGGTATGTAAACATGAACATAGAAAATTTCTTTATTTCTTTAGGAGAATCAACAACGTAGTACTAAGGAATAAAGCAAGCCATATTCTTTGCCTTAAATACTTTGTACAATTCATCATTCCAATTATCTAATAAACAATGACCATCTTTGTTTTGAAAAAGAAGATTATTTAGGGAAAAAAGAACATCAAATATCTTCCATTCAAATAGATAGTGTATTTGTGGTGTCTTCTCAAAATTTGAACAAATTAGATTTAAATGTTATCAATACCAAAGTATTAATTCAGGGCTATAGATAAATATTTTGCAGTCAACTGAAAGTGAATCACTGCAATGAATTTTAAATTAAACTTACAAGTTGTCATAAAATCACAAAAGTTACATCAAAAATGATAAAAGTGTTGATATAAATAAGCCAAACAGAGAATAACTGATCAGCTAAGCAAGGTGAAATTTCCTTGGTGGCCAACGCCAAAAAGAATGCTGCTCTTGCAATTATATTTAATACAATTGGCATGATTTAGAGATATGAAGTGAGTAATAAAGACATTCTGCTTTTGTAGAGTTTACACAATATTGTACAGTTTTACAGTACGTTCCTTTTCAGTAAGTGTCAAGTCTCTCAATTCCATTAAAAGACCGATCCTCCACACAATGACAAAAGAATCCATCAGAGTTCATTCACCCAGCATAGAAAACCTACTTTAATTTCTTTCATGATTTATAATTTATACTTATTCACAAATATTTGTAGTGCAATCATTATACAAGAAACATTCTCAGTGTCAAAGACTATGATGTTGCAAACAAAAGGATTATGACCTCTTTCAGCAGGCTTCCCAATAAATGGAAGCAGGAAGGGGAAGTGGATTATATAGAGAAAAGGCCTTATTTGAAAACATTAATCTTTGGTAATTAGTAATTGAGGAAGGAAATCAACCGATACATGAAAGTGAAATTAGCTTCCGCAAAAACGACTGATTTCTAAAGCTGATTGAGTTTGATAATTTATCTTCTAAAATAAAATAACTGAAATCGTAGAAATAAAAATTCTAACAATTATTCAGTCAACTTCATATGAAAAAATCTGAATCAGGAAACTCTGACAAGCTCTTTAGACAATACATTTATGTGTTACGGGTATGAGTGTTTATTTTTTTAGTGAAAACAGTTAAAATTATTTCTTCAGGTGCCAGGAGAAGAGTAAAAATATCTGAACCCAAACTAATGCCAGGTTATTACTTATTTTAAATGTTTTAGATAAACTTCCCTTCCTTGTTCTCAAAGCTATTTATTTTCAAAATATATCTACATATATCACAAATGACCTATATTTATTTCTCTCATCTTTTATTTTTGTCTGTTTCGTAGGTGCATATTTTGTGTTTGGGGGAAGATGCCCAATTGAACTTGGTAAAAACTGAAATAAATAAATATATTTATTTTTTAATATAAATGAGCCTATTGTTAAATATGTATATTTAATTATATAAATATTTAACTCTATATATAGTTAACTCTATATATAGTTAACTATATGTATTTAACTACATATATATAGTTAACTACATATAGAGTTAACTATATATATATATAGTTAACAATAGGCTCATTAAAATAGTCTTTTGACATTGTGGAGTTATAGGTGCTGAAAAAGATAAAAACAATAGGTGCTAAATTTGCAATTTAAAAAAGGTAAATTCAAGATGTGTCCGATTTAACAAAACCACTACTGGGGAACCAATTTCAGAGATAAAAGATAAAAGGCCAGCAATCCACTTTACCCCTAGCAGTTAAATGAAAGTTGTGTTATTCCTATTGCTTCACCGGGTAACTACAAAGTAGTTTATTCCCAGTGAATTTTGTTATTTTGTGGATTCTAAACTCTCTGACTGTGGAGTGAGAAAGGTCTGTTGGAGGGCTAAAACGCCTATGCTCAGTTCTAACACAAGCCACTGACAAACTACAACTGCCAGTAACTCAAGCCTTCATTGACCAAACATTTGGTCAAGTACTTGGGAATTTGTATTTCTCGTATGAATTTGCCACTTTTCCTACCTCCCCAATTTTTGCCAAATTTTCCTTTTTAATTACTTGTTTCAATTTACAATCTGATTATCAGTGTGCTTCAGTTTTTATTGTGTCTGGGTATGTTTAAGATTCTGAATCACAACTAACTATTTTTCTGAATCACAACTAACTATTTTTCAGGGAACCGAGAATTATCCTGGAAGATCAGTTTAATTGTTTAATTGTCAAAGTTAGACCTGTCAATGAGTTGCTTAGTTAACTTTTATCTTGTAAGGAAGATTCGGAATCCTTACTAAGGTATTCTTTAAAATTGGAGGCCAGAGTTCACTTTGTTTGACAAAATGAGCTCCATGTTTAAACAACAGACATAAGGTCTAAAGTTTGTATCCTTGGAGATAGTCTAGAAGACTGGTAGAAAAGTTGTAAACAGGCCTGAATTCCTTTGGTGGACAGATTTATTTTGAAGATTTCACTGAACCTTTTTAACTTGTAAGCCACTCATAGAACAAGAAAGCAAGTTTACCATGCAAGCCTTAATCAGACACTAGCTACAATAGAGGGACCTCAACACATTGAGATGTGCAGTTCAGATATTTCCCTTGAAAGTTTAGATAATTGCCTAAAGCTTATTACAATCTATGGAAAGACTTTGCCCTCTTCTTTACTCCCTCTCATCTTTTCTTCTTTCTTTCATAATCCTCCCCACCCCACTCTGATCTTTTTGTCATTCTCCAGATCGCCCTCCTTTAAATTGCCCTGTTTTATCATGACTATCCACCTCACTTTTGAAAAGAACTTTCAAAGCTGGCAAATTCCTTATGTCAGAATGTAATGAGTTTTCTTGTCATGCATCTCTTGTGCATCCAATGTTTTCTAGAGTCAGATCTTTGGAAATTTTATTAGTAGGTTTCTAGAAAAAATAGCTTTTTAAACAGATTCTAATGAAAATCTTTGAGTCAGAGCTCCTACCTTCCAAATATTGCTACGTGTGTGTGTGTATACATACATACATATATACAGATATATATATATATATATCTCCCTGTATATATATATATATATATATATATATACAGAGAGAGAGAGAGACTGGCCAATAGAAACATTCACAACTACCTGAAAACCTAAGACATTTGTCTTGTACTGTTTCAAAATGTCAAATGAGTAACTGTGAATAGTGTTTAGGATTCACATTCAAATACAATATTCCTCACATTTAACTTCCTGAAATATCTTAGAACTACAACTTTTTTTGTTTTTATCCCCTTGGGGAGGTGGCAAAAGTCTTTGATCTTTATGTTCAAAAAAAGCCACCAAGCTTTTAGAAAACAGTAGATAAGAGTCTAACCCTTCTGACAAAAGGAAACACATTTTAATCAAACTCAGTAACTCTCTCTTGATAAAGGTAGTTGTCTTCCTGAAGAATTAGCAAAGTTCTAGGGGTTTGGATTCAGACAGAGCACTCTGTAAATCAGCAAACTGCTCACCACTAAATACCTAAGCCCAGTTAGGTGTAATATTCACTCACTCATTCATTCAAAATATACTGATTGAGTATCAATTAAATGCAAATTAAACCCTCTCTTCTATGAATTTTAAACTCCATAGAGAGGATAAAGCATTTTCAGAAACAATTATAATACAAACGTGTAAGTGCCACATATCCAGGAGAGAGAGAGAAAGTGAGAACCATAAGCATACAAAGAAGATCACATCTAGTAGAGAAGAATGATTCTCAGAAGGGGGTATTGAAGCTGGATTTCCAATGAATGGGTAAGATTTCAAATAAATGGGTAAGATTTCAACATCTAGGAAAATAATGCTGGAATTTAAATAACTAGCTTGAACTGATGAGCAGAAGTAATTTAGGTTAATTGTTACAGAGTACTGGAAAGAGCATAGCATGAAAAAGTTGTGAAAGATCCCTGAGGTTGTGGGTGGGAGAGCTTTAGTGTCAGTCTGCATAGTTTGAACTGACTCAGTAGGTAGTATGGAACCCTAAAAGCTTATGAGACTAGTGGTTTTTCAATCAATTTTCAACACATGGAGAAAGGATCGTCTCTTCAACAAACAGTTCTTGGAACAGTCGGATATTCACATGAAAAAAGACGAAGATGCATTTAAACCTTTACCTCACTCCATATACAAAATTAGGTCCAAATGCATCAGAGACATATATGTACGGGCTAAAGCTGTAAAGCTTCTAGAAAAAACAGGAGAAAATTCTCATAACCCTAGTTTAGACAAAGTTCTTTGAGTGAACACACAATGTGTGATACCTAAATGAAATATATTGACAAATTGGACATAATCAAAACTAAAACTTTATTATTTAGAGTTAAAAACACCAGTATGAAAATGTATATACAAGACACAGACTGGAGGAAAATATTTGCAAATCGTTAATACAAGAAAGGACTTGTATCAAGAATAAATAATGTGCTTTTACAACTCAATAATAGGACAGGCAACTTATTGAAAGGGGGGAAGGATTTGAACAGAAATTTTCCTAAAGAAGATCTACAAATGACTAACAATCACAAGAAAAGATGCTCAACCTCATTAGTCATTAGAGAAAATGAAATTAAAACTACAATGAGATATAATTTCACACCCGCTAAAATGGCTACAACCAACAATCAAGACTGTAGCAAGCATTGGTGAAGATGTAGAGAAACTGGAACTGTCATACATTGCTGTAGGGAATGAAAATTGTGCAGCCACTTCAGACAATAGTTTGGCAGTTCCTCATAGGTTAAGTATAGAGATACCATATTATACAGCAATTCCATTTCTAAGTATATATCAAAAAGAAATAAAAATGTATGCCTACAAAAAAACTTGTGAATGTATTTTCACAGCAGCATTGTTCATAACAGCCCCATACTGGAAACAATTCAAATGTTTATCAACTTCTAAATAAATAAAATGTTGTACATCTATACCATGGAATATTATTAACTATTGATTAATTTTATCACATGACTACTGTAAATCTTAAAGAATATTATGCTAGGTGAAAGACACCAGACTGAAATGACTACATATTATATAATTCCATTTATACAAATTCTTCAGAAAAGGCAAATTTATTGAGACAGAATGTAGATTAGTATTTGCCAGGGGCTGCAGGGAGGGAGTGAAGATTAAATACCAACATGCCTAAGGGACTTTTAGGGTTGACAGGAGTATTCTAAAACTGGATTTGATGATTATTGCACAACTCCATAAATTACTAAAAATGAACAAATTGTAAATTTGAAACAAATACATTTTATGATACGTAAATTATACTTCAACAAATCTGCTTTTAAAAGTTTATGAGAGAAGTAGATAACAAGACCGGACTGTGTTCTACGAAATAATCTGGCAATAAATATGTAGCATTGATGGGAGTAGGGGAAAGCCAGGGGCATAGAGATCTATGAGAAGGCTCTCACAACTTTCTAAATAAGAAGAACAGAAATCTGAACCAGGAATGTAGCAGTGGAAACACAAAGGGGAGATCAGACAGAATTGTCCAAAGAAGTAGAATTGGGAAGACATCACGATTAGATGGGAAGGGCCTGAGAAGGAGAGTGGCCAAAGATGGCTCAACAGTTTTAAGACTAGGTAACTTTAAATAATCCATTCCTTGGGGAAGAAGCAGACTAATTTATATGTGTTCAATGTTATTAACATTTTATAAGCACCCCTTGCTCTATGAAAGAACTGCTAGCTGAATAATAATTCATCTTTGTTGTATCTAGCCTATTTTATATTTTCTTTAAAATGCCTGCTCTTCCTTACCAATAAAACTTTCTTGAGTCAGATAGATCCCAAGTTATTGCTTTCTGGGAAATAGAAGATATTACAATAGCTGGATAGAGGGAGGGGTATCTCAATCATCTTTTTTTTTTTCTTTTTGTAATTCACTTCCAACAAACGTGGATTACTTTCATAGATAAAATTTATTTTTTATTTATTTTATATGTACCTACTATTATGTAGCAAGAGAAGGATAATGTGATATGCTAAGAAAGCTCTTAAGTACATTTGCAATCTCTTTTGAGGAATATTTATTTACCTTTTTCTCTTTATCAGGGCAGAAATATTTCCTTCTGTGGAAGAGTTTAACTGCTTGTTCATAGAACTGTTTGTGAAGATGGTTTTGTTACCATTACTGAAAAGCCATAGTCTCTTCTCAGTGGGTTAGGTCAGAATCTGCTCCGCTAACCTGGTCACTTCTGTAAGTCTACTCTAGTTATTTTCTTTCTCCTCTTCTTTCTTCACAATCCTATAAGCCAGATGCTAAAATCATACATGTTTGTGATGGAATCTTGGAACTATCACTTTGGAAAAATGCATTAATTCTCAGAGCCTCTGTTTTTCTCTTTGCTAAATAGGGGTTGATAACACTTATCCCGCTGAATTATGGCAAAGACGGTAGATGATTGAAATTTCGACTCATAGGAAATGATTAATAAATATCAGCTGTTATTATACTTCTCTTTTGAATTAAAAAAACTAAAGCATACCCTGAGGTACATTCTTTTTAATTAGTAATATTAAGGTCATGTGACTTGCTGAGACAAAACCAAGGACCAAGATCAGGAGTCAAGTTGGAGCTATTCCTTCCTCTCCTATCTATATTTGTCTACACTCCCTGAGTCTGTTTGAGGCAAGAAAATAAATATATAAATAAATACAGCCTCAGTTGAAGTGGCAATGTCAGCACCATTTTTACTCCATCAGGGTTTTCATTCTGAGAGGAAGGAATATGGATTATGAGTACGTACCTTCTTGAAGAAAAATACATGTTTATAATTGTTTTCAAAAACTTTGTAATTTTAATGCTTTAATTTAATAGATGCATATGATACAGCTCCAACTATTGTGGAGCAAAGAGAAAACATGAACTTTGATGTCCCTCAGGCCTAGATTTTACTCCGGACTCTAACACTGATTATATGACCTTAAACAAGCTACCGGCATCTCTATTCCTGTTTCCTTATGTGTAAGATGGAAATAGTAATGCCTATCTTTTGGGGATGTTCACAGTATTGACTACATTATAAAATTCTGAACACAGGGCCTGACACTTAATCAAATGTAATCAATAAATATTATTTCTTCCCTCTTGGTATTCTTTTCCATCTTAGGTAATAGTAAAAAGAAGGTGGGGCGGTGTACATGATAGCAAATATTTCATGAATTTTCTGAAACAACCTCAATTATATTTCAAATTGTTTCCATAAATGAATATTCATGTTTGTCATTTCTTATAGCCCTATTTTTGATTCTTAAACCATGGTCTTACAATCCGATGCAGTAGGGTTTATTTTACTTATTAAAATAATTCCTACTTTCTTCCATCTTTATGTCTTTTAGATTATAAAAGGAATACATGCTTAATATATTTAGTGAAATAATACAATACAGAGACACATAAACACAACAGTAATCTTTGATACATTCCCTCCTTCCAATTATACCCCTTGTGATAGCCAGTAGCATGCATTCCACTAGCCTTCCTCATATACACATAAACCCATGTACATGTCAAAGAGAGGTTTTATTTGCTTGCTTTTCTGGAAAGAAAATCGTTCAAAATTCATTATTTTACATATGACTTTACTAAGCTTAATGTATTTTGAATTTCTTCATAGTCCTTGTTTAACATATTTTTTTTAAGATGAAGACCACTAAACATATATTTTTCTCTCTGCTTCCTTTCCAGTGTTGCCCTTTGTTTGCTCTCTTGTTTATGTGTTTGTTTTTTAATGTAAATTATTCCTAAATATTTTTCGGAAAAAGAAAGTTTTGGCCAATCTACTTTTGGGTAATAGGCTTGGGGTCAGTGTACAGGAAAATATTTTTCAAAAACCCAATAAATAGAGTTAGAACCCTGGACTCATTTCTCTGCAATAAGTTTTTTCACGTAACATAATTCTCTTTCCCTTGTCAACCTCCCTTCTTGGTCGATAGATTTTTTGTGGTCAGAGATAACTTGACATTGTCTTCTTAACCTCTGTGGAACTAAGTAGATATACAGAAACCTTAAAAAAAAAAAAAGCAGTTAAGGGTTATGGTTAAGAACCCTAACATAGGAGGTCAGAGTGTTTGGGGTTCAAATTCTTCTTTTACCTACCACTAACAAGTAATCTTAGGCAAATCAGTCTAAGACTTACTTATTAAATATATTAAAAATGGAAATAACAGCATTAAACTCATACTTATTATAAAAATTGTATAGAAAATGAATATGTACCAGTGGGCTCAATAAATGGTCAAATTAATAAGTGAGGATGAGGAGAGCATTTTAGTTCTTGCTCCCTAGCATATGTCATCAGTTTAATTCTTATAACTCATAAAAATTCTCAAAAAATACATAAATAAATAACAATGAAAAGGAAGGCATTCTAGATATGAGATTGTGGAAAATGAGGAGAGCTTTCAGCTCTTTCTAAACCTCCAGCTATTAAGGCTTTGCTGTTCTTAAGCTTCTGTTATGTCTTGGAGGGCCAGTCAATTCCCTTCTTGTCTGGGGTATTCTCTGGACCTACATTTATACATATTTTCAAATTCTTCTCTGTCTTCTTTCAAAAACTTGTTTTTATCATAAATGTCACCCTCTGCCTCTAAATTTGAGAAAACATTGAATCTGTACTAATGGAAAGTAAACAGAACCCCACCTTTAATGTCTAATTGAGAAGTAAGACAATGTTCGTTTTCCCATAGTTCAAACCCAGAGCTTTACTGCAGGTTATCTAAAAGACCACTCTTGAGCTAGAAACCATATTTCTGGTCAACTCAGTTCCCTTAGGAAATCTTAGGGAGAGATTGGAGCTGGTAGAAAGAAGTTTAACACACTACTAACAGAAGAAAGAAGAGCAAAAAGTGAGGTAAAAGATTAAAAAAAATGAATGGCTGTTGCTAGGCAGCAAAAGTGCAAGTAAACTGTCTCCCTTCAGTTTCTTCAGTTGAAAAATTGATGTAGTGTTTATTACCTGCACAGTTGTTAAATACCATTTTTTGTATTAAGCGGCTGTTATACAGTAGGCAATCAATAAGTATAAGTAATATTAAAGTATGTATTTTTAGGTAGTATATACATTTTTAAAATATGTAACAGCCTTCCTGGGAAATTAACAGGGAAATAAACACATGGTAGGCCAAATGTACACCTCAATTGTTTCCTGTCTTCTGGGAACAGTAGGGTGCTTTTAGAAAGACATTTTTAACATCATTTAGAAGGAAAAACGTTTCCCTTAGGCTTTAATGGAAATCCCAGAAACAAAAGTTGATTTTAGCAGTGAGATGGCAAGCAGGGAGAGGGGAATCAAGAAGTTTAAAACAAACAAAAGAAAACACTAAGAGAAGACGTAATCAGCATATGGGCTTTGGCAAAAGAGACCAAAGAAGAGATAGGGATTAAGAGATTGCTGGGCAAGAAGTAAAAGGATTTGGTGACAGCCTGGATAAGAAGGAAAAAAGAGATGCTGTGTGTTTAAAAGATATAGGCGATAACTAAGTCCCCAGTCCTGACAGAGAAGCTAAGAAAATGAAGCCTTCGGAATGAAAATAAATTTGATCAACATAAAGCTAACTGTATTTATTGAATGCATCTTAACACTACTCAAAGAGAGGAGACCATACCATACATTTTAGGCAATGTTGGGGAGAAGAGAAAAAATTATTATTTGCTTGTCTTTAGTGTGAAAAAAAACACAGCAAAGTATTCAGATTTGGCTCATTGGAGTAGTTGTGTAAAGTTTGATTTGAATAACAGATTAATTAGTCTAATCTCCACACTATACTAACTGGAACTTTTTTTTTTTTTCCATGTAGCACCTCCTTTAGCTCTTCAGTAATCGTTAATGCTTTCTTGGAGAAGCCAGGAATGTGGGAGGAATTCGTGGCAAATGAGGACAAGGACTGACTTCTGGAATCCCATGGTTAGTCTTTAATCTGCATTGTTTTATGTTTAAAATCCTATATAATCATAATTCAGCTAAGGATTAAGTCAATTTACAACAGAAGGATAAAGTAAAGAAAAATAAAATATCCTCACTGTGAACTTATTTGCTTTCAATCACCAAAAATACCTTAAAACTTTTTTGACTCATTTCTATAAAATAATACTAGATTTCCAGACGGTTAAGATAGCATATTTTTCTATAAATAGCAAGAGCAGCTTAAAAAGAAAAGTATTGCATCTGACCAGAGAGTAGCAGAGGATCCAAACTTTACGGAAAGCCTTCAATCTTTGTGAAAGGTAATACAAAAACCAATTAAATCTCACTATTTACCACTCTACAAACATTAAAACATTTGGTCAACAGTCTCTTTTGTATAATTGCAAGTGTTTGATTTTGCAACCCGTCCCCCCACCACACACACACACTTAATTATTAATTGTTCTGAATTTTATTGACCTGATGGCGGGCAGTCAGAGCCTTAGTATGTAATTCAGAAGAACACAGTACTGTTCCTACTGATTGGCAAGTTATTTGACTTATCTTCATTTGTGTTTTCTCATCTTGATTAGACCTTTCTACAGGGCTGATTAGAAAAAAGAAAGAGAGAAAAGGAACTAAATAAAATGTGTAAACTCTAAAGAACTTCTAGAAAGTCCAGGGTGATGTCATTATTCCTGGCCTTGATGGGATAAAAATATTATCTTAATCCACTACCAACTAATTATTGGTAAGTAAATGTATAACATATTGCTAGTCTCCTTTGTTAAGTAAAAGAGAAAAAGAAGGCATGCTAGGAAATCAGTAAGACAAGGATCAAAAGGCAGAAATGTAGGGCTCAAATGCATTATCTTACTTGCTTGTAAAAGTTATCAAGAACGTATCAAAGACTAAAAACAGAAGAGTTTAACTTCTTAATCAGGCATAGTGCAATTTACTTGGAAAATATAATGAACAGAAAATAACAAGAAGTAGTATTAACAGCCCTTACTTGTAAAAGCTGATCATAAATCCTGGCCTTATATGGAATTTATTGCTGCTCTTTTGGGGTTCTGATCAAACTATCTCCCTTATCTTTAACATTCCAGTTTTCTTCGTGTGGTCTATGGATCGAATCCCACTTCAACCTTCTCCTACAATTAAAACCCCATATCAGAGGATTCATCAGCCCCATTCCCTGTATTCTACAGGCATTTCTGTTCATTTGTCTTAGGAGGAAAATGCGAAGATAGGAGTGGAGACTGAAAAGGATACCCATGCATGACTTAGGGACTATGTTACTGAAAGACTGAGAAAGTTTGTGTACTTTTTGTGGTAGAAAGTGAACTCTACGTCCCTTATCTCTAGTCGACATGAATCGTGTGTGTGTGTGTGTGTGTGTGTGTGTGTGTGTATAACAAGGTTATAAGGTTTATAGATATTCTACACAATGTCTCTGGATTGGGAAGCTAATACCCACTTTCATCTTTTCCTTAAGAACTCAAACCATTCCTTTCTATCAGTCAAATGTCCAATTTCCTACTAATGTGATCTTCTTTATCTGTAAAATATTCTGAGATAATGCAGGCATTAGATTGGTGGCCTAGGGCAAATTCTAACTTCTCTCTCAGGGGCAGAATCTGCCAGGTAAAAATGATGGTATTACACTTACCTAAGCAGTACTTTCCTTGAGTTATTTTTTTCTTTTTCCAGCTTTTTAAAGGTATAATAGACAACTAAAATTATATAAATTTAAGATATATAATGGGATAATTTGATGTATGTGCATATTGTAAAATGATTATTACAACAAAGTTAGTTAACATGTCCATCACCTCACATAGTTACCATTGTGTGTGTGTGTGTGTGTGTGTGTGTGTGTGTGTGTGTTAAGAACATTTAAGATGTACTCTCTTAGCAAATTTAAAGTATACGATATGGTATAATCACCATGCTGCACATTATATACCCAGAACTTATTCATCTTATAACTGAATGTTTGTGCCCTTTGACCAGCTTCTCATCATTTTCCCCAGCCATCAGTCTCTGGCAACCTCCATTCTAATCTCTTTCTATGAGTTTGAAGTTTTTTAGATTCCACATATAAGTGAGATGATACAGTATTTGTCTTTCTCTGACTTATTTCACTTAACATAACGCCCTCAAGGTTCATCCCATGTTGTCTCATATGATAGGATTTCTTTCTTTTTTTTTATAGCTAAATAATATTCCATTGCATATATATACCACATCTCCCTTATCGATTCATTCGTTGATGGACACTTAGGTTATTTCCATGTCTTGGCTATTGAGAATAATGTTATTATAAACATTGGCGTGTAGATATCTCTTTGAGATAACATTTTCATTTCCTTTTGGATATATACCCAGAAGTTAGATTGCTGGAGTATATGGTAGTTCTGTTTAAGTTTTTGAGGAATCTCCATACTGTTCTTCCTAGCGTTGACACCAATTTGCATTCCTACCAACAATGAACATGTGATTCCTATAGCCACATTTTCACCAGCACTTGTTAGCTGTCTCTCTCTCTCTCTCTTTGTCTCTCACACACACACATACACACACACACACACACACATACACACACATTTATTTTTATAATACCTAACAGGTATGAGATGATATCTCACTCTGGTTTTGGTTTGCCTTTCTCTGATGATTAGTGATGTTGAGAGCATTTTGATATAGGCGGTTTATATATCTTCTTTAGGAAAATATGTATTCAAATCTTTTGCTCATTTTTAAATTTTATTTATTTGTTTGTTTGTTTGTTTGTTTGTTTGCTATTGAGTTGTATGATTTCTTTATACATTTTGGATATTAACCTCTTATCAGCTATACGGTTCACAGATATTTTCTCCCATTCCATAGGTGGCCTTTTCATTTTGTTGATGGTTTCCTCTGTTGTACAGAAGCATTTTAGTTTGCTTTTGTTTTTGCTTTTGTTGCTTGTGTGGCATTTAAACTGCTGAGCAATATGATTAGTACAAAGCAAGCAGAAAATATAGTGTAGCCATTTTTGTGATTATTTTTGCTTGCTCTCTCTCTTTTTTTTTTACCTAACTACCTGAGTGTTTCCTCAAGTCATTCACACTGTTTTGCAAGTTCTCACTAAGAAGAAGACAAAAGTGCAAAGTCCTAAATGAAAGAATACATTTTAGAAATCTGAAGCCTCATTGAACAAACTTAAAACTTTTCTAACGCTAAAAGAATCAAACCTAAATAAGATCATGTTGGTTGAAAAACAAAGGACTACCACAAAACACTCATTCTGAACCTTTGTTCTTACTCTCCCTGCCTAATTTGCCTCTTTTAGTATGGATATTGTAATGGCTCTTTAACTGCTTCCCTTTCTTTTGTATAATCCTTTGAATTCATACTGGCTGCCATTCTCCAACCTTCTCTTAATTTTTCTGTGCCTACCAATTTTCTTCAAGATGAAATTCAACCTCCTAACCCTGGCTACCAAGCTCTTGGCCTGGACACATGGCCAGCTGAATTTCTCAGCAGAGAATTTCTCAACAGCCTCATTTCTCCCTACATTCCCCCAAACTACAAATTCTAAACCATTTTGCAGAGCCCCTTACATTTCTCAGATACATTAGTCTTTTTCTGATCTCTTGGCCTTTTCAATGTTTTTCTTCTTTCTTTTTTATTACAAATCACTTCTTTATTTACTAAATCCTTCAAGACTCATCACCTCCTCTGCACGGCCTTCCCTGGCACCCTCTTCCTCAAACTCAGACTGAATTAGATCATTCCTCTTAAAGCTCTCGTAAGACCATTATATAGTCTTATTTTGTAAGAAATCATGTTATTTCTTCTAGCATGAGAGCATCTTGAGGGCAAAAATTACAGTCTTTTCATCTCTAGGAATTGTGCAAAATAGACGTTCAATGAATATTTGCTGAATAGCATAATTAGGGAGGGGATATCTTAAAAATGATAACCATATTTTATAGAGTGCTTGTTAGATACTAAGAGCTATGTATGAATTCTTAAATTTTATTTTCTCAAAAATTCTCAAAGTAGTTTACTACAATCATCCTCATTTTATAAATGAGGAAATTTAAAAACAAAGAGGCAACAGTAGAATTGCGTTCTGTTGTGCCTGAATATATTTTCTATAAAAGACTGCTATTTAGAATATATTAAATAGGCTGCAATGAATTATTTCCTGAAATATACTACAGCCCAAATGTGCCTCAGCTATTGAGAATGACCAATGTTGAATACTTGTCACAGAAAGAGCTTAGTCCTCACCCTGAATTTAGGAGGTCAGGAGGAAAGAGAGTGGGAAGAATAGAAGATTACAGAGGAAACAATTTAACTCAGGAATTGAAGATGAAAGTGTTTAGGACCAAACGGGAAGGAAGAATTACTAGGCAAATACCTCAATTGGAATTTTCCTAGTTCTTTTTAGGATCAGCACTGTTGTAACATTAAAGGAGTTCCTCTTCCCATTTGCTCCTATTTCATTCCCCAATTCTTTTTTCTATTTATTGACTATCTAGGGTTTGAAATGCTGACTGCAAGCCCCATGGAAGTATAATGATTTTAAAACTGGTTGTGCTGGTAATGTACTCAGGTTAAGGAATACAGTCTCTCCTAAGCTCCATGTCATTTGCCATGTTAACATGAAATTCTGAGCCATGAATAGCACACAAGTCAAACTTTCCTAATGACAGCAGCCCTTTATGCTGTCCTATTCCATACTTGCATAATACAGGATGTGTTGTTGATGATCAAACAGTCATGGACATCACTGTCTGTTTCCCCAAGTTCCATCAACCAAAGTGGGATGGGTTACACAACCAAAACATTTACACTGTTATTTGTGTCTTACTATGTTTAGCTTTGGATCACAAAGTTTGGTACATCAGCTCTCCTGTTTTTAAAAGAGAAACCAGGAAAATATTCAAGCAGGTTAGCATTTTGCTGACAGCTGGCAAGCTCTGGGTACTTATTTCCTGCTCTAATTTTTCAGCTACTTTTAAATTTTGTTTGTTACTGTGGTAGGTTCTTAGTAACAGACATCTCCTTGGTTATTTGTGCAGAAAAATCTCTAAGATGGCACAATGTAGTCATTCTTACTAGCATGGTGGCCTACCTATTGGTAGAAGAAATTTTTTCAAGTGATGATTTTTCTACTCTTTAAATCCAAGTCAACAATTATTGAACCTCTGCATTTGTAAAGCATGTCTTTTATTTAATTATATATTTTAATTCCTGTCTCATTTACTATGAGTAATAATAATAGTTATTAATTTTTGTGCCAGTTCTGGATCGGTCTCTTTATAAACTTTGTTGCATTTTACCCTCACAATAATTCTGCAAAGTGAGTAGGGACCTTAATTTCCTCCCCCTTTTATAGGCTAGTCTATGATTCTGTGAAGTTAGGATACTTGCCGCTTAATATGTCGATTGAGATTAATCTAGCCCTAAAGGTAAAGAAAAAGTAGAGGGAGAACAAGAGTGTGAAAAAAGTGTTATATTGGCTCAAGTGAAGAGAGATCCTTCTGAGGTGAGGAATTAGTCAGGTTTTACAGAAGATGGATATTTGTGAAATATCTTATGGATATAGATACGAATTGAGGCATACATTGGAGATTCAAGCAAAGAGCTAGAGCAAAGGTAATAAATGAGAAATACTCAAAATATTCCTAGAGAACAGCAAGTGGTCAGATCATTTGGACTAAAATGGTAAAGTACATGCTGGGAAAAATTAGGTAGAAGACTACAAAATCATATTGAAGCCATGTAGTCCTGCTTCTTGGATACTGAATTGGTAGTAGGTGTAGAATGCATCAGATTAGGAAGAGGCTAGAAATAGTATAAAATGGTTATACGAATTTTTGCCATAAAAGCCCATACCAAAGTGTGATGACAACACTTTTGTTTTCCTTTATTCACTACACACGGAATCCAAATTTGTGTGGGGTTTTCCCACACCAAACAATTTTGCAACAGGAGCTGCTTACCTAAAATCAACTCAGTTCTGGTACTATCTAGCTGAAGTTTGCATCAGTTCCCACAAGACTCCCCCCACATCCCACTTCAGACCCCAATCACAAATCCAGGTTCTTAACCTGTGGATCAACCACAGTCACATGGGTAGGTAAGTCTCCTGACACATAGATCTGTGCATAACTCCATTTTACTTTTCTATCAATTCCTGACGCCTTCCTTTAAAACAGAATCTTAAAAACATTGTACAACACCGATCTCTGAACTGGTATATGTACCTGGTATAGAGTAAAACAACAGGAACTTTCCTTGACTTTTACTGGATCACAGAGCTGGTCAATTGCTAAGAAAAATTCAGGAATATTCCATTGGCATGCTGTGTGAAACTGACATCTTATGTTAGAGCAAATATATTAACAGTGTTTTGACAATGAGACCTCACAGTTCAGGTTAGTCTTTATGGCAGAAAAGGTTAAAATAGCAATATAAATGCAATGGTTTGGGCTATGTCTGCTCTTTCAATAATCATTATCCTTAACAACTCCCAAACATTTATTATATGCCAGGCACCGTTCTAATACTGGGTGTGCAATAACTCATTTAATTCTCATAGTAAACTCATGAGATAAATACAATTTTTATCAGGCCCATTTTTTAGACAAGGAAGCTAAGACTCAGAGAGATGAAGTAATTTATATAGGTTCTGAGTCGACACATTGGAACAGGCTTCAAATGCAGGTAGCTCTGAGTCCAGACCTTTTCCAGAACTCCTAATAAGCTATATAATGCTCACGACTATATTATCTGACATGACCTGGGATAACAAGCATTCGTTTTTATTGACATTTTATTATTATCCATCTTACCCTATAAGTACATTTTTCTGAGTATAGCACTGATTTTATTTTCTAGAAAAAAAAAAGATCTGCATTTAACAATTTCTGAGGTAATGGGTAAAGTGAAACAAACAACCTTCCTTTTATTTTTCAAGAAGTATTCTACTTTACAATACATAAAGATGCTTTTCATAGGCTACAAAAGACAATTTAAAAAAAAAAAACTATTGTATTAATCCTTTGCTTGGAAACATTATTAAAATAAATGATCATTGAAAGGATGAAAAAGGTAGATATTTTAACCAGATATGCACTGAAGTGCTTGTTAATAAATCAAATTATTTAACTAAAAAGCATGTGCAGCTTTTAAAAAATAGATTTAATTTAATTTGATGCATTCAATCATGTTCTAAAGTCCAACCTAAATAAAAGGAAAAAAAACGAAAAAAATATCCTATAATTGTGATCACCACATTTACACTTGATCTTGGCCAAAAGGCCGAGAAGCGATAATGATCACCACATTTATTCTCCTAAAGATTCTCAGTTTTTCTTAACGTGTGCCAATCTGAATTCTAGAGGAAGTGGGACCTAAGCATAAATAACAAGTAGCAATAATATAAGCTGATACAATTTATCTATGTAAAATACAGAAAAACTTGATCAATTAGTTATTATTTCCCCCATATATGTGTCTATCCAAGGAGTCTCAATTACAAAGGAAAAATGAAAACAAACAAAAAACTGGGCTTGACTTTTATTATCTGTAAAATGGGGGATGGAGATGATTCCTTCAGCTTCTGTTGATATGTGTTGAATACACACACACACACACACACACACAAATCTGCATTTGATGAATTCTTCAATTCACCCTGATTCTCCTTGTGAGAAGTATTTTAAGGATAATTCTTTATTTAATAATTTAGAAATTCTTTCTTAGATTAACTCAGGGGTTATGAGTTTATGACAGTGTTTCCCAAATTTGCATGGTTATAAGAATCACCCTAGTGTAATTCTTAGGTCTTTCACTCTGGAAATTTCCTTGTGAATTCATGTTTTAATATCAGGTAAAGCTTATGATCAATCAAGTTTGGGAAATGAGAAACTAGCCTGGTAGGAAAAACTCAAATTTTTGGAATTAAAATATCCCTTGTTTGCTGTAGTGAAGAAGTGGGGGAGTCATTTAGTCTATAATTAAAAGCATCCTTGACTATTTAGAAATGTTGTCTAAGATTGAGAACATTTCTCTACTATTTTGCATGGAAATATAAAAGCTATAGTTACCTCTTAGAATAGAATATATTTATCCTCCTTATGTTATGGATGAGGAAACAGAAGGTGGAGGGTAAATGATTTGAGCAAGGATAGAATTGAATATGTGAAGTAAAGGAACATTTATCAAAGTCATACTTATATCATCCAGCAATTCCTAAATGATGATTGTCTATCAGCCCATGTTTTCTCTAAAATATACTCCATTTCGCTCATAAAAGTTGTTTTATTTTAAAGCTAGTTACTCAAATGTTCTTTTAAAAAAATGTAATGTTTTTCTGCTGATTCTAGAGTTAATTTTTCTTGTCAGTAACAAAAGGTGGAAAATCTCTAAATCTCTGATCTTGTTTTTTCAATGCCTCACCCTGGATTCACTGAGAAATTGATGGGAAAATATAAATGGTTACGGGGCCTAATAGAAACATTTTGTGGGGAACCCCACAAAACAAGGAAGAGTGAGCATTCTCAATGGTGTACAGAACTAGTGAAAACTGGCTCAGGTGTTTTACAAATACTGGAGTCTCCTGAAGCAGCCACACTGCTCAACAGAGTGAGGAATAGCAACATAGGTGATGCAACAAAACCATGCATAATTCAGGTTGCTGGAAATACAAAGGCAGAGTTCTGGTCTTCAAAGAGTTCATAGTCTGATACATAAACTAATAGACTACTATACAGTTTTAATATAAATACATACACAGTAACTATGTAAATTTTAGAACATTATTTAAAACAGCCATACATTCTTCGACACACCACCCATTGAAAGGTAGAATCTATTTCCCCTCCCCTTAAATCTGGGCTGGACTGTGACCACCTTTAATGCAAAGGAAGTCTTGTTGCAGTTTCCTGAGCTCAGTTTTAAGAGGACTGAAAGCTTTCTGCCATGGTCTCTGGGAGCTTTATGCTGCCATGTAAGAAGCTCTATTGACCTGATGGGGACATCACATGGAGAAACATTGAGACCATGTGGAGGAAGAGAGAGAGAGACTCTTCTGAACCTGTCTTTCAGCCATCCCCATCAAGGTGCCCAACTTGTAAGTAACACCATATTAGAGCCTCAAATCTGCTCAGCTACCAGCCAAATATCACCAATTCAACACGTGATGTGTAAAGAATGAGCCAGTTGAGCACTGCCCAAATTCCTGACCCCACAAAATCATGAAATATAACAAACTGGTTGCCATTTTAAGCCACTAAGTTTTGGGGTTGTTTGTTACACAGCAACACATAATCAGAACAAAGACAGTAATTAATTCTGTCTGATTCAGAAATACTCCCTTAAATAGGGTGAAATCCAAGTCTGGTTTTGAAGGGTAAACAAAATTACCTAGGCGACTAATGAGGAAAAGTCACTTCAGGTTGATGAACAATATGAAAGGAGACGGAAGAACTTGGAAAAATTTGGTGTATCAGAATTTCTCAGTATTTCAGAGGGAAAAAAAGTAGAGACATTAATGGGAGGTTGAGAAATAGGCTAGAGAAAGATGGACCAGAAAAAAGAAAAGATCTCATATGTTAATCTCTTTATACTAGATATCTTTACATATTTATACAGAAAATGATTAGGAAGATCTTTCAATCATCTAAAGAAAGATGATAAAGACCTGAAATACAGCAGTGGAAATCAATATTAAGTCATTTTAAAATCTTAAGTCATGTAAGGACTGGATTGGATGGATGTAGAAGGATTAAGAAAAAGTATTGACTAAATCCCAAATTTTGGATTTAGTAACTGAATACTTGCTACTAATAAAAAAAAATGGAATAGGAAGAAGAGACATTTGGATTATTAGACTTCAAGTTAATTTTTGGATGTATTGACTATGAACATCTGTGGGTCTTCAGCAGTGGAGAGAAGTGCAGTCAGCAACAGGATGAAAACATTCTACAGCTTAGGGTTTTCACTTTTTACACACACAGAGGTATTGGAGTTGTGTGTAGGTGATGGTTAAAAAAAAAATGCAAAGATGAAACAACCGATAGAGAGCAAGTAAAGTAAGAATGGAGATTACAAACAAGAGTACAACACAGAGTATAAGAGGTGGGGAGAGGGGGGGAAATACACATAAATAAACTGAGAAGATCCAGTCTATAAAATATGTCATGGAAGCCATGTTGAGAACTACATTGTTCACTTTAATTGCTTAAAACTCACTTTACCTTACCCACCCAATAATCTAGACTTTATTTCGGTGCACTGGGATTGAGCTGCTAGTAATATCTAAATGTTATATAAATCTAAATAACTATGGATTTAAGTCTGGAGGTGGCAAGACTATAAATATATGTAATTACATTTTTCTTATATGTGTATATTTATTCTATACTGTCCACACGAATGCCTTTAAAATAGCCTTTTCACCACTATAATATGAAAAATGACCTACTTGCCTACTGAATTATCAAATGATTCATTGCTTCTTTTCAGTGCAATATCACAAGCCAAAAGAAACATAAATAGTCCGAATTTGTTTTACTCTATAAAGTAACAGCATGTTTCTAAGTTATAAAAATAAGTTAGAAAATTATCAAATTAATGCATATGACATTGAGAATTTTTCACAAATGAAGCAGAAACTGAGAAAATAACTTGAGCTGAATTTTATTTTATTAAGAACTATTTGCTTCTGTCATTCTCAATAAGTGAATATTTTGGTTTAAACACCTTTTCTAATAAGCAACTTGTTTGCCTTAATCTCCATGATTGGGAGAAGACATTTTGAAAAGAGAAAAATTCTAAGACATGACTTTACAAGTCCATTTTTTTTGTTGTTTAGAGTAGAAATATGATTTTTTCCCCTCATTTTTCTAAAGATCAGGATTTGGGAACCAAAAATTTTCACTTCATTTCTTATTTTTTTCTGAGACCTTCAATCTCCTTTAAACAGAATATGGCCAATTCCTAGTTGTGGAATAACCACAAGACAATTAGAAGTTAAATTGTTGAGCAGCCCGCATCTAATTAAAGTCTCTCCATTTTAACTATTTTATTTTTAGCATCTGAAGCAGTTTGTAGCTCTTCTAGGCTATAATCATGTTTATTTAAGAGTAGTGCAGTCCTCAGTGAGAAAATAAGAAACCTACCAGAACTGCTATACTGAATAGAAGAAAACAAGAAGATGGGTGGTATGTTTACTGTACCTTTCAGTTTATGATTTCCTTCAATTTACTGTACAAATATTTCAATCTGAATGGGTTTTCTTTCCATGTCATCAACAAGTGTATCTATATTGATTTAAGAAGTTATTCAAACATTTTACTTTTCAGAAAGTTTGAGCTCATAAAGTTCTGAAGATGCTGAGTAAGTTTTATTTTACAAGTCATTCTAGAGTCACCATGTCTAAACCTCTCAGTTTTCACCACCTCAGGGATGATGTAGATACCTGATCACTGCACTGTACACCTGAAGCTGAAGCTAAACAACAATGAATGTAAACTACAATTACATATGTATGTATGTATGTATATATATATATATATATATATATATATACATATATATATATATGTATATATATATGTGTGTATATAAATATATATAAGTGGAGTACAGCATTAGGAATAGAGACAGTGGAAATGTAATGGCTGTGTGTGATGTCAGAGGGGTAGTGGATGGGGGAGGGGGGTTTATCACTGTGTGAGGGATATAAATGATAAATGTTTAACTATTACATTGTTTTGTACACCTGAAACTAATTTAAAAAAAGGTTTTAAAAATGAAAAATAAATAAAACTCAGTTTTTCTAACATAGGCGAAAGCAATATGAATGAAGATTTTTGTCATATCATTTCCCAGAGAGTAAGGACTATAACCTAGAAGTTCTTGCCTATTCCTTCTGAATATCATCATTACATCATATTAGCAAACATTCCTTAATTACCTACTGTTTTACAGCCTCTGACCTATACCCTTCACATGGATTGTCCTCTTTAACTGTCAGAACAACTCTATGATTAGGTAATGTTACAACCTCTCTCTCTTTTTTTTAAACTAATAAATGAACTGTGTTTTAAGTGGGTAGAATACGCTAGTTGTTAACTGGCAGAGCAATATTTTGAATCCAGCAGTTAAATCTCATTAATTTTACACTCTTCATGTTATTTTTAGTGTAAAGAACTTCAAAATAAGCCTTTTTTCAGGATAACTATTTGAAAAAAAAAAGTCTTCTTATTACCAGTGGCTCTGTTTAAATGGAGGCAGCATAGAGAAATAGTTGAAGTCCTTACCAACAAGCACTGTTACCTTAGACAAATCCCAACCTTTGATATTTCACCATCTGTAAATGGGGATACTATGGGTACTTTCTTCCTGGGTTGTTATGTGGATTAAATAAAACATAAAGTATTATTACATACTTAGCACACTGCTCAGAGTTTCAAATTTTTCAATTAACTTTCAAATGCTCTTACTTTGTGTTGGTGTTATTCTTGCTATCATTATAAATTGCAAATGGTAAGCTCATGACAAAATTCAGTTTGGCTCACCGAGTACTGTGGAATCAATAGTAGTCTAGTTCCAGTGATAGATATCTGATAGACAAATATAAATGTGCTTTTCTTTGGAAAGAGAAATACACGGATATTTAAAAAAAAAATAATTGAAGAGCATTCTAAAGCTGGTATTTGGGAAACTGCTAAATTGAACATAAGCTAAATATAGTAAAGGTGGTGAGTGGTGAGGAATGAGACAGTATCGTGAGAGCTGTTATTGAATTTATCAAACCTGGGAAGAGGTGGAACAGACTAACTTCTGCAGTAATCATTAGATGATAAACTTAACCATGAATTTGTTTTGTCACTAAAAAACCTTTAAAATATTATAAATGACATTAGATATGACATCAAAGAGTTGGTAAATAATTAACTGTGGATACTGGAGCAGAGGAGTGATGTGAGAAAATTGGTGTTAGAAAGGCAGACTACATTAAAAGGGAAAAGCCTGGTAGAAGCAACATTAGTTTAGGAGGGTTTTGGAAAATCAGGCCTCCTTTGATGGGAGCTTGGAACTATTGTGGTGATGGCAGGAATAAAGATGTGCTAGGTTTCTGCAGTCAAATGCTCTACCACTGAGCTATACCCCCTCTATGATGTGCTAGATTTCTATCTGAACTAGAGCAATGACTCTACTGGCTGAATTTCAGACTAGAGAAAAAGGCAATGGTCGCTGAGTGTGGCACTTTTTGGTATGCCCTATATCATTTCCTCAAACCTTACTCGTGAACACAGAATGTGATATATAGATGATGTAGTACCTGAAACCTGTGTAACTTTACTAACCATTGTCACCCTGATAAACTTCAATAAAAAAATTTTAAAAACTATATGGTATACGCATAGTAGCAACAACAAATCTTACTGGGTAAGTGGCCACTTTGCCTAGTTCTAGAGATTACATAGACTTTTTCTTATACGAAAATGTTTTTTTTCCCCTGCCTTATCTCTTTCTCATCCCTGTGAGCTTTTTCCAGACAAGAATCTTCCTCTATGACTATTATCCTATCACAGAGTGAAGCTATTATAAGCCTGGGTTCACCTGCATCAGAATTCTTTAGGACGCTTACAAAAAAAATATAATAAATGCAGATTTCTGGGCTCTACTTCATGACTATTACATCAGAATCTCTGGAAATGGTCTTTGAGAATCCATAATTTTAACACGCTCCCCAGGTTATTCCAATACATGTCATAGTTGAGACCACTGATTTTTGGAAATGAGTTTAGAAGAGAAGAAAATAATGTCTATGCCCCTACACTAGCCTGTATGCTTTTCAAAGATAATCTATCAATGTGCTCTAACCACAAAAATTTTGTGTTGCTTTAAAGAACAAATCATTTATTTTTATCTTCACAGGTCTGTGGACAGATCAGGTTTGACAAATCTTGTGTGGACCGGGCAAATCTTTTAGCTCTGGTCCAGTCGAGTCAGCTCTAGCTGTTGCATTCTGAAATGCTTTTTTTATGGCAATGGCAGAAATGCAAGCACATTTAGAGCTTCTGCCTTCCTCAAGTCCACTAACATTCTCTTGGCCAAAGGAAGTCACATGGGCAAGCCCAAAGTCAAGAAGAATTATACTTCACCTGCCCTGAAGCCATGGCAAATGGGAATTTATAATACGACTAGCGTGGAATGATAACATGGAGCCCATAAATTCATCTACCACTATGTTTTAATCATGCTTGTATTCATGCTTTCCAAGTGATTCCTTGGCACAAAGAAGTGATTTTAATAAGCACTCTCTGAACTAAACAGCATAGCTAGTATTTCCATCAACAATGTGGCTAGAAGGACACGGTGAGAGAGATAATATGGAAATGATATGTGAGCAGGAGATATTCACTGTACACTGTGCATGTGGATATCCAGTTTGGATCTTAGAATTTATGTGTAAAATCTAAGCACACACACACATATATATATATATATATATATATATATATATATATATATATATATATAATAAAATTTTATCTTTAATTGTGGGAAACTTATCATAAAATAAAACCCACCATCTTAACCATTTTTTAAGTGCACAGTTCAGTAGTGTTACTTACATTCTCATTGTTGTATATTCTCAAGAACTCCTTTCATCTTATAAACTGAAAATGTGTACCTACTAACTAGCAACCCTCCCATACTCCTTTCCTCTAGCCCCTGACAACCACGACTCTACTTTCTGTCTCTACAAACTTAACTACTTTAGTTAACTTGTATAAGAGAAATCATCGAGTTTTTGTCTTTTTGCGATTGGTTTATTGTACTTAGCATAATGTTTTTAATATTCCACATGTTATATCATGTGCCAGAATGTCCTTCCTTTTTAAGGCTGAATAGTATTCCATTGTATATTTATGCCACACTTTATTTACTCATTCACTATTGATGTACACTTGTGTTGTTTCCATCTTTTGACTATTATGAATAACGCTGCTATAAACATGGGTATATAAGCTACCATATTTCTTATACTCACATTATATATTGTGGCCAGACTGTGGCATTTGTGGTCATTTAGACAGTTTTTCTTCATATTATTAAAATCAAAACACTTATAAATGTTAGAACATGAATTGGGAAACTGTCATCTGTGGACCAAATCCACCCCACTGCCTGTTTTTGTAAGGTACCAGCTATGGATTCCTTTTATATTTTTAAATTGTTGACAAAGACGAAAAAAATAAAAAGGATATGTCATAACATGAAAATTATCTGAAATTCAAATTTCAGTGTTTATAAAGAAAGTTTATTAGAATACAGCTACACTCATTCATAAACATACTATCTATGGCTGATTTTGCACAACAGCTGGGTAAAGTGGTTGCAACAGAGACAATAAGGCCTGCAAAGCCTGAATACTTAACCATCTGTTCCTTTATAGAAAAAAAGTTTGCCAATTCCTGTTTTAGGAATCAGTCACAATAAGCAGCAAAGAACAGCTTAGAAGCTGCATTCATTCTTACAGATCATTGATGTGGCAGTTTAGCAATATGCTATTTTGACAAATTGAATCTAAAAAAAAGTATTTCTAATTTTGTGATATTCCCTTGAAGCCATGTATGCTAGGTCAGTTGTATAGACACTTACTTCATTAAACTAAATAGTCTTGTGGCATAATGCTGTCTTGAAAATAACACCATGGTTCTAGAATATTCATCTAGCTGGAGCTATTAGAATGAAATGGATAATAGGACAGCATGAGAAGAGCGTGCAGGCCAGAGAGGGGACTCTGAACGAGCTTGGAGTGAGAAAAGCCTGGGGCCTGGGAGAACTGAATGTCATCTCCGACCGTGAAAAGGAGTTTTACAGCAGTAGTTCTCTCTCTCTTTTTTTCCCTAGAAGTCTCACTGGAAATTTTAAATTATGAAATATGTCATTCACAATATCCTTGGCACTACAGGAATTAATTATAATAATTAGTGAGCCTTACCTATGTCCCAGCCATTGTGCTAAACTAAACCCCTGACACATAGTGTTGTCTCATTTTATCCTATCCCTAAACCCAATAAAGACAGATGTTAACTATTATTATTCATCCTTACCAGTGAGGAAACGAATGCATAGTGAGGTTGTACATCCAGTCAAAGGTGGAGCCAGGGCTTGATTTGTGTCAGGCCGACTCTAGGCCAGTGCTTTAACTATGAGAAACAGGGATCTATGCCTTAGCCAAGCTACTTGGGTAATCCCGAGAGGGCTGGACCTAAGACGGTCTGCTAATACAGAGAGCAGCTGCAAAACACTGACGCACCCCTAGAAACACTACACAAATGGATCAATTTGTAACCACAAACTGGTGTCACCCAGAGATTTCTTCAAACAGTAATACAATGAATTTGGGCTTGTGACTAGAATGTCAAAAAGCAAAGCAAGGAAACCGGACGGGAGGAGACTTTGAGACCCCAGTTTGGTGTTCAACCTCAGTGACCTCTCCTAACCCCCACTCTGAGATTAGGTTTTAAGGTTTTTTAGCGTCATCATTCCATGATTCTGAAGCTTTCCACGCTTTGACATGTCTATTCCTTTGTTTTCTTCTTTCGCCAAGGTCTACCTCATCAGTAGTTTGCTTCACACAACTCTCAATAATCTTCAATTGTTCTCCAATCATTTCACATCTCCCAGTCTCTCTCCATTAAGCTTCTTGAACAAAATGTTAAGCCCTGTGAAGGACAGAACTTGATTTTCTAAGATTTTTGAATATCTCTCCATTCCTTTTTTCTCTCCTCCCCCTCCAACCTCTCTCTCCTTATAATTCCAATTTATGGGATATTGATGGGTACAAATACTTTATAGTACCCCACGAACTTAAACACCCAATGTGTACAAGTCCTTTGACAGAGTCAGCCAATCAACTCTAAGGCAATACTTGTTTTCTGTCAAATTTCTCTGAAATTACTGTCCTCTACTGTGTTTCCCTGAAAAAAAGACCTAACCAGAAAATAAACCCTAGTATGATTTTTCAGTATGACATCCCCTGAACGTAAGCCCTAATGTACCTTTTGGAGCACAAATTAATATAAGACCCAGTCTTATTTTGGGGGAAACATGGTAGCTCAGGCACTCTCCACCTGGCATCTGTGATGACCTCCTAAAAGTTCTTTCACCTCTCAGATAATTTTCACTCTAATCCACTCATCCTAGACACTGATGTCAAAGTACCCTTTGAAACTTGTCACTCAACTTAGGTCTCCCTTAGCTGCTGTGCTAAATACCTCATTTTATAGTTCTTTATTGTTCTTCCCAGATGTTGGCATTTTCTACAAATTGAAGGCAAGACACTTCACAAGCAAAAAGATTACGGCTAGCTTTATTGTCATACTCGCTTTATTGTGGTGTTCTGAAACTAAGTCCACAATATCTCTAACACATGCCTGTACATTCTTGTGATCTCTACAGTAGGAGGTAGCAGGTAGTGTAGCTTAACTCAGAGCATAGGCTCTATCTAGACTCAAAATGCTTATTGAATCCTGGTTCTACTATTTATCTGCTGCGAGACATGAGCAGGTTGCTTAATGTCTCTGAGCTTCAATTTCCTCATCTCTAAAATGGAGCTAATAACTACCATCTATATAGGATAGTTGTGAGAATTCAATGTGAAAACTTCTACTCACAATTTAAGCACTGCTTTATAGTACCTTTTTCATAGGAAATCTTAATGACTCTTAATGACTTTTCATTATTGTAATCAACATCATTATGACTCTAACATAGTGACTGGGTTTATGTGTTTTGGGCACCTTATATTCTGCTCTGAAAATCCAACCATATGCAGCCCTAAAGTTTTCCCTCAGTAGGATCAATAGCTGACATGTTTTTTGGCTGCCTGTGTCTGGATGCCTT
The DNA here is from genome assembly GCF_964194185.1 of Rhinolophus hipposideros. NCBI lineage: Eukaryota > Metazoa > Chordata > Mammalia > Chiroptera > Rhinolophidae > Rhinolophus > Rhinolophus hipposideros. The sequence continues at coordinate 35,142,015 of NC_138061.1, read as the reverse complement.
TCCATAGCCCCCATCTGAACTTGTCAAAGACTTTTACCAGTTCTTCAAGAAGGCCACATTTTCAAGGAGGCCATTCTGGACCTTTCCAAATGGACGTAATTTCTCCTTCGTTATAGCACTTCTTTTTTTAAAACTTCTCTTAAAGTAGTTTATAATAGCTAACAATCTATAAAACTATTTATATATACTTTTATGCTAATAATTCTTATAAGATCTTTGCAAATAATAAAAAGAGAGATTGAAATGGTGCTATTCAGGATTTTAATTTTTCTGATTCCTAAATAGAAGACCAAAAGAAATATTTTGTCTAGTTCTTGGTATTAATCAGGACATTTTGTTACAGGCAAAACAATTTTTTAAATTTAAATAAGAGAAGGAGAAGTTTTATCATATGATTTTAGAAGTGCATTACAGAACCCAGTTCTCAAATAGGGGCTAGAACCAAAATTTGAAAAATCCCAATCTCTCGCTTTCTCTCCCTCTCTCCCTCTCTCGCTTTCTCTTCCTCTCTTCTCTCTCTCTCTCTCTCTCTCTCTCTCTCTCTCTCTCTCTCTCTCTCTCTCTCTCACACACACACACACACACACACACACACACACACACACACACACACACAATTAAATAGCCCTTGGTGATATATTGCCTAGTTTCAATGAAATGCAGATATTAACTTACTCTAACTTGCTCCAGTTGGAACCTAATTGCAAATCTTTGAAAATAGAATCCAATTGGCCAGGTTTGGGTCAGATGCCTATCCCCAGATGCCATCACTGTGTCAGTCAGGAAGATCTCATCCCTGTAGATCAAGAGGCAGTTCCCAGAGGAAGGAGAACTCTGGTGAACTGGGCTGACAGTAAAAGGTATCTACTGAGCTTTTCAACTACTTTTGTCAACTAGTAAACATCATTAATAAATAATACCATCTTTAATAATATTTAATAGTGTTTTGTTCCATGTTTCACATATTTCGGAGGTAGGGGAAAAAAACTATTTTCTAAGTATAGGTTTAATGATCAAGTTCATAGAAATTCTGCTTTCAGTTAATGATTAAAGAAAAAAACAAAAATCAAAACAAACAAACAAACAAAAAACTAGATGCTTCATGAAATAAGGCTTCTGGTGATACTAAGTCAATGATAGGATGGTTCCTAAAAGGTGTTACAGGTTTTACTAAGAGTACACTGATTATTCTATAACATAACCCATCATGTCTCTGTTACTATGCAAATGGCTCTATGCAGGTGGTCTTTACAGTAAAAGCTAGCTAACTAAAAATTTCTGTATAACAGTGGGAAATAAGAAGCACTGATTTGCTAGTCCCCTAACATAGTATAATAATGTCTTCTCCCAAATTGCAGCCCAGAATGCCTACAGCTCTAGCACCTTGGGAAGTACTCAACAACCGTCGTAATATTTACTTTAGTTGAGGTACTAAGGACTTAAATGCCCAGTGAAAGACTGCAGCAAGTCTACAGGAGGCAGTGGGCCTTGCTCAGTGGATACAGAAATGCTTAGAAGGGGGTGGGGAATACTTAGAAGCAAAGACTTCTGGGTCCTAAGGGAGTTAACAGATCTAAAAATAATAGCATTATAGTCCAGGTAGGTATAATGGTAGTTGATTCATTTGGGAGTAGACTTAAAACTATAACCCTTCAGTTGTCAAGATTATTTATTTATTTTTTAATTAAAGTTTATTGGGGTGAGAATTGTTAGTAAAGTTACATAGATGTCAGGTGTACAATTTTGTATTACATCATCTATAAATCCCATTGTGTGTTCACTATCCAGAGTCAGTTCTCCTTCCATCACCATATATTTGATCCCCTTTACCCTCATCTACCACTCCCCACACCCTTACTCTCTGATAACCACTAAATTGTTGTTAGTGTCTATGAGTTTTTCTTTCTCATTTGTTTATGGGAGAAGTTAAGGATAAAATAAGCTGAATTGTGACCCATATGTACCACAGAGTGAATAAAGCCTAGGGAAAATTTTATTATTTCATGATTTCATTCTAAGAAATAGAACTATCTGCATTATACAGAACTTAAAGTTATAATGGAAGCCCAAATACCACCTGCTTAGGTGTAAACAATCCAGATCTAGACAACCAAGCAATTTTAGAAGCCAGACATACCACAATATTTTTACCATCATCCATTACCATTTTCTGTATTGTCCCAAGACAATTGTGGATTGTATTTGTTGGAATTGACAGGGTGGTTACCAGGTCTAGAAACAAAGGGGAATATGTAACACATGGTGTATTAAGGATGCATTCCAATCAATACTTGATAACCTATGCTGCAGACTTCATAGCCACCTTCTATTTTTCTACTCCCCTATTCTTTGGTCATTATGAAAACCATCTAGACCATCATTTCCCTATTCTTGTATTCTAGAATTTATCACATTGAATTGTCCCTGTTTATTAATTCTTTGCCTCCCACTGATAAAAAATTCCTTGCAAGCATAGCTTTCTCTTATTTACCTTTAATTTACAACACACACACACACACACACACACACACACACACACACACCCTAGATTTGTGTTTCCCAAACTGCATTTTCTGTGGATATTTCTTCCCTTTCCCTATCTCTGTACTTCTGCTGGGTACCCCTATCTCATGGCTTTGGCTCTTACTATTCTCTAACTCTTTCAAGGTGAAAAGTCACAATAGCTTCCTGCCATTCTTTTCCTATTAAACAATATTTCTTAATATTTCTCAGTGATTACTTAACTGCCCACAACTCTGTGACTAGCCCCTTCATTAAATTATTTTCAGCCAAACCCCTCTGAGTGGAATTCTGTTTCCAGCTGGCACCTTTTCTGTAGCAGATTGGCTTTGCTTTTTGCCTATTATTTTGAATATGTTACCTAGCTTGCCTCCCAATGTTTATCTATTTTAATATTCAGCATCCTCAAAATTTCTACTATCAGCCCAAAAGACTCCTTCCAGATGAGAAAAGAAAGAAAGAAAGAAAGAGAGAGAGAGAGAGAGAGAGAGAGAGAGAGAGAGAGAGAGAGAGAGAGAGAGAGAGAGAAAGAAAGGAAGGAGAGAGAGAGGGAGAGAGAGAGAGAGAAGAGATTTATCAACTACCTTACTTTAGAATTTGAAACATATCTGTGTTCAGTATTTCTGTTTGGAAGTATTAAGACCACATGTTAGTGAAATTAATTATTTTTTTTTCCCTCTCTAAGTAAAGGTAAAAGTAAGACAAACCAGAAACTGCTCTGTAATCTCTGACCTATAGGTCACTATTAAATTATAAGGTTAAATTTCTAAAAGACAGTGGCTTAACTTTAAGTTCCCTAAATCCCTAAACTCACTTCCTTTTTTAATTATATATTTTTTCTTCTTACACATTGTGCCATTATTGAATAACATGATAATTTTTCTTTTGATGCTTAAATTTGCCAAGTGAGAGCCCCTCCAGGCTGACTGCTACATTCTCTGACAGGACTCCATTAGTCTTTGAGTACTTCCTTGTTTTTTGGCACAAAAAAGCATTTGGGGCTTACCTTGTCCTTTGCCTGAAATCAGAAATTTCTTTTAAGAAATCCCCCCACCATTTTGTTCCCTAAGAGATAAATGATGTTCACAAATCAAGATCAGTACTCTAGGTATGTTTGTTATTACTGGACTGTCACAGCTTCTAGATTCTTTCAATACAGTGCACTAGAAAAAATTGATATTTTTTTAAGGCATGAATTCATAGTGATACTTCTGGCAAAGATCATCAATGGACACTAAAATCCATTGTATGAGAAGCCATCTGAGAAGTCGTTGGAAACAGGAAATTCACATGGTCTCAAATTATCTCCCCTTAGGTGGCTTATTGATCATAAAGGGGAAAAGGTGATTTTACAATGGAAAGATCTAGTAGAGACCATCTTAACCAAGTAATCAAACTTCACATCATCGGTAATGGAACAAATTGATCTTATAAGCCTCTTGATGTGATACAATTCGAAGTCACACCACCTGTGTAGTGAACTTGCCAAAAACGTTCGACCAGAAATCATCACAAGGAAATGATCAGATTAAAACAAATTGTGGTGCATGTGGTGAATGGCCTGGCCTTTTCATAAACTTTTCCTTTAAGTCTCAAGAAGAAGGAAAAAAAAACAAAAAACAGAAAATGAAAAACAAAAAAATGTGGGGCAGACTAAAAGGACATGACAAACAAGTGAAATGTATGTTTTTTTATTAGATCTGGTATTAAAGTGATAAAAAGCATTTGGGGGAAGCTGGGGAATTGACTACAGACTTCATATTAGATAATATTACCTAGGTTAACTTTATTATTTGATAATAATAATGCCAATAATAATGGTTATATATGAGCATGTTCCCATTCAGAGGAAATACTTGCTGAAGTATTTGGGGGAGCATGGCATAATGTCTACAATTTACTTTAAAATGCTTCGACAAAATATACATAGAAAAGAAAGAAATTGAATGGTAAAATGTTTACAGTTACTAATATTGGTGGAAAATGCTCATTGTATTATTTTCAACCTAAATAAATAAATAGATTAATTAATTAATTAATTAATTAATTAATTAAAAAGTAGAGAGTGTAGAGCCAAGGTATTCTCAAATAGGTTTAATTCATAAGTATTGGTCAACTTGGAGGATTAGCAACATTTTGAAGTTGATTCCAGGAGGGGGCAAAAAAAGTCCCACAGAACTGAAGGGAAAGAGATTAATATTTTTTTTAGATTAACATTTTGAAAATCACGTATTACTCTAACTAACATTTATTGAATACCTATTGTGTTTCAGAACCATGATAAGCAAGGTTAGAGTATAGGTTACCTAAACTTGGCAACATTCTTATGTGGTAGTTACTATTATTTGTAATATAAGGATAAGGAAAATAAACTTTAGAGAATTTATGTAACTTGCCTAAGGTCCAAAGCTAGTATAATATAAAGCTGGAGTCAGAGTTCAGCCCAGAGCTTTGAAATGCTTCTCCACTAGATATTATCAGATGAGAAAGGCTGGTTAAAGTCCAAAACCTTGGAATCTTGACTCAAGCGTTCTGTCTACCACTGACAAGTTGTCTGATCTTGGACAAATTTCCTAAAATGAGCATGATAATGATAATATCTACACCATAGATTAGTTTGGGAGAACTAAATCCATTGAAAACCTTTAGGATAGTACCTAGTATGTGGTAAAGGCTTGATAAACATTAACCATTAACAACGACTATGCTCATGGTTTTCATACATATTATCTCATTCTTATATATTCTATATAACAATCATGCAAGATAGGTTCTTCCCTTCCTTTTTTATAGCTACTAAAAAGAGGCAAAAGTTGCCATAAGTAGAGCCAAAATTTGAACCTAGATCTCTGGAACAGCAAAGACCATGGTCTTCCTGTTACCTGCATAGGGTTCCCAAGCCCGTTATCACCCTAGCATGTTCCTTTAAGTTCAGATTTTTTATTCTTCTTTCATTTAGTAAAATAAGTACACCAAAAAGGGTTCATTACAGTTACACTTTAGATCATCTTTCCTTTATTATATATAAAACAGTTATCCATAAACCTTCTCTTTGTTTTTAGTTCAAGAGAATTATCTTTCACAACAACATAGGAGTTAGTATGAGATTTTATAAAGTAAAAATTATAGTGGGAATTAACAATTTTTAGAATAGCTAGTTCTGGTTTAGACTTTAAATCCAGGAATATGCAGCATCCATTAAAATGCTTTTAACTTAGAAGCATTTGAAAGCAATTTAGCAGCATTTATTTTATAAACTTAATAATGAAGGCCAAATAACAATCAAGATTAGAGCCTATAATTAGAAGTTCAAGGTTATCACTAAACATACTTACATCATTGAAATTTAAGACATGAAAACAGAATCAATAAATGTTTTGGAGATACTCTTTTAGCTGTGAAGTGATAAATGCATGAAATTAGAATCAGAGAACTTGCTGGCGTTTATATGCATATATCTGACCCAACCCACAAGACCCCATTTACTGAAAAATATGAGTGTTTCATTGTGATTTTTCTCAAGCAATCAGGAAAAATTATAAATTTTTTTCTCCTTTAGTTTACAAGGCAATATTCTATAACCTGTTTCTGGCATTCTATATTATATTTAGAAGCTGTGGCATCCTATTAGAGAAGACAGATAGAGAAGAAGCCTTAAAGATAAGACGGATACAAGAATCAGCATATTATCAATTAAAATATCAATGTGAGTCATTTTTTAAAATATCAATTATAGCCATTAAAACCTCCTTACAGATCATATTTGGTGACTAGACACTTCATTCAATACAATCAGCATACATTTTGTATCTAATATATTTAGGGAATTTATCATCTTGTATCTTATATGGGTCATGGAAATCCATATTTAAGTAGTAAGAGGTAAGAAATGAAGACTATGACGTATGACTATGACAGCATTGACAGTAAGTCACTCACCAGAAGCCATTTTTGCTTGAAAAGCTTGCTCCCGCTTTTTAAATTTTCTGTGTTTAATTTCTAGGATAATTAATCAAGTGAAAATATCTGTAATAATAAAAATAACATTGGAAATGATTTGTACAAAACTGTCAGCCAAGAAATGGAACAGAAATGCAAATGAGTCAGAATTTACCAAAATGTTAGTCAAAAGTCACAGAAAGCAGTCACAATAAAGGGCTTAAAATTATGAAGTTATTTTCCTGGAAATTAATAATTTACCATTAATTAAAGAAAATGTTTGATGTGTTCTTAATGCATTTTTTTACTACTTCTTTTCCCTCACTCCCAATTTTTGTAAATTAAATTATGTTTTCTTTGTCTCTCCTGCTTCACCCTCTCTCCCCTGTTCACCTCTCTCTGGCTCTTGTTCCTCAGTGACATCTCTGCTCAGCAGATGTCCCCCAGCCCTCCTTTCTTGTCTGTCTGAGCCAGAGCATGCCATCCCATCACAGGCTTGGATTCAGATCTCAGTGCCCCTTCCATCATTCCCAGGACCTCTTTTTCATAGATGCTAGCAATTAGCATGCTACACAGACAACTTTTTCTTTTCTTTTTTTTTTTTTTTAACAAAGATTATCTGTGAGATTAAAATGTTTCTATTAATCACGGGAACAAATAGCAACTACTTGATCAGTTCTCACAGGAAGCAAGCTATTATAATATTTTTAAATGGAAATTTTTAAGTGTCCAACTTGTTTGATACTTGAAGAGATCTTATGAATGTCATTACATTTAATATATGTGTCATTTATTTTTCATGGAAATTTAAGAATTTTTTTTTTTAATTCACATATTCTCTATTTGCTTTTTATAAAAATTAATAGAAGTCCAAAGCATGTCTAATTAATTTCTTATGAATTTAGTATTCATAGGAATTTTTGGGGAGATTTATTTAAAATGCAAATCTTATGTCCTCTCAACCAAATATCATGATTCACCCAGACTATGGAGTTTACAGTTTATATAGACTCTTGAGCAACTCTTATACGAGCAGCCCACTTGGAGGAACATTCACATCATTAGTAGGATTGTGAGATCAAGACAAATGTCATCAGACAATTTGTTCCTTAAGTAGACAGCTGTGCACTGGTTCTTGGTAGAAATTTGAAAATCCTGCCAAGGAAATTGGTCTCATTTAGAATGTTGGTGTGAAGACCTGCAGCCATAAAAGAGATTAGAGAGTTCAATTCTGTAATAATGACAGAGAAGAAATACGAATGGGCAATAAACACTTTAAATAAAGTCAACTTCATTAATAATCAGTGAAAAGCAAATGAAAACAATGTGTCAGCCATTTCACCCATTTATTTGTTAAAAATTAAACATTGGTAGTATCTACCACTGGGAAAGATGCAAGGAATTGAGTCCCATTGCAAATATTGATAGTAGAAATATAATATGTCAGAGACTATTGGCAGGCAATTAACAATATCTGTCTAATGTTAAAGATTCGTTGAAGAAAAACTTGTATGTATTAACAAAGGAATATACAAGAATGTTTAGCATCGCATTGCTTGCAAGAATGCAAAGTTAGAAGCATGTCTTCAATAAAGAGGGAAATGAATAATAACCCAGGCACATCTGTACTACAGAATAGTATGAAAACTTTTTAGAAGAATGTGGCAAATGCCCATGTATTTCATTTTAAATATGCTCCAAGACGTAATTAGTAGATAAAAAAAAGAAAACAAAGACAGTTAATATAGGACTGTCCCATTTACACAAGAAGAATAGATATAAAACATTTAATAGTTATGAATAGACAAGCGAAAGGGTTTGGGGAAGGGGCAGGAAATCATGAAGGAAGACTTTCAATCTATATATTATTTTTTACTTTTTTACATTAATATTTTTATTTTTCTATTTTTTACAACAAAACCATATTTGTATATTACTTTTGAATTAAAATAAAAGGAGATGGAAGAAAATAAGCAACAAAGTCCAAAAATAAGCAGATTTTAAACTATTACATATAGTAAAGCCTCACAAATTCTTAGGAATTGAGAGGAGTTTGCCTATGGGACATTTTTTTTTAAAAGGTGTTTTGCTCTTGATAGTTCAAGAGTCGTATCTCTTATAAACTAAGACATGAGAATAAATAATATGAAGTCTATCAATAAAAAATTTAATTCACGGAAGACAATTCTATATAAAAACGTGTCATTATCAGAAAGAGAATTTTTGCCTAGAGAAATTATTGGTAAAATGTTTTGCTGTGAATATCAAGATAGCAAGGGAACCTACAGGTATAAAAATAGTATGCTTTGTTAGGATATTATGGCTACCTCTTAAATTTTATTTTGTTTTAGTTTCTATTGCTATAATGGTGTTTATCCACTAACTACTCTAAAAGAATGACTCAGCCCCGAATTTTCATTGCATTAAAACCATTTGAAAACAATCATTTTAGTCTGATTTTTTTCTTGCTTTATAAAATTCTATAGATAAACAAACAAACAAAAAACCCCAAGTCTTTTAAATTTAGTAAAATATATCTAGGCCATTTCAGAATTACAAAGTCTGAATCAGTACAAACTGGGTTAACATAGTTTCACTATGCCTTGCCTCATTATTCCTAATTAAAGATTTGATTTTAAATTATTGCTCATTGTCAGGATACAGACAAACTTGGATTCTCATCATATAGTCATTGGTGGTTTTCACATTCTAATATTTAGATTCAGAATCAACAGTAGGTATAGTTCTGAGTAAGCTTAACATTTCATTTCTTTTAATTTGTTTTCATAACTGGATCATCAGTTATCAGATAATGTTCTGACATCTTCTGCACTCTATAGCAAATATATACATATCCCGTATTTCCACAGGGCAAGCCCCAACCCCTCTCTATACTAAAAGTACGTGCAATAAGTTGATATAACACACTGAGCGGGTTACCTAAGTTGAGTTTCTTCCTACTATGTACTTGCATTCAAAAGCAAAACGAACCAAATATTCATGAATGCTAGATCAAAGACAGAAAAGGTCAGCATTGGAAAAGGAAACCAGTATCAGGTTCCACTTCCTACAATAGTAATTCTGGAGCTTTGCAGAATGTTGGAATCGCCTGAGGAACTTGAAAAACCCCCAATGTCCAGGCTTCACTCCATTTTAATTACAACATAGTCTTTGTGGGTTAGGATATGGTCATCAGTACAGGTACACCTGATTTTATTGTGTGTCGCTTTATTGCTCTCCACAGATGTGTTTTTTTTTACAAATTTGCTTCAACAGCAAAAAGATTACAACTCTCTTTATTGCAATACTTACTTTATTGTGGTGGTCTAAAATCAAACCTGCAATATCTCTGAGGTATGCCTGTAGTTTTTAGAGCATCTCAGGTGAGTCAATAAGCAGCTAAGACTGAGAACCAGAGTCCTAGAGAACATTAGTGGCTTTCAAAGCCACAACAGCAGCAGCCACAGCCAATCAGAACATCCAGAGGAGATAGCATAAGTGAGAGGGCAAGAGAAAAGGAGACACAGGCATCACTTGGGATTAACAGGAAAGTTGGTGTTTTGTTTAAAAGAAAAAGAAAGGAAAAAACAACAACAACAAGATTTACTGCATTAAATGAAGGACCACAATCCTTAAGACTTTGACACCCGTGCCTTTCACTGGGAATGAAATAATTAGAAGTTAGGGCACCTGGTTGCATTTTTCCCACTTCAAATGAGATTAAGGTTCAATTATTTAAAGACTAGAGTCCAAAGAATTAGAAAATCCTAGAGATCAGCTTAAGCAGGTGCTTACTGTTTGTTGTTGTTGTTGTTGTTGTTGTTGATACTTAAACAACTTTCCACACACGACTCTTTGTGCTGTCTGCAACAGGCCTATGTCACCTGGCTGCCACTGAACAAGGCTTTTATGGTGATGGACTACGTGTCTGCTCATTCATGAGAAAAAAAGAGAGAGAGAGACAGAGAAAGAGAGACAGAGAGAGAGAGAGAGAGAGAGAGAGAGAGAGAGAGAGAGAGAGAGAGAGAGAGAGAGAGAAACATGAAAGGCATATGGCCACAGCAGCTGTTTAAACATATGCTATTAAAACACCGATTTCAGCCCTTTTTAAGACAAGCGTTTCAGATGTTCAACAGCTTTTAAATATCCGTTTAGACACAAAAATTACTTTGTTTATTACTTAGTTTTGTTTTTTTGTGGCAGAGGAGCTAAGAGGTGGGAACCAAAGGCTGCGCAGAAATGTGTGCTCATACCTGAACTCCGGTAATGGAGCTTCTTTGTGTCAGGATGGGTAGTGACCCTCTAACCTTTCTCAGAAGCAGCGGGCGGCATCCTTAACTTCAGCAGAGCAGGAGAATGGCTTCTGTCATCCTTTCAGTTCTCAGTTTCCAGTCTGTAAATGGCAACGACCTTATTTGGCTTGAGGTGTAATCAAGAAATATTTAAATGTAGGAGTGGGGAATTTCAAGGAAAAATCTGTGACTTAAGGGGTGAGAAGCATGAGGTCTGGCCCAGCCAGCCTAGCTTTTCCAGGTCCCTTGTTCTCCTCTTCTCCACCCCAGATTTCCAGTTCCCAGTTCCTTCCTTTTCTTCGCCTTCTGGTGCTCCAGCCTGGAGTCCCAAGAACCAGCGTCTGCTCCTAGTAGATATCCCACCACTGTGATGAGGGCCTTGGGTGAGTCATCAAACATTGGTGGATCTTGTTTTCCTGTCTGAACTTGGGGGTCAATTCAGCTTTTCTAACTGGTTGGCCGGGCTTTGTCTGGAGGGTTGGGAAGTGAGGACGGCTCTTTATTTTAGCTATTATGAAATTATTTCAGTCTGTAAGCAGTTTTTCTAAACTTGTTATGTGCAATAATCAATAGTGGCATTAGACATTGAGTGGACGTAAGCCCTAGCTTTCTACCTTTGTATACAATTGCCTATGAATGAAAGTGTCAACTTGTTTCTTCCTTTTTCCATCTCATCCCAGGGTTTCATATCCTGTAACAGAGATAACTTGTCAGGGATACAGATTTTATCAAGAATTGCTTGAGTCAGTATAAAAAGTTGGGCATCAGGAGAACTTGTGTGGTTTAAGGAGACTTCCTAAGGGTAGTGGGCTTGTCGCCTGAGGTGAGACTCAGTTCAGTTTGGACTACATATTTTAAAATTCTGTTGAAAATGACTTGGGTCTGTCTGATTTTGTAGCTTACTTTTTTTTTTTTTTAACTTTTAAAGCTAAATTTGATTTCTTTGCTATTAGAAGATGACTACAGACTGCAGTTGTTTTGGTTTGGTTTAAGAAACACTGAGTGATAACATTCAGTCTTCTTATCTATGTTCAGATCTCTTATTCACTTAATGCAGTTAGGGTTAATCCAGATTAATCTAGTCGAAAAAGGCAGCCTGTCATCACCCAAGAATCAAATATTTTAATAGAATCAATCAGTGGCCACTATAATTATAAATTCTAAAGCCCCAAATTAAGCTGACAAAAGTCTTCCCTTTCCTCTCCACCTGCTCCTTGCCCATTTTATTTTTTTTTAATTAAGGTATAATGGACATATAACATTATATTAGTTTCAGGTGTATCACATAATGGTTTGATATTTGTATATATTGCAAAATGATCACCACAGTATGGTCTAGTTAACATCCATCACCACGTATAGTTATTTTTCTCATGATGAGAACTTTTAATATCTATTCTCTTAGCAACTTTCAAATATGCAATACAGTATTATTAACTATAGCCACCATGCTGTGCATTACATTCTCATGACTTATTTCCTTTATAGCTGGAAGTTTGTACTTTTTAAACACCTTCTCCCATCTCCCCCCACCCACCTCCTGCCTCTGGCGACCACGACTCTGTCCTTTGTATCCATGAGTTTGTTTCCTTTTAGTTGTTTTATTTTTTTTTCTTTTTGATTCCACATATAAATGAGATCATATAGTACTTGTCTTTCTCTGTCTGACATTTCATTTAGCATACTCCTCTCAAGATACATCCATGTTGCTACAGATGACAAGATTTCATTCTTTTATAGCTGAATAATATTCATATGTATATATGTGTATGTATGTATACCACATCACATTTTCTTTATCCATTCATCCATTGATGGACACAGGTTGCTTCCACATCTTCGCTATTATAAATAAAGCTGATATGAACATGGGGGAGCATATTCTTTTTGAGTTAGTGTTTTTCACTTTTTTTTTTTGATAAATTCAATTTGATAAAGTAGAATTTCTAGATCATACGATATTTCTATTTTCAATTTTTGGAGGAACCTACATACTGTTTTCTATAGTGGCTGCACCAATTTACATTCATACCAACAACGCATAAGTGTTCTCTTTTCTCCACATCCTCACCAACACTTATTTCTTGTCTTTTTGGTGTTAGCCACTCTAACAGGTATGAGGTGGTATTTTATTGTGGTTTTGATTTGCATTTCCCTGATGCTTAGTGATGCTGAGCATCTTTTTCCACAGCAGTCTCTTAATAGCCTCGGTATGGCTGTGGTATCAGTTGTAACATATCCTCTGATTCATTTCTGATTTTGAGGCCTCTCTCTTTTTTTCTTTATCAGTCCAGCTAAAGGTTTGTCAATTTTGTTTTTCTTTAAAAAACAAACAAACAGCTCTTAGTTTTATTGACTTTTTTCTATAGTCTTTTTAGTCTCCATGGTTGAAAACTACACACATTTGAATTGCATTCTATGCTAAGGGGAAGGACATTTTGTGAAATTAGGCCACAGCAATATTAATAACAGTATTAATGCATGTATTCACTCTCAGACCATACATTTCTCTGTTAGAGATCATTTAACTCAAACTTCACCAGAGTTTGCTATACTGGGTGTCTTCAGCTAATAAATCGTATCATGTTAAACTCATTTTAAACCCTACCTTTCAACTAATGCAGAGGTATAATTCATCCTGTTCAATTCAGTTGTTTTGGAGCATAGGGATTAGATGGAGAAAAAAAATCCAGATATTATTCTTACTCCTTTTCAACTTTCCCATTTAGTGGCAAACTTGCTATCAAAGCTTCTGTTGGAATTGGCCTAGTCTCAGGTCTTGACTCACGGGTTATGGGATCCCCAAGTTAAGAAGTGCCCTAAATATCCTCACTTCTAACTGTAGTCCTTTGTAGGCAAGCCCAGGAAAGTCAAGGTCTAAATTCCAGTTTCAGAGTCAACATGGCATTCCACAAATCCACTTGAAGATTAAGGTAAAAACATCAGTACATTTGCTAGTTTGCCTGAAGAAGATAGAAACTGATGGTAGTGTTTCCCAAACTTGTCCCCATTAGAATCACCTTTCAAAATTTCAAAGCCATTGCCATGCCCCAGACCAATCAATCATAATCTCTGGGGACAGGTCACAGGTATTTATAGTGAATCTCAGCAGGTGACCCCAACGTAAGGACAAAATTTGGGAACCACAGACTAATGGCATTCACAGAATTTTATTTAGGGCTATTGTTTGAGTTTCTATCCACGTGTTGAAAATATCATTCCATCTCCCTTTAGGAAAGGGAGATTCCCTAAAAATGAAAATATCTGTTTTATGGTCAACTTATGGAAACAAAGTGAGGCTACAGAGGTCTCTGTGGTTACTTTATCTCAATAAATGAATTATAATTGAAAGTGATTTTTTTTTTTTTGAAGGCCAGGGAAAGTCAAGCCATCCATCAAAGTCCTCTCAAAGCCATCTAATCATTATACAAGACAAATAGCAAAATTCATGAGATTATTTTACAACAGAAGTTCTTAATATATATTTCAATGCTTTGTGATTAATCCCTGTTTTTGATTTAAAATTTTATTATGTAAAATAATTAGCTAAACCCAGAAAAAATGACAAATAATGTAAATCAGGAAGTATTTTTGGTCTAAATTGTATTTAATTATGAGTTAATTATTTATTATTTAATGAGTTAATTTTATTAGTTACTTAATTCCTTGTAATTAGATAATTAAGCACTTTTGAATTCATTTAAATAGCCTTATTATAGAAAAAAAGTGATGTAGTTACTTGGACTTTTGCTATATGTATGTATATACGAATAATATAGAGGCATGTCCATTCAGAGGAAACAGGACAGGAGTTTATTGATTTATTCAGCAAGTTCTTAATGAGCAAATACTATAGGGCAAGCCCAGAACTGAGTGCTGTGGAAAGATGAATAAGATCCTTGTACTGATGAAGTGTACAGTTTAATGGAGAAGATATCCATTTAATAAGTGAACATAAAAATAGTTTATTAGCTTTGGAATAAAAGATGTGAAAAAGGCATTATGAGAGGACATAAAACATCTGATTTGGCATGTAATAAAGGATGGGTAGGGAAAGACTTCACTTTAGAGGATAAGATGAGACTTCATGAAACAAAATTGGTATTAGAAGAAAATGGGGGTGACTCCAGTAAAGTGTTTTAGTTTGTCTCTGTTTCAGTTTCTCTCATCCAATTTTAAATTCAGCAACTAGACTTTTCTCAAAGCAGTATCTTTAAATGGATAAAGTGAACTCTAACACCTAAAAAACTGAAGTTACCATTTTTACCACCATTGACATAAAGTGTGTTTTGGGATCATAAGCATTCAGATCTCAGTCATCACACTGCCACTTCCTAGCTGTGTGACATTAGGAACACCAGTTAAGGACTCTCAACACTCCTTGTCTTGTTTCCTTATTGATATAGTGAACATTTATGTATACTTTCTAGGGTTGTTGAAAGAATAACATGAAATGATATATTTACTCAAGCTCAAACACTGGCATAGGAGTGCTCAACCAATAGTTTCTTTCTTTCCACATACCCCCTATATGACTATTCTGTTGGAGTAAAGCGTTTTGATTAAAGGGCAAGTAGCAGTAGGTTCCAAAATTAGATGTACAATATCAATCAAGGGAAGAGCTCTAAAAGACACAGATTAACAGGCCTAATCCCAAGAGATTTTGATTCAGTAGATCTTGAAAGGAGTCCAGGTATCTGTATTTTTAAGTTTGCCAGGTATTTCAGATGGTAAGCTGAGTTTAGGAACCACATACCTAGGAAAGCTATAAAACGATTATCCCTTTTGAAATATAATCAGGAGCACATGTAGAACTAAAATTCAATATCTTGACTTCTTCTTGAACCTAAACTGGCCTGGAAAATCCCTTCCTGATGGCACAAAACACATCACCATTGTGGTATAATTATAGCATCCTGAATTAACAAGTGGACTGACATAGTTTTCACAGAAGGACACACTGAAAGCTCATCTGCATTGGAATTAATGCACCGTTGTAGCACAACAGCCCCTTGGTTAAGCCTTTACTTGGTGCTAAGCACTATCTGTAAGATCTAAAACTAGGCAAAAATTCAACCCTTACTCCAATTTCTACCTCAATACTGTGAGTTCATCATCAATTTTGTGCTCTGACGAAAACAATCACTTAAACACTGAATTTAGGTATCTTTCTTGTGTTTGTCTCTGTTATTTTTAGCTCTTTAGGATGAATCTATGATATAATTAGATGAGACATTTTTCTTCTTCTGGAAGTTAAAACCACTCAACCCTCATTTGTTAATAAATAGCAAATGGTAACCATAAATGTAGTTGTCACCACATAACGTATAATTTGAAGGATGGACTTAAAGGAAAGGCAACTATAATCAGAATGAAAAACAACATTTGTGAAACACAGTACACTTTGTGTATAGGTGATTTGGTAACTAGCCTTAAATGCACGATGTAGTTTGTAATATAATGTAGTTTGTAATACAATATTACTGTGCAAAAAGAGTCCTCTTGGTTGAGAGAAATAGCATAAAAACCTATCAGTGACTTTCATGGATTAATTACCAGGAAATTTTAAACTCTCTCTGTAATCAAGAAAAAAATATAGTATTTTGAACTTTCCAATTGCTTTCCCCGTTTTATCAATTTAATCTTATACTCTTCTTTTACTCTTTTACTCTTTCTTTTTTTAAGTACACAAGAAAAACCACAGGGCATTTCAAATATGTTTTTAAATATTTCGTAAAAAGAAGTTTCTCAATTAAGAAGCTTGAGATCCTGAATTTTTCCAAATCACTAAATAAACCTTTGGCATATTTTTAATGTAGCTATGTCACGCAGGGGACGCTGCTCGCTGCGCCATTTGTCATGCAGGGCGTGTGGCTGGGTCTCAGCTCCCGCTCCCCACATAAGAATGCAGGATATGGCTAGGCCAAAAAGGAACACTCACTGAGGCTGGGTTCACACGATGTGCAACCTGTTGTCCGCTTTGCTGCCAACCGACTGCCTCTCCTTGACTCTCCTTGACTCTCCTTGACTCTCCTTCACTCTCCTTGGCTCCCCTCCGTAGCCTCGGCAGTTATATCAGTGGCCAATGGCTCAATAACTACAGCTGATGGCCAACCAGCCACAGCTGACGGCCATCTACTATCCAAGCCAGCACCTCTCCACATGAGGCGGAGAGCCTGGAAACTGCTCTCTGGGGCTCTGTCCCCACAAGCTATTAAAGAACTTAGGTGGTATAGAAGCTTTAATGGTTGAATACCCAGCCCTTTAGTTGTGGTTAAGAGCCTGGATTTTGGAGCAGGATATCTGTTTTCAAATTCTGGCTCTTGACACTTAGTAACTACCTGATATCAGGTAAACAAAACACCTTAAACTTTCTTTGCCTCAATTTCCTTATCTATAAAATAGAAACAGTAAATATACCCACATCAAAAAATTATCGTGAGAATGAGTAAATCTACGTGGAACACTTAAAATAGCCTCTGGTACATGAAAGGTGCTCTGAAAAATTATTTTCATGACCGGTTCCTGCCAATTGTATTGCTTAGTTGGGAGGAGGTTTGATTTGCAAAGTTCCCAGTTATGAAAAGGAAAATAAAAATAGTCCTTGAATTCTTACTGTCTGTCAAGCACAATGGTGTGTGCTTTCACATTTTCATTTAAATGCTAACAATGTGAATTCATTTGCCTCACAGTTTCATGCCCTTGTTGTTTATTAAACATGCACTCTTGTTCTGACATGGGCACACAAGAGGGGAGGATTTAGGAAGGAGAGGAAAGGAATGGAGGAAGGTGAAGCTTCAGGTGTGTATTAAAGTAAAACAAAAAAACACTCAATCCTAATGTCATCACAATTAAAGTTTATTTCTTTCTCACCATAAGTGGAGGGTGGGGGGACCGGGGGCATCTGTTCCTGCTACTGTTTGGAAATCCAGACTGAGAGAGACTCTGCCACTTAATCGCAGGGCTGTCATTATCTCTCTGGAAATTCACAAATGGGGGAGAAGCTAGTGCAGAGTCTCCAGTCACACATCCCCTGGGCTAAGCAAGGGAGGCTGAGAAATTTTCTCAGGAAGAAAGAGGAATTGGTTTGGTGAATAGCTAACAGTTTTCAGCCACAAGATCTTAAAAACACAAGTCTGGGAGGGTGCAACTGCAAAAGTTGACGTAATCAGAATTTAAAATATAATAAAGATATTGAGAGTTTTATGGAAAGAGTGAGGGGAAGAGATAAGAAGGGATTGATGAAACCTAAGAAAATAGAAATAGGGTTTCTTAAAGGGAGAGAGATGAGGTAAGCAGCAAGGAGAAAGTTGTTGAATAAAAGAAAAACATTGGCTAGTTTCTGAATTTTGCCACAAAGGGACTCCCGCTTTAGAGAAGTGGAAGATCTGGCTTTTTTGTTTGTTTTAAACATTTTCTGCAATATGCCACATAAGTACCAGGACATAATAGTACTTGGTGCTCCTTGATCGAGAAGATAACCAAGACTGATGATAGAACTGTGAAATGTGCAGAGTACCCTGAATAAAGAATTTCCATCCTCTTTCTTATCTCTAGCTTTCTATTTAAATTAGCTCTAAAATTCAGTCTTTCTGCCTGTGTGATTAGAAGCTAATTTGTCAGGAAAAAAAATGGTGATATTTTTCCCACCAACAAAGATGTCTAAACTAAAGGCCATGTCCTACTATGGTGGTTTATGTATTTGTGTTATTTATGTAGCATGTCAAACACTTCATCACAATATATAATAGTTAACAAAGTAAACACGGAGATGAAAGATCATGGAAAAAATGTATAACTATTATAACAAAATTGTAATTTTTCTTTTGTCTACTCTCTACTTCTTTTAGATACTTTTAAGTAACTGTTTAAGTATGTTTTCTTTTGTTATAATGTTACTGAAATTTGCACAAATGATCCTATTTCTCCTCTATTCATTTACTCTGTTCAACAAATACTTGTAGATTTCCACTCTACCAGATGTGGTTCTCTCAGTCAGTATACTCCTTTAATGGAAAAGAATTTGTCAGTAAGTGAAGGATGTTTTTCTTTTATGTAGTTTTTGGGAAACTCGGGGAGGAGTATCTCTGCACTGGCAGAAACTTCCCAATGAGGAATGTAACGTCCCAAGTTGAGGTACATCAAGATATGTACTTTATGTGTCAAAATATTATGAGGAAAACCCATTTTAGTCCTACTTTTAGATTTACTACAAATAGTAATATCTTGCCTGATTGTTATAGAAAAATAGGACTTAATGAAAAGAAAGAGATTAGATAGTCCCCACAGTCTTTTAGATATGGCTATCTATACTTAGATATTTGATGTTACTGTAAGTTATTCTGATTGTACTGTGTATGTTCTGTAATATGCTTCTTTTAGACATTCTAACATGGAGACTTATGAACACTTCTCCAGATAAATTTGATGATTGAAGAATATTTTCAGTATATATCATTACTTAACAGGTATTTTCTATTGGACACAATTCATTTTTAACTTGTGCACTATAATGTCACTGTAGACAGATTTTTGTATACATCCATGATTCTGTTCTTAAAACAAAATTCTATAAGTTAAATTGCTGCATCAGAGTTTTCATATCTTAAAAATATCTGAAAATTGCCTGTCAGAAAGGTAATACCAATTGCAGTTCCTACTTGTAGTGTATGAGCATGCTCAATTTTCTGCACATATGCCAAGACTAAGTATTAGTATCTGCAGATATGTGAACTGTTTCAATAATAGGACTCTTTCTAAAAGTAAATTTTGCTCATCAGGATAAACTTAGTGTGAAATTTTGTGACATGTAATATGGTCTTAGCATGCTCAGGCATGCTTCATGTCTTCTGCTAATGATCCTTTTTTAATAGAATTTGTTTAATAATCTATAATCTCAGGGGGTCAGTTATCTCTGGCCTTCAATGCAATTTTACATTTACTTATAGTTAGTGTTCGTGTCTTATTATTTTAATTTATAACATTTTTGGCAAAAGAAAAAATCCACCATGATTTGTGAAAGCTGTATATTAATTATATCAGTCAAAAACAAAATTGTCTTAAATGTAATTTATTTAACTCCAACTCCACGAGATATGACAACTCTTGCTGGGAATAAAGTAATATTAAAGTAATATTATCCAACTACATATATATATATATATATATATATGCAAAAAAATCACCATGGCTTGTGAAGACAGCCTAGTAATCTTTTGAAACAAAATATGTCTCAATCATCTTACACTCCATCACCACCTAATGTGGTGAATGTTGCTGGCAATGAAGAGGTTCTCTCTATATATATTTCTTGGATAACAAATTAAATTACAAAAACCAGAATAATCCTACTCCCAGGTAGCTCATACTCTAGCCACAGTGCATTATTGCCTTTTTTTTTTAATCCAGTATGATTTTTTTTTTTTACAGCTTTATAATTTCTCCCCCATTACTTCCTCTGCCTCCACTACCCTTTCCTTTCTTTTCTACCTGTCAACACCTTCTCAGTCTTCAAAACAAATATGTTGTGGACATGCTATGTGGTGACTTTCTACGCACCCCTTCTTATGAAACTACCAAGTTCCTTCCTATTAAAGGTGAACTGGATGTAGTCAGCTGTTTTTATATTTTCAAATCCTGGTAACCAATCTAGCCAACTGGACCAGAGGTGAACCCTTAGTCAAAGGTGAGCCAATCAGAACCTTTGCCCAGAAATTTGAAAGAGTCTCTAAGCAGTTTGCTGAGCAGAGCTGAGCCTGAAGGTCATCTACATTGGGGACAGAATTTATGCTACTGTAGACATATGCAAATTACAGTAGAGCAGAAATCATTAGAAAGCTAATGAAGCTAGTCTGCACAATTGTTTCTATATTGATTTTCATAAGAGGTAGCATTCTGATCCATGTATTCTTTTTACTTTCTCTAGTTTAAATGGTTTCTTTTCCTTGAAATAAAGGACCTTGGGAAGAATTATTTTTTTAATTTTTATTTTACAATTACAGTTGACATACAATATTAGTTTCAGATGTACAACATAGTGATTAGCTATTTATATAACTTATCATCGCTCCAATAAATCTAGTACCCATCTTACACCATATATTATTATAATATTATTGATTATATTCTTTGCTATGCCCTACATACCCATGACTACTTTGTAACAACAGATTTGTACTGCTTAATCCCTTCCCTTTTTCAACTAGCTCCCCAACTCCACTACCATCTGATAACACTCAGAATGTTCTCTGTATCTATGGGTTTGTTTCTGTTTTGTATATTCATTTACTTTGTTCTTTAGAGTCCACATATAAGCAAAATCATATGGCATTTTTACTTTCTCTGTCTGGCTCTACTCAGAACAGCACCCTCTAAGTCCATCCATTTTGTTGTAGATGGCAAGATTTAATTCTTTTTAAAGCTGAGTAATAGTCCATTGTCTGTATGTACCACGTCTCATTTATTTATTCAGCCATTAATGGATACCCAGGTTGCCTCCATATCTTGGCTATTGTAAATAATTATGCAATGAACATAGGGATGCTCATGTCCCTTTGAAGTAGTGTTTTGGGTTTCATTGGACAAATATCTGGGAGTGGGATTACTGGGTCCTTCCTAGTCTCTTGTTATAGCCTTTGTTTTAAAGTCAGTTTTGACTGGAATCAGTATTGCTACCCCAGATTTCTTTTTTTTATTTTTTTTTATTTCCGTTTTCATGAAATATCTTTCTCCATCCTCTTACTTTCAGTCTGTGTGTGTCTCAATCTGAAGTGAGTCTCTGGTAAGCAACATATGTAAGGGTCTTATTTTCTTATCCATTCAGCTACCCTATGTTTTATTAGAGCATTTAATATATTTACATTGAAAGTAATTTTTGATAAATATGTCATTATTGCCCATTTATTATTCATATTTTTGACTTTTTTTTCTTTAATAAGTCCCTTTAACACTTGTAATACTGATTTGGTGGTGATGAAATCCTTTACCTTTTTCTTGTCTGGGAAGCTCTTTATCTCTCTTTCAATTCTAAATGATAGCTTTGCAGGGTAGAGTAATCTGGCTTGCACATCAATGAGAGAGATTGACCCTCAGGATGGCTGGTCATAAAGACTGGCTGTGACGACGGTGGAGCAGCTCTTGTGCAGGGGCTGATCCTGTGGAGCAGGATTTGCTTTAGCAAGGCTCTGGTGCCCATCCAGTCTGTCCTTTGGGTGTGCCATTTGTGGAGGTTGCTGGCTGGTGCTCTGGTGTGGTCTGAAGTTGGCCACTGGGTGTGTTGTTTCTGGGCCTCCTGGGAGGGACTCTGTTACAGGCCAAGATCAGTTGCTGCCTGTGCCTGCCTGCGACCACTTTGTATGAGCTACAGAGGGATCGGCAGATAGTTACCTCTTATGCAGGGCTTAGAGGTGCCTGTGAGAAGCTAAGCGGTGAGCCAAGGCTTGCTGCCACTAGTGCCAATCTTGGGGCTGCTCAGCAAGAGATACAGGTCACGCTGAGGCCAGTTGCTGCTTTTTGAATTTTGTGAACGTTTGAGAGATTTTTGGAAAGTCTGCAGCATGAGCCAAGACAGGTCACTTGTATGGAAAAGCCACAGGAAGTAGATTGGGTGGTCCTACAAGTTGGTGGGATGGGGCAAACGGTGTTAGCTAGGTTGATGGGGACTCAGATATTATGCTCTCATGCATCTGTATGCTGGACAGGGGAGTGTTCAACAAAGAAACAGTAGTTTCTGCCAGCACTTCTGTCTAAGAGAAAGCTGCCCCTCCAGCACTCACCCTGAAATCAGGCAATTCAGTTCTTCCCCATATGTCCCTGCTGCCTTTTGAGCTGCTGTCCCAGCACTGGATCTCAGAGTGAGTGAGTCAATGAGTAAGTACATGTGCAAACCCTTTAAGAGGCGTGCCTGAGACTCCAGCTGCCCTCAGTCTCACTCAGCCACAATCTCTGCTGGTTTTCACAGCTAGAAATTGGGAGGACTGCTCTTCCTGGCACTGGAACCCTGGGTTTTAGAGCATATGTGGAGCTGGGACCCCTTGCCCCTCAGGGGACCTCTACAGCTGAGATACTCTTTGTCGTGCGGGGCGTCCGGCGGGGTCTCTGGTCCCGTTCCCCACATAAAAACGCAGGACAGGGTAAGGCCAAAAGGAACACCCCCATAGCTGTAGATAGGAGAGTCAAACCAATATATTCTCACTGGCAGCTGGGCTGGAGACACAGGAGGCAGGAACTACATAATCTGCAACGCGCCATCCTAACAGCAGTCCGCGCTTGCCAGCCACCATCTTCTTGCTAGCCCCCATTACCTGCTAGCGTAGCCACGGCAGTTATATAATGACTCACTGGTTACAGCTGACGGCCAGCTAGCCAAAGCTGATGGCCATCTAATCACAGTTGATGGCCATTTACTACCTGAGCCAGCACCTTTCTATGTGAGGCCAAGAGCCTGGAAACTGCTTTCTGGGGTTCTGTCCCCACACCCTTCCTGATTTTTAATCACCAAATGTAGATGTGGGGCCAGCCCATTCCCCATCTCACCTTTTCCTACAAGTCTTAAGGTGGCTTCTTCTGTATGTCCTTAGTTATAGGACTTATGATCAGCTAGACTTCAGATGATTCTCAATGATGGTTGTTCTGTAGTTTAGTTGTAATTTTGATGTGATTATAAGAGGAAGCAAACACAGTGTTTACTTATTCTGCCACCTTGACCAGAAGCTGAGCAGAAAATGGTTATATATCACAGCTTACCTGAAGCTTTTTGAGATCACCTACAGGCTGATTGATCTCTTCTCATGTATGTATGTATATATGTATATATGTATGTACATATATATATATATATATACGTATACACACACACATATATACATATATACATATATATATGTACACATATATACATATATATATACGTATACACACACACACACACATATTATATATCTTACTATTAAAATGTTTTATTGCCCAATAGTAAAGTCCTTAAATTGAGTGCTTACTATGTGCTAGACATAATACTAAGTATTATTATAATGTATGTATTACTCTCACACCTACACACTAAAGTTGGTATTTTCTTTTTATTATCAATGAAGGCATATTCTTTGCCCAACATTCTGAAGTTAGAAACCGAGGGAGACTTAATTCCACCACATGTCTGCCTGATTCCAGAGACTGTGTCTCTAACCACTGTACTAAACCAACGTCCAGCACTCATAGTTGTTTATAACCTTGCTAAATGGTGAGTTCCTTGATATTAGAGAGCATATTGTGTACATCATTTTAAATGCCAGCATAGTGTCTACTGAACTTGACAGGCTCAAAAATGTTGATTGAATTAGATTCTCTAGTATTAGAGAATGCTAATTGAGAATGCTAATGAGAGTGTAGTCTCAGATTATTGATATGATTGATTATTTCTAAGCAGTTGCCATTAGGACAAACACGTAAAGGCCCACTTATATACATACATTGTACAAACATCAGATGCCTAAATTATGTATATTCTTTATTTTCTGCATTTTTAGTGTGGAGATAATCTATTTTGGTACTGTACTCAGAATAGTATTTTAGAAGGTATGAAAATTGTAATCCACAACTAAATGGAACACATTTTGTAAGCCAAATGGTAACATTGTCCATTTTGTTTAAGACTGTAGAAGAAAGTTGATAGCATGATAAAGTTAGATAATATATACAGCTTACAAAATGAAGGGAAATTTAATGATCTCACCCTAAATCTCCATAAGTGGCAATGATAGCCAATTTGACTATGTAGTTGGAAATACTGAAACTGATCAAATTTATGACAGTATAATTGTTACTATTTCCATGGTTGAATTGGTACAGTATGATTTACCAGAGGAAAAATCCAAAGTGTTTCGATATGCTTGAAATATGAATAATCATGAAATGAAATATGAGTAATCATATTTAGGCATATGTTCTTTCTTTTCTTTTAAACAGTATATCTTCATCTTCATTCTTAGCAATAGGTTTCAGATTAAACTAAATTTGAAATATTTAATTGTTCTAACAAAACAAGAAAAAGGCATGGGGGAATCACTTGTCTGTGATTTTATTTAATAATTATTTTAAAATCAAAGGAATTAGAGAAAGGTTACCTTTAACTAAATGACAGAGCTTACTGTTTACTGTGAAATTGTTAGAATAAGCTTGTTTTCCTCTTCCTGCTTTGATACAATTTAGCAAGAGTTTGATCATTACTAAATCAGTGATAAGCAGGCATCTTGACATTTTGCCCATGCTACCTCTTATGAGTAGCTACAAAAAACATGCTTTTTAATTTTGGATTTTGCTTGAGAAGTCAGTGATTATCTTACTCTACAACTATGCCAGCAGTAGGACACACACACACACACACACACACACATACACACACACACACACAGAAACACACACAAATTCTATACTCATGGCACAATATTTGCTACAGCAAAAATACTGGAAACAATTTAAATGCCTCTCCATAGTGACTCTATAAATAAATTATGGCATAGCCATTCCAACATACTATACTCTTAAGGCAACCATTAAAAGAAATGAGGCACCTCTCTATGTATTACACAGAATGATCTGCAAGACACATAAAGTAAAAACAGTGAGATGCAAGGCAGTATGTAGAGTATGCTACCGTTTGATCAAATATTTTATGAATGCATTCCCAAGTGAATGTTTTTCATTCAAATAAATTGTTTAACAGTAAAATCATATACACATTTTAAGCAACAACTATCTAAAATGCTGGAGATTCCTTAAACAATCCTCTTTTGAATTTATATTGCATCTGACTTCTATCTTCCAGCTTCCGTTAACCTGTTAATAAAGAATCTACAGTTTTCTTGATATTTTTTCACCTTTATAAATGTGGAAAATTTGTTTTTATCTCTTCCTAACATCTCAGTTGGACAGGAAAAAGAAGTGTCCCTCCTTAGTTGGTTTCTCATTCTCCCACCCCCATCATAGGATGGGAAGCAAAAAGGGCTAGAGCTAGGATTGATGTACCAAGATGTGGAGAGACAGAGAGACTCTGGCCATAGTTAGTTCCTGTAGAAAGGAAAGGATCCCATAACCAAGCCCTTTAAACATTCACTCCTTTCCCCTCTAAAACAGAGGCCCTTCTTTCTTCTTTTTGAAGAAAGGGTTTCCTGTTTCCTCTATTGTTTTATTGGAGATGGCAGGCCTTAGAATTGGCCTTCCTGGCACTTCAGAAAACAAGCACATGTAGAAAAAAGTTTCTCCAGGGCGAGGAAGCTGAAACTTCCAGACAAAAGGAATGTAACAACAGACATCCTGCCAGTTCCCTTTTCAGTGAAGAGCCAACCAACCCTAGTGGCCCTTTGGCTGAGCCCCTTGAAATTGAACCACTTCCAGGAATACTAAAACAGACATTCTAGGACATCTGCGTTATTTAAGGAAACTCGTTGAACAATTGATCAGTCACTGTTCTTTGGAGTGTCTTAAACCTAGCATTTTGTGGTTTTGATGTAGACTTTTAGAGTATTACAGAATAAGTGTAATTTCAGACAGTTGCTTTTCCCTTTCTAGGTGTTAGATTTGCCAGTATCAAAGTTAGCAGGTAAAAATACAAAGCCGATTTGATTTCATTTCTATGGATTTTCCTTTAAACGATATACCCATATCCTTATTCCAACCAACAGAATTCAGGTTAAGCAAAAATTGAAATATTCAACCTAGCAAGAGATGAAAAGAAGAACATAAGAAGGATTTGTGGGTTTTATTTAAAAATTATTTTTAAATCAAAATAATTAGAACTAGTCTTCCTGACTTGAATTTAAGATACTTCAAATGAACTTACTTGGTACAAAATCTGCTTGTATTTGTTAACTGAATTTCCACACATGCATACCTTCTTCCTGGTAACCATCAAGTCCATTGCTCTGCTATGAATTTTATGGGAAATTTCCTTTGTTGCTCAATAGTTATTAACCATTTGGGTAGATATTAATTTATCGGAAACTATTTTTGTAAGTAGTAATGTAAAATTCAATCTCATCATGATTATTTGAGTTTGTTAATGAAGAATATGTTTTTCTATAAAATTACTCTAGAATTGATCAATATTGCCTTACATTTAGGCAATATCTTTATCTGATTATCTTTAAACATGTCACATTTCTCCCTGTAGAACACACACACACACATACTCCTAAGGTCAAAATGCCAAAATTTATCTATACTTGTAACATTTCATGGTATTAAATGTAAAATTTTATTTCAAGGACTACCACAGCCTAGAAATAAATATAATCCAAGCACTGAGATGATAGTACATTTCAGAAAATAAGCTAGTATTTTCATGATAAGTTTTAGCTACCTATTAGTTGTCATTCCAAAAGCTCATTGCATTCTAGATTCTAGAATTAAAAGGGGAGGGTTATACATTTAGGAAGTATAAGCTGAAATGATTTATTACAATTCAATATAGAATAT
Source organism: Rhinolophus hipposideros (assembly GCF_964194185.1). Classification (NCBI taxonomy): domain Eukaryota; kingdom Metazoa; phylum Chordata; class Mammalia; order Chiroptera; family Rhinolophidae; genus Rhinolophus; species Rhinolophus hipposideros. The sequence goes on along the minus strand of NC_138061.1, from coordinate 35,114,794 downwards.
TTATCAGAGTCAAGATAACAATCAATGTGCACAAAAATTTACATAACAAGAGGAACGACAGACAATGCAGCACCTTTAGAAAAAATAATTAAAAATTTTGTTGCATTTACAGATAAGTGCCACACTGAGAATTTACAACACAGTAATTTACTGCAATCAACGACAGGAGAGTTCCATAAAGAAACAAAGCCCTTACACTCCAGATTTTCAGAAGGTATTATTGGAATGCTTAACTATAATCACAGAATTTGTACATCCTTCAGGGTAGAGCTGGCAAAAATCACAAAAGGTTTTCATAGCATATATTATATAAAGGAGTCCACTGTGTTTGGACAGCTGGCTTAGAGTCTTTGACAGGTGTGAAGCCTAGAAGAATTACTGGCTTGATGGTGCTCTTTCTGTATCTGGCAAGACAGACCTTCTTCACAGTAACAACGCTGGAATATCTCCAGCCCATGAGAGCCTTTTCTCCTGTGCTTGGTGCACACTTGACCTTCTTTGAGGACAGGTTTACAGATCTTTGACCAGAAGTGTCTAGCACAACACAAGCCGGTGGCACAATCTGATGATCGGAGACAGACAGAACCTTCTTGTCCTAGGAAAGAAGAGACAATAAGAAAAATACATCGTCACTGCTAACCCTGCATTATTTCATGAAGGTAATCCAAAAAGCACTTCTGATGTGTTAACGAAGAAGAAAGAGTCTTAAGGTCCCTTAACCTACCTTTGGTATGATATGTTGTTGAAGACAGTGTAGTTCTCCTGGGGTACCCATCCAGGGTGCTGTGATCATTACCAAAGCTTTCAATAATTGTTTCTTCGATTTCCCCTCGATGGAAATGATTGTGATCAGAAGGCATACACAGTCCTAAGGAAGCGGGAGATAGTGATTAACTCCTGAGCTATACTATGTTACCACTTACAGCTGTGACAGGGACAGTCTGTTATGCCTCCACCAATGTGAGAGACCTGATTGTCGCGACATGATTTTAAACACAAGCCAAATTTCCTAATGTTAGTGCAAAACCCCCAGGAGAGAAGCATCAATGTGTATACTGTGCAGTGATATACAACACCCCTAATATAGCATTTAAAATACTTTCCTACCAAACAGGTAGTGACAGTGCGTCTTCTGCCCATTTTAGTTGCACCCTTGGTTGGGGTAAGAAAATCAGTCATTTAAAATTTGTTTTTTTAAAAATAACTTCTCTGCCCTTGGTGCTATATGGGTACTGCCACTAAATTAAGCAAATGCAATACCAGCTGCCTGGAAGATTGCAATCTCACCCACCAGTTACTTTACTGTGTAATTTCTATATTACAGAGATCTAGTTAGTTCACCCTGAAGTATTACTGAGTCTTAAGGAGGATTGCCACCCTTAAGTTTATTTCTGGAGTCTTCCCTGGTTGTCTGAGTCTACCTCTTTGAGACATTAAATTTTAGTGGATCTGTGGTTGGGGAAAGGAGTACTTATTTTAAGGTAGCAGGAGGTGCAGGCAGGGGGGAGGATGTAGAGGCCAGAATGGGAGGGTATCAAGATCTCCCTTAAGAGTGGCCAGCACAGATAAATCATTGTCTTCTGGCTGACAACAGTTTCATCCGGGATCATGAGAGAGAGGCTAGACTGGCAGAGCACAGAGAGGCACTGTAAGAAAAATGGACAGGGTAGCTAAACATCAACATGCCTTTCCTTGGTATCTGTATAATCCCACTCTTCCCACCCCCTCTTCTTCCTTCTCAGTTGACATTAAGTCTGTCGCAAAACATTTTTTTTTATTTTAATGGAGGGGTCCAGTCTGAGATAGGTTGCTGTGTTAAATGACGGAGGGACAGAGGGAGAGATAGAGCTCCAAGACTCCTACACTTTTCTCTCCTCCGAGATAAACACTAACAAGATATCTGAGGGGAACCTTGCGTGCTAAATGAATCCCCATTTGCACGTGGCGCCGCAGCTTTCACAGAGCACAGAATGTTTTCTCCTTATCCGCAAGTGAGCAAAGGCGGGGTAGTTCGAGTCCGAAACAGAGCGAAGGAACTCACCGTTTTTGCAGTAATTTCCAGGGCAGCACATAGCATGACGCATGCAGCGTTTGCGGCGCTTCCTGCAGGCGAGACAAATCTGCGCTCCGGTGCCCCCTCCCCGGGTCGGACTCGCGCAGTACTCATCCGTGCTGCACTCTTCGTCTTCCACGCACGGATATGGCTGCGGGAAAGGGGCCGGGAGAAGATGAGACACCCAGGCATCCAAGTACCCACACTCCTGGACCTGGACACTAATCTCAGTCCTTTTCTGCCCACCTGTCCAAACGTTGTCGCCACCTACTGCTCCCAAATGCAGGTTCCAAGTGCGCCCCGAACCACACACTAGTCCGTTCTACACCCTTCTCCCCAGATGAAACCTCTTCGGGTCACAGCGTTCCCAGATCCCCGAGACCCTTCTCACCTGGTAGTTGTCAACTGTCTGGTACTTGTTCCCTCCAACGTACAGAATCCCCGGCGCCGCGCTGACGGGCGAGCCTGGGTGCCCCGCCGCGCCGCCCAGCGGTGGGGGCAGGTTCTTGATGGCGTTGGAGTTGAGAACCAAGTTCAAGGTGGCGCTCACTCCTAGCAGAGAGTGGCCGCACACAGCCACGGCTACCAGGGCGACCAAGACCCGGGCAGCTCCCACTGCCCCGAGAGCCTTCATCTCAGAAGGACTCCAGAGAGAGGAAAGAAAGAGAAAGGAAGGATGTCACTGTGCGAGCCTGATCCCCACGGAGCCGTGCTGGCGCGGCTGCAGAGTGAGGCTCCCGGAGCCTCCAGCACTCGCGCAGTCCTGACGGCAGGACGCATGAAGCTCTGTACCGCCACCGCCACCACGACTGCCTTTATACTGCGGGCTCTGAGCATTCCGGCCCCTCGGGGGGAGACAACAAAGCTAGGATGGGATTTCAAAGCTTTGGGAGGGGCTGGGAGCGGGTGTGTTTGTGTACTTGAATGGGGGCCTTTGACACTCTTCACCCCGCCCCTCCCTGGCGCTTTCGTTCCACCGGTCCAGCGCACCTTCGGGATGACTAATCGGTGAGCTTTAGAGAAGACGACTTTAATAAAGGCGGAAAACAGAAGGAACTTTGGAAACCTGGTTCCCTCGCCTTGCAGCAGGGGTTGGGTTATCAGGATCAGAAATACTTTTCAGAACGGAATTGTGATGTTCTCTGCAAGAGCACTCTTCTCCTCTCTCCCTAACGCCGGTACTGACTTAATTGTGCACATAAATAATATTCAGTATTAAATACAACCCGATCAGGAATTCAAAGTCTATATCGAAATCTTTCCGGGAAAAGGACCAAGTGGCCAGTGCAAGTTGCTGATTAACCCTTTAGAGTCACGGTTTGCAGACTTGGGGTGAGGTGCTTGGCTTTAAGTTCGCTGAATTCCTCCCCTCTTCCTTCTTCCACACCCCCTCCCGCCGAGACTGAGAGAAAAATGTGCAAAGAGAAGGAAATTTGCACATCAAACGAGGGTTAGAAGGAAGAAGAACTAATTTTCTTTTGATGGGAAGTTTAGAGAGGGAGGCGTGAGACTGGCGTTTGGAAATTAGATCATGGGTGGAGAGAAGAGGGAAATGACCATCCGATAGTCAAACTATTTAATGTTGTTCTTTGAATCTGAGCAGTCGCAGCAGTAGATGAACTTGATTAGGCAGACAGGCGAGATCAAAGTGGCGGGAGCAAAAGCGGACAGGGTCCAACGGCCCGGCCGGGTCACTTGTCCTTCGCTGGTTCCCCCTTCTCAGTGGTGGGTTAATGCAGGGAGATAAGAAACCCTTAAGGCTTAGTTCCTGACTTCCTCATTAGTATTTCATATCGTAAAGCCTGAGAACGCCTGTGTTTTATCCCAAGTCAGACATTTGGTGGACCAGGAAAACCCCCTCTCCGGAGAAAAGAGACTAGCTTCAGGAAAAGGGAAGCTGAAAGTAAATCAGAAAGTGAATTTGATGTCATTTAAATCAGTATATAAGAACAATAAAGTAGGGCTAGTGTGTAAGACTGCTCTCCTGCTTATAAATTGGAAATCATTTATTTATTAAACAAAAACATTGGAAGCTGAGTGCCCTGGCATTAGGCTACCCCCTCCAGGGTTGATGCCCTTGAGGGGAGGGCACAGTGAATACAAATATTTAGACAATTATTCTAATTATGGTCATAATAAAAGGTAAGCAATGTACAGGATTCTTTTTAAAACAGTTTGATAGATAAGTGTCAGAAAATGGAGAACTGCTATGCCAGTTTAGAAAAGGAAGAGAAGATTGAATAATCACTGTTGTATATATTTATTTTCTCCTTCCTAACTTCTACGGGATTTAAAATTACACACTGACCTACTATATCCATGACTGGGACCATGACCAAGTATAGCCAGTGATAGATAGTCTTGAAGTGGAATAATGTAAAGTTAAGAAAGGGATGGGTACATTTTTTTTTTTTTTAAAGTTTGTAGTGATCTGTGTTCTAGTTCCTTGGGTTTCAGAGGTCATATTAAGAACAACTTCTAAATAATTCTTTAGTAATGCCTCCAATTATACTGGTATTCCTCCCATCCCAAATTCCATCTATCCTGTGAAATGTCCTCTAGCTTATTGATAACTCGGAATTCTAACATAGATTAAATCCCACACATTTCTTTAGGTTTTAGTATGAACATGTCCAATAATGTAGACTTAGCTACTGCTCTAGAAATGGTTGAAACAAATTGAAGTTTTGATACAAAGGGGAGGTTGTTCATATTAGCTTTTAAAAAATGAACCTAAGAAACAAGTAAGTCAATACACCTTTTATTGAGAATCAGCAGTGAACCAGGTCTCCCTAGGCAGATGTGACTCTCTCCTCAGTTTACTTGAAGTTTATAGAGACGGGAGATATTATAGTGTAAAGGGGCAAAGGCATAAGGGATTTTTAGGTGCCGTATTATCACTTGCAGAATATTAACAACAATGTCAATAATCAATGTGTTGAGCACCTTTGATGTGGTAGAAAATCTAGTTGGTCTTAAATTCTTAAGATGTTGAAATGTGGAGAAAGACTTCCCTGACCTTGGGAACTGTGAAATATCCCTTTATATTCTTATTATCCTAAATAATTTTTTTTCTAAAAATATGCTTGTGCCACACTAAAGGCCAATTTATTTTCCTCTTTTCACAAGAGATGGTACATGCTAATAATACATTTAATAAATTTAGTCCATTAAGACCTTGGAATCACAAGTCAAACTATCGGCTAGTGGAAAAAAAAAAAAAAAAAAAGAACAGTGGAATGATTTAATCAGCAAAGGAAAACTTTACAAAAAGGCATGTTGCATAAACTCATTCTTGATCCTGAATATGTATGTGTCTGTATGGGTTTAATTTTCATTAAGCTCAGACAGAATCTGTTGTGTTGAGTTAGGGGAGTTTAGCCAAGAGTAGGGTTTCAAGAGCAGACTAGGTCCTACCTCTTTCTTCACTTTCCAAGTTTTCCACACTTTCCAAGTTTCTCCTGAAGCTGTCATAATTTGAAAGCTAAAAATGAATTGGTCAATATCTGAGTTGCTACTTTGTGCTAACCGTGGTCCTTGATATGTGAGGACTCATTATCTACCTTCAAATAATTGAGTAGGGGGAAGGGAGGTAAACTCACAAATTATATAGGAGGAAGTTATGTAGGAGGGAGCCAGGCAAATATGTAGCAAGCCAGCTCTGTTCTAAGTGGAACGTTTACTTTTTCAGTGGAATCTCCATTTGAAAATTCTTTCCATGATTGAGTTTGCTCACTGGCAACAAGAGCAGGGTGGGTGAGGTAAAGTGAAGTTCATTGTTCAATCAACAGCCAATTAAACTTCGATAAGTGTCCATTATATGCAAAATGCTACCCTAGTATAGTAGTGGGTATACTTCCTAGTATCTTTGGGAGTATAGCCCCAAAATATTAAAGGCAGTCTACTTATCCTCAGAAATCTTTCAGTCTATGAGTAAACTAATATACTTACATAGGAATGGGGGGTAAAATTTTTTCCAAAACAGATTATATTTTGGCACATATTAGGTCATAGAGAAAATGGGAAAAGATCCAGAAATTGTGACCAACAATCCTCAGGTAAAGAGGGTTCTTCTGATGACTTTCTGAGTCTCTCCTACAACTAGGTGAGAGAGTTAGTGGGAGTCAAGGCAGGCATCCTTAATTTATTACACCTAGTTTATTTAGTTCTGTAAGGAACCCCACCTCTTCTTTGATTTAATTTAATTATGATTATAATTAACTAGTGCAATAAGTTTAATATTTTGTATTAAATTTTAAAATAGGTAAAATATGTTTACTAAAGTAAAATCTAACCTTGAAACTCAGGAATAACACGGTAATGTGTGCCTTCTTCACATTTTAAGTGCTTAATACCAGACATAGATTACTCATCAACCTCTTCATCCAGAAGAAGACAAACAGACAAATACACTCCAAAAAAGATCACGCTATTCTCAACTATTTTTCCATCTTTGTTGTTTGAGATTCTTATGTGACTGCTGCATTTTTAATTCACTCCCTCCCTTCCTCTTTTCTTTCCTCCCTCCCTTCTTCCTTTCCTCCTCCTTTCATTTTTTATCTTTGTTAAATCAAAGGAAGCAGATCTGTTGCCATTTAATTTTACTTTACTAGGAAAACATTGGATAAATGTCATTCCTTAGGGGGTGTTGCCAACATTTTTGTTGGTACCAGTTTATAGTAGAGATTCCTCATTGCTGAGTTTAGGCTTTTTTTTTTTTTTTTTTTAAAGAATGTTATGACTTTCTTATTGGTTTTTAAAAGATTTTGGTCTCAATGCTCATCATGATGTTAAAAGAGCTTTTAGACCAGACCCCTATTATGACTCCTAAGAGGCTGGATTAGGCTTTTCTGCACCCCTAAGGAGACAGAGAAGGAGAGATTTGACAATGATTATGTTTATTTGGCCATTGGAGATGGCCAGCCCAGATAAATCAGGCTCCATGGTAGCTTTCTAACCTAGTCAGAAGATGTGCTTTAAAAAAGTGGTATATTAAAAAATAATAATAAAAAAATAACCTAATTCAAGAATAAGCCCAGACCCAGAAACTTTTGATTAAAAACCAGAAAGGACTTTTTCTGATTTCCTGATAATCAGAAAGGTCCACAGTGTGTACGAGGTCTGACAATTACGTTTGTGAACTTGCCACCGTGCACTTACATTGGCAGCACTGTACAAACAGCTCAGTACAGTTTCATAACCTTGGTATATCAGTGTCTCACAGCTGTGTTCGTGTTGATGTGTGGTGGTGTCTTGCTGAGTGGTGTTCATTATTGTTGTTGAGCGTTTTCGTGTGCTGTCGCAAGAATGTCTGAGTTTGAATTAGAGAAATGAACAAATATTAAATTTCTTGTTAAACTTGGCAAGAGTGGATGTGAAATCAGAGACATGTTAGTCCAAGTTTATGGGGATAATGCCATGAATAAAACAGCAGTGTGCAAATAGATTAAACTTTTTTCTAAGGGAAGATAATGTGTCACTGATGAAGAGGTCAGGGCGGCCAGTAATGAGCAGAACAGAAGAAAACATTGCAAAAATTCATTGAATTGTGCATCAAAATCATTAGCTGACTATGAGAAGAATAGCACACCAAGTAAACATCGGTAGAGAAACAGGAAAATCTTAACTGAAAATCTTGGCATGAGAAAGGTGTGTGCAGAAATGGTCCTGAACGAGCTCACCGATGTACAAAAGCAAAGGAGAGCTGAAGTTTGCCAAGACCTTTTGGAGAGGCAAGACGAGGTTTTGGGCCATGTTATCACAGGTGATGAAACATGAGTGTCCCAATACGACCCTGAAACAAAACGTCAAAGTGCACAATGGCAGTCAGACAGTTCTCCATGACCAAAAAAGTTCCATCAGTCCAAATCAAGAGTCAAAATGATGTTGGTAATGTTTTTTGATACCAGAGGGATTATTCATTATGATTTTGTACCAACTGGACAAACAGCTAACCAAGTTTATTATTTGGAAGTGCTGAAAAGGCTGTGTGAAATAGAAGAAAACGACCTGGACTTTTCACCGACAATTCATGGCTCTTGCATCACGACAATGCACCAGCTCACACAGCACTGTCTGTGAGGGAGTTTTTAGTCAGTTAACAAATCACTGTATTGGAACACCCTTCCTACTCACCTGATCTGGCCCTGAATGACTTCTTTCTTCACCCGAAGATAAAGGAAATATTGAAAGAAAGACAGTTGGATGACATTCAGCACATCAAGGGTAATACGATGGCAGCTCTGATGGCCATTCCAGAAAAAAAGTTCCAAAATTGCTTTGAAGGGTCGACTAGGCACTGGCATCAGTGCATAGTTTCCCAACGGTAGTACTTCAAAGGTGACTGTAGTGACATTTAGCAATGAGGTGTGTAGCACTTTTTCTAGAATGAGTTCGCAAACATAATTGTCAGACCTCATAGTTACAGGGAGTGTAAAACAGCCCCTTGACATCCCCCTGAAGGATTTGACATTTTCCAACATAAAAATCCACCAAAGACAGCAGAAAGCTGGATCCTAGAGCTTCTTGAAATAGTCTCCAGATCTAAAGAAAAATTGTTTTCCATGTCACCGAGTTCCTATTATTACCTCCTTTATGGTGCAGGTGCTCTACAGGGGTCAGGGCCAAGGGAGGTATGGTGCCATGGTGTCAGGAGTCTGGAACTGTAACTCTGTATAAAGGGGACTTCTACTGTGACAGCTGTTAGCTGGCAAATATGAGACCATGATCAAGCCATTGACTCTCAGTGTTGGTCTTTCATTTATAAAATGGATTGACAGATACGTGGAGAGGCTCTTTCTGACCACGAAAATCTCTCTCTCTCTCTCTCTCTCTCTCTCTCTCTCTCTCTCTCTCTCTCTCTCTCGCTCTCGCTCTCGCTCTCGCTCTCGCTCTCGCTTTGCCAGTACAAGACCTTTTGTATTCTAATTAAATAAGAACAACCTGAAAGGAGTCTGTTTTTTTAGGCAGCCTAATGATAAAGTAATAATCACTAACATCAATACTGTATTTTGATTTTGCAGAAAATATGTGAGTTTTTAAAGAAAACCTGTAAGTTTTAAGTCTCTAAAAATAAGATGAATTATTTGAACCAGGTGATTTTTTTTAAATCTGGAGATATCTATATCTATATCTATATCATCTATATCTATATCTACATCTACATCTACATCTATATATCTACCCATATATAGTGCCAAAAAATGTATACACATTTTAAGAAAAGAAATCAGTATTAAAATTGTAATACTCAATATACACCAATAACAAAAGATAAATACAAGTCATGTTTGACTTCTGCAATTACAAGAGGTGCTCAGAGTGGTTACCATCAGTGTCCAGACACTTCTGATTACAGCAAACTACTGCTTGAGCAACACTGACCAAAGTGTCCACTTGCATACATTATTTTGGTACCCCCAGTACATACATATATGTATGTGTGTGTGTGTGTATATATATATGATGGATATATGTTTATATTTATGGTTATATATTTCTAAATTATGTCATACCCATTCTCGGAGAAAATTCAGCAAATACAGAAAAATCTGAAAAAAAAAAAAATGACACGTGCCATCCCACCATGCACAGGAAACCCCTGTTAACTGTTAGTTTTTGCACATACTCACAGACACACACACAGAGGAAGTAAGACAGAAATGTTTTTTTCTTCACAAAATTGATCGTAGTGTTTTAGAACTGAATTTTTTTCAGTTATTACTAAATCTCAGATTGGTGACTTGTAAGGGGACCGTGAGATGAAAAATAGATAGCAGAACTTGGAACACACTTTAGTGTCCCAAGACTCAGTCTTAGAATTGCCAGGGAGTGGATCAAGGAAGTAGGCTAGAAACTGAACTATTAACTTTTGGTGAGGAAGAGGAGGGATATCTAATTAGTGCAAGGATTCTCCATCACCCTTAAGTCACAAAACTACAATAATTTTCAGACGAGTTCAGGAGTAGAGAAGGGTGGGAGGAGGCAAGTGGGGGAACTACCTGGCAGGCAGAGCTGAAACCCCCCTAGTTGCGCCCTGAAATTCATGCCCAGCCTCCGGGGTCTAGAGAATTTCCCAGCCGGCAGGCCCTGGGTGCCTTGCACTCAACCAAGCCTCCAATTCCCATTGTTCATGTGCTCCAGGGAGGCTGCTCACGGTGGCTGCACTTTGGTGTCCCAACCCGTCGCCAGCATACAGTAGTGTAAAATGAAGCTTGTTTAGGACTCTCTTTGATGCGTGAAGATCAAACGGCCTGGGGACCCCAGATCTTAATCAGACTTGAGCCAGGATGGCATTTTCACAAACAGTCCGTTTGCTCGGCTTTGAGCAGACTTTGTGCTCAGCACATTCATCTGGCTGTGGGGCAGGTAATCCAGGCTGAAGCCCCTTGCCTGGTCGCAAATCCATTCACACTACAATGGCTGCTGTTGGTTTGCTGTGTCAGTTCATGGGCAAATGAATATAGGGCCCTTCTGACTTAATTAAAGGAGGGGTGAGAGGCAAGGTAACGGAGGGGAAGATTAAAGCACTGAGGGACAACAGGCTCCGCTGTGTCTCCAGAGTCTAGCAGCAAGTGGGAGAAACCCGCTCTTCTGCTGCCCCCTGGTGGAATTGCCGTAGAAGTTCTTCGTAGGGAAGATACAAATGAGTTATTAATCCTGCCATTGACTTCTGAGAAGATTGATTTTCCAGGTTCAGTTACTTGTACTAATATATCGTATACCTTCTCCACCTCGTTATGCTGCAAACTCTTCAAGGTTAAATATTTTCTCATCCTTGTTAATATTTCACACACTGCTTTGCTCATAGAATAATTTATATCTTCATAAATTAGGATTAAAATAACAATTGAGATCTGAGGGGTAGGTTCTCAATTTATGTCTATTACTTCTATTGAAGTTGAAAGGCTCTACGTTCCTTTTCCATATAAAAATACTAAGGTCTCCAGATTATTATAAATATAGTATAGGAAAATTCTAGACCAAACAAATTTTAAGAGAGATTGTATGCATATATATATATATATATATATATATATATATATATATATATATGTATATATATATGACTATTCAAGGATAATGAAAATATAAGAGAATATTGTTTTTTTTCACCTATTTGAATAACCAAATACTAATCACTTCAGGTTTTCAGGTTCAAAAAGAAGATACAAACCTATAGGCTTATGTAAAATAATGGTTATAAAACACTATTTAATACTTCCTTTTCTTTAGAGCCAGCATAATATACAAGTGAAAAACTTGTATATTATAAGTTAGATAGAACAGTAGAAAAATGAATAAAACGACATACTGAAAGTATAGCTTCTAGCATAATATACATAACTGTTAAAATCATTATTGGTAGTTATGCATTGTTATTATTTGACAGTTAGTAGTTCTAAATTACTTCCAAAGTTTTTCTTATAGCTCTATTTTCTTAGAGAAGTCCTGGCAGAAAAACAATGTTCTTCTACTATTAGGATTTCTTTGAAAGAATAAAGGATTCCGGAAGGTGTGTGAGAATACTCTTTCTAAACATTCAGTTCAAGAAATATGTTTTTTGTGTACTAAATTCTTAGCCATAATTTATATCCTAAGTATAAAATTGCATACTGTTATTTTAATATTATAATCTAAAACATATTCATAAGAATGACTTTAAAGTAAGAAGCAAATTGATTTCAATCAAACTTTTCAAAATGTCATTAATGTTTTCATTAGACACTGTCCACATTTTTTGATTGAGCTATGTTGTCTACCAGTATCTCCATTATCTTCTCACAATATTACTTCTATACAGCTGAGTCTCTTTACAACAAGAAAAGCACTCTTTAAAGTAAGCTCTGCACTTAACAAGCAAATAGAAAGTATTTTGCAAATATCAATAGTTTTGTGAATTCAGCTTAGCCACAAACTTACTTAGAACGTATTAATGTGTCAGGCAGAGAATCTAATGGGTAATTAGCTTTTTATGAAAAGCATATCCCAATACCTCCCAGTATCATTTCTATTAACATTTGCATTTGTTAAAAATGTGGAAGGGAACTGTGGCTAGAGCTGTGAAGTCTAAAGGTCTAAAGCATATAGGTTTCTTTGTTTCTGGAGTTCCTAATTTGCAGGTCAAGTCCTACATTTGTTTAGGAAATTAACTTTCTATGGTTTTATTAATAGCTGAGATTAGTAAGTAAATAAGTAAGCAAGTAAATAAATATTATAACTAGAGCTTTTTTTGTTGTTGTTTTGCAAGTACGTAAGAAATGGGAGAGAAAATAATAGAATCCATTCCTGGTTTTATAGGCTTTGAAAGGCAAGTATTAGTCAATTAAGGTGCTTTTTTTCCCCCTAAAAGACTATTAAGTACTCTGCAGTTCTGTGATTCTTAAACTGTTGTGTACAGAAAACAACCCAAGGATGCCCGCCAAAATACAGATCCCCAGACCTGCTCCTAGTTCTGCTGATTGCAGAGATCTGGGGTGAATATGATGACTACTCTCCCCCACCCCACCTTTATTTTTAGTCTCCATTAGTTGAGCACAATGCAGGTCATCCTTAGGTTACGCTTTGAAAACCTCCACCACCAATCCGTCTAGCCCCATCCACCAGGTCTGTCACCTTCCAAACTCTAAACTCCACATCTCTATCCCAGGTTAAAAGGTTAATCCCAAATTGGGTGTTTCCTAAACTTTGGGACACACACACATTACACATACATACATCTTCCCAGAACCCATATAAAATGGGTTCCCATTTTACATGTCTTTGACAGGATCCAGAAATATTTGTTGTTATATTTTAATGTCCCAGATTATTCTGATGCAGAACCAGGGGTTACAGACAGATAGCCCTTGCTCAGCATTGTTCAGACTTAATGATCAAAACAGTCACCTGCGGTGCTTGTGAAACTGGATGATTAAAACTAGTGGTATTCTGGTAGATGGTTAACAATCAACACTTTTACTTATTTATTTTTAAAAATTTTTGTAAGAAGCATTTGTTAGACCATTTGTCCATTGAAATATTTATGTTGCTTATAGTTGTCACTCATATATAACAATTTTATAAACAACTTCAGAATAATTTCCCAAATATGATATTGCTGTGCCAAATGCTAGAGATTATTATTGCTATTGATAAGAATTATCGTTTCAATATGTTGTACTCTTTTCATTAGTTAATGAAATATTTTATTGTAATTTGTCATCACGATAAAATATTAAAAGCAGAATGTAAAAATAAAAATATTAAAATTTCTCCCCAAACTGTTCAAATTTATAATCCTACTCTCTAGAAATAACTTCTTTTGGTTTCTTATATGTCTGTCACGAAGGGGACACTGCTCGCTGCGCCATTTGTCATGCGGGGCATCCGGTGGGGTCTCAGCTCCCGCTCCCCACATAAGAACGCAGGATATGGTGAGGCCAAAAAAGAACACCCACAGAGCTATAGGTAGGGAAGTCATACCACTATGGTCTCACTGGAGGCTGGGTTCACACGACGTGCGACCTGCTGTCCGCTTTGCTGCCAACCGACCGACTCTCCTCGATTCTCCTTCACTCTCCTTCAGTCTCCTCCTTCACTCTCCTCGGCTCCCCTCCGTAGCCGCAGCAGTTATATCAGTGGCCAATGGCTCAATGGCTACAGCTGATGGCCAACCAGCCACAGCTGACGACCATCTACTATCCAAGCCAGCACTTCTCCACATGATGCCGAGAGCCTGAAAACTGCTCTCTGGGGCTCTGTCCCCACAGTCCTTCCAGGAAATTTCTATATTTGCATATATGTATATTTGTATATCCATTTTTTATATACAAGCAAGGCCAATATTTCAATGTGTTGATGATTTTGCAGAAAAGGTGGTCCACAAGCAAAAAAAAAAAAAAAAGAAAAAGAAAAAAGAAAAAGGTTACCAAACAAGTGGGGATCACTTGGCAAGAGCTACAATGCACTATGAAACTGGCTACTGCTTGTTTGGGGCTTGTGCACCTTTGAAAGAGTGCAGACACCACTTCTGTGAGGTGTGCAGATTTTAGGGAAAGTCAGTAGTATGAGCTGTATCAGGCTACTTGTATGAAGGAGCTACTTGTATGAGGAGGCTCAAGCCCAGCAAGTGAGTTGGGTAGGGTGGGGTCTCAGGGATCACCAGGATGGGGTGAATGATGTTAGCCAGGTTAACGGAGTGCATATATTTGGCCCCACATGTGCTGGGCAGGCTAGATGGTAGGAGAGCTCAACAAAGGAGCAATGGCACCTGCCGAGGCTTCCTTTCCAGAGAGAGTTGCCCCAACTCCTGCCCCTTCAGCCCTCACCCTGAAGTTAGTCAATTGAACTCCTGCCCATATGTACCTGGCACTTTTTGAGCTGCTGTTCCTGTATTGGAGCTTAGAGTGAGTGAGTGTGTGAGCAAGTGAGTCTGTGTGTGTGTGGGCCCCTAGGGATACTCTTTGTTTTCTAGCAGCTTTTAGTCTTTTTCTGATGCAATCCCTGATGGTTTTGACAGCTAGATGTTATGGGGACTCTTCTTTCCAGCACTGGTGTTCCAGGCTGGAGAGCTTGGTATGAGGCTGGTACCCTTCTCTCCTCAGAGGGGACCTCCAGAGCCAAGATATCCCTTCGGATACTTAGTTACCATGTCATGGGTGTGAAATCTGCCCATTCAGTGTATTCACCCCTCATACCAGTTATCACGTGGTTTCTTTATATCCTTACTTATAGGAATTCTGCTCCGCTAGCCTTTAGGTTGTTCTCAAGGGTGCTTGTTCTATAATTTAGTTGTAATTTTGATATAATCATGGGAAGAGATGAGCATAGAGTTTACCTACTTTGTCATCTTGACCAGAAGTCTGCCTTTCCATTTTGATGATGGTTTTTTTCACTGCGTAGAAGCTTTTTAGTTTGATGAATTCCTATTTGTTATTTTTTGCTTTTATTCCCCCTTGACATTTTTGTGTATTTGAGACAAAATTAAATAGGCTACTTTTAACATGCATACATTGTTTAATTAATTTTGCTAATATTTCGATTAGGGTTTTGTGTCTATGTTCATGAGAGAGATTGAACTCAAATGTTTCTTTCTTTGTCTTATATTATTCATGTCTGATTTGGAAACAAGTTTATGCCAACCTTATAAAATAAGTTGGAGAATATCCCTTTTCTCTCTGTTCTGTGTTCTATGAAATTAAAATTATTTTTTTTCCTTCAACTAATTTGGAAATACAAAGGAATTTCAGGATACATACCTGGCCTCTTCTGCCATGATAGCCTACATCAAAACTTTCTGTGATACCAGAAATATTCTATATGTTCCTTAAACTATATGTTGGCCAATAGAAACATGTGCCCACTATGACTAAGGAATTGCATTTTCAACATTTTATGTAATTTTATTTTAAATAGCCACTTTGGACACCACAGCCTTATATAAATTCTTGTTGATTGCCTGGACCTCTTTCTGCTTTTAGCTCTCATGTTCCCTTGGTATTTTTCTCTTTCTCTCATCTTTCTGCACTGAACTCTCCTTGTTGGTCTTGAGTTGCAACGTTTTCTCCCCTCCTCTGTGGCTCAGGTTACCATATGTGGCTTTAAATCCTTAGTCTCCTATTTACAGCCCAGTGCTTCTCCAGAAATAATACTTCAAAAAGAAAATCACTATATTTTAAATGATTTGGCACTGTATCATTTTTAAGTCAAAAAGGAATAATCCTTTTTCTAAAAATACAAATAAACAACACTTAAATTGTTTTGGTTAACCCTAATCTTTCTACATATCAAACTTCCCTTCCTTCCTTCCTTCCTTCCTTCCTTCCTTCCTTCCTTCCTTCCTTCCTTCCTTCCTTTTTTCCTTCCTTCTTTATGAAGTTGAGACTTAACCTGTCTGGCTTTGATAATTGGCATGTGGATGGATTTGTCTATTTTTTTACAGTCTCACCTTGGGTGAAAAATAGTGCCAGAGGTAAACATTACTGTTTGATCAATTTATAAGACTTTAGAGTTGGAAAGGAGAAGTATGAAATACAGAGGAAACTAAACAAGACTCCCAGAAAAAAATATCAATGTGGTGGTTGTTCTGTATTATGTGTAAGACACATTTAGGTCTATTAGAATCTACGTAACATGGGATCAACTTGGATGATGATGCTACCGATACACATCCCTCTCAGGCAAATTTAAAATGGATTCTTATCATCATAGTTGAATAATTGTGCAGTGATTTACTTCAGTTGGAATTACCATGCACAAGATGTGACAGTGGCATAGATGCAACATCCTCACCCTTGCTAATTTCCCCTGCCCCCTGCCCCAGCCACTCCTCTAAGGATCAAGTGTAGATCTGTGTGCACCTCCAAAAACTGTGTGATTAATACGAAAAACAATCTTCCAGGATCA
Source organism: Rhinolophus hipposideros (assembly GCF_964194185.1). NCBI lineage: Eukaryota > Metazoa > Chordata > Mammalia > Chiroptera > Rhinolophidae > Rhinolophus > Rhinolophus hipposideros. The sequence goes on along the minus strand of NC_138061.1, from coordinate 35,098,356 downwards.
AAGAAGACCATTCTTAGATCAAGGGTATGAAAATCAAAGAACTTAAAGAATGGATACTAAAAACTTACCGTTCAGTTCTATTTTCAGGAGAAAGGAAATTATTGGATGTGTAACAGTGACATAGTATTTTTGTTTTAAGTTGTTCTGTTGGCTCTGTCTGAGAAAGTTAACTTGATTGGATTTCCAGTTTTCATTAAAAAGGGGTTTTGACTCACCATCACTGGCAATGTGATGTCACCAAGACAAAGTTTATCAAATTAAGGGAATCTCTATATTGCAGACAATTTTAAGTTTTATTCCATTCACTGAAGTGAGGAACAAAGGGACATAGAAAGAATATGTTCACCAGGGCGTTGGAGAGTTGAGTTTATTGCAATAATATTATTCTCTAAATCTATATTCTTTATGCATATGAGGGACCAGGTAGATAAACCTTAGACAAAGATTCATGAAGTTGCTTTTTATATTAAATAATTCCTTTCTACCAACCATATGGTACTATACCAGAATTGTCGCTTTGATGGTTGGTCCAGTTCAGAATTTGACTAGGGATAGTTCCAAAAGAGTATGTAGTGGTGGGGGTGGCGTTGTGCACAGAAAATTGCTTGTGTTTGGGTTTGTGTGGGTATCTACGTTTGCTTTGCTATTCACACAGGATGGCCTGTTATCTCTATTGGATTATTTAAACCAATTTGTTGGGTTTTATATTAGATCAGAATACATTATTTAACAAAGGACACTTGATTATAAGTATTTTCTAGTTGGTTATAGTAACATTCTAGAGTATTCTATATAGTATTTCGAGTTAGTATGATATCTCAATTCTATTCTTGGAAACTTGTCTGGAATTAAACAATCAACTGAGTTCAAAAGTAAGTATTTTTATTTCAACTCTATAAAGTATACAACAGGCACTCGGCAATTACAGCTGCAGGAAAAATACAGAGCAAATCAAAGCAGGTTAAGTTTATGAAAAAGTTTTTAATCTACATCAAAAGAGTGCAAGTAGTCAACGACCATTTGATGACGGTTGTTGCATTCTGACTAACAAAGAACTCTTACATGTAGAACAAATTGTAAGAGGACAATCAAATAACCATAGCTGCAAGAGTACAAAAGAACTGACCAGTTGTAAAAACATCATACATTGAAATAAATTTGATAGGTGATGCTTAAATAAATGTCCCTTCACTCGGAAAGCCCAAACCTCTGAGTCATCGTGAGTTCCAGAGCTCTGTCTGTTGATGCAGGGGCAGATAAAAAGGAGGGCTAACAACATATTTTCAATGTTTAGCTTTCTAGGTCTGTTGAAACTTGCTTCAGAAATGATTTGCATATACAAGAACTCAGAGAAAGCATCCTGTTTTGTTGAGTGGTGCACCAAAGTACATTTTCATCATAGGTTTCACAGCAAGGTGTGGTTAGCGGTCATTTTCCAATTTTTCTTTTGAGTTGGACCATTGTTAATGGAGTCTATAAAATGACATATAACTTGACTGTACTAACTTTTTAACTGAATCTGCACAGCTTAGCAAAACAGGTATACCTGTGTACAGACTGATAGTATGTCATATATTAATTTGACCTGCACATACATTTATACATTTCACAGAAATGACGCTGTATCTCATTAACAGATACACAGCTCTGGTACATTTAACAGAAATAAGAGAACAACTTCATCATTTCTGTAATTCATCAATATTATATAATAAAGGCTTATAAATTGTTAGCAGAAAGAACTGTAAAACGCAGCAAGCTAAGAAAGGACAACATTTTGAGGTGTCTTTGTCTTTGTCATGCAGCATAACACCAAATTTGTTTGTTGTTTTTTTTTTAAATAGGATGCCATGAATTTAAGGCACTTGCAACAATGCCAGATAGCCAGGTCATGTTCTAAACTATGGGACAGATGAATAACAGTACAGACATAATTTTCAATAATACTGACAATTATGACATTAATTCAAGTCTACTTGGACCTAAAAACATTATTCAATACAAATAAAATGAAATAATAATGCTGTGAAACACTAAAAAAAAGTTATATGTACCACAAAATATCACACAAAAATATCTATTTACATAAATATTTGTCTGTGGTCCTATTGTGAAAGAAAACGTTGTTATGGATAATGCACAGATCACCTCTAATGTATGAAATCACTTCTAATATCCTTATTTTCAATATGGTAGCTGACTTCTTTCAATTTAAGTTTACAATCAGTTCATTTACTTAAAAATAAAACAAGAACAATTCAACAGTTGAATTTATATATTGTACATGTGTAGTTCACACGCGTATCCCATAATTTTAAGTAAAAATTATGACTTGTAAAGAATATAATAAAAATAAATGTCTTAAATGCCACATGGATCTGATTCATATATTAATAACAAAGAAGGTACAAACATAAAAATCATTTATAGCAATTTTCCAGACATCAGTTTTTAATGTATTCAATCTACCTCATATATTATGATGTTCCTTTCCTTGGCAGTTTTCAGTTTTCCCGTGAGTAAAGACACACAGAAAGCCCTTATTTCCCACACTCAAAGTATTAACAAGAAAGTCAGGTAACAAATTGAACATGTTGGCACTTTTCTAACTTATCCAGATGTTCGTTAGTATAAGAAAATAAAGGGGCATGAAAAATTCAGAAGTAAAGTGAGACACACTTTATGAAGCTGATCATGAATTTTAGCCCTAGTGTCTTCATTAAGACAAGATTTAAATCCTTAAAATTCAATGTTGAAGATTAAATGAATGTTTTCTGTCAATAATTCTGGAAAGATATAGTTCCCCTTTATTTTTTGGTGATTGCTTTAGACATCCTAATGCAATGCCACAGGTGAAATTAACAAAGATGGAATCACAAGTGGGAGAAAGGACCTACAGCTTCATTGTGCTGAATGCTATTTCTTCCTTCTACATATTCTTGTTTTCCTTGTACATATTGGTTGTCTTAGACTTGAACCACAGTTCCAAAGTCCATAGTAAGTGCTAATCTCTGGGGTTATTGTGATATTTGAAAAGTTGTAGAAGCAGATTCTCTTAATTAATAACTAGGTAAGTTGAATATTCCAGCAAACCTTTAGCATGCCTAAAACACTCTTTTAACAAAAATCACTGAACGTTGACTATACTGTTGAAATGATATATTTTTAAAAGCCTAATGAAAAGCAATATAAAACTTCTGCAATAGTATTCATAACTGGATTTTAGGGTGATATGTTTAATTTTATATTCTAAAATCTGAGGAAGGAAGCAGATATCTTGGGGAATAGATTGATTTCTCAAAATTATAAGGAAGGGGAAAACTCCAATAACATAAGAATAACAATAATATCTTAGAATCAAAGTTTTAATTTAATTTTATTCTAACTATATATAATATGCCCTTAATACTTTTGTTTCCCAAATGTTTTTTAGATTATTATATTTTGATAAGATATATTCTAAAGTAGTCTTAGTATGAAAAATTCAAACAGAAATAATAATATATGCTTTCTTGGATACAGTATAATGATCTAGGTGGTTAACATTTTTTTGCAGAAATGTCTACATTTGTTTGACGTTAAAAAAAAACAAAACTACTGGAAAAATGAATCCTCTATTTTATATACCAAATTTACACACAGTTCCAAATCAAGATGACAGCTCATAAGATTATGCATTTGTCTAAGTAGGTATAATGCTGTTTGTCCAAGAAAAGTTTCCAAATAATTCTGCGACTTATGACAGCTAATAATAGTCAACTAGCCCGCCAACAAAGGACTCAGTTAAAATTGGTGATTCTTTTCCGCATGTGAAATGTAAATACATTTGATATTTGCAAATCTACCCTTTTCTAGGATTGTAATATTTTGTTCTTTTAGCTAAATTTTATTTTTAAGAAATCAGATTCCTGTTTTCCTCTCTACTTCCTTCCTACTTTCACATGCACATGGACTCATATCAGCTAACTTATGAAAAGGTAACCAATACCTGGCCAAGTTCTTGTCTTGGTCCCCGACCGCACATAAGTAAGATTTCTTATCTGGTAAATTGGTGAATCTCAATGATTTTGTGCTTTCTTTCTTTTTTTTTTATTATCATTTCCTTTTTCTTTTTCTTCTTTTTTTTTTTTTGGTTCAGGCCTAAGACAAGAAGCTAGTTCAAACAGGTTTTAAATCACCTTTCTCCCTCAACCCTAGACTATTGTATAAGTGAAATCTGACAGGAGTTTGGTTTGATAAATTTAGTGAAAATGCTCAAGTCTCTGGCTACACATGTAATGATTAGAATTTGTGTTGTCTGTTCAGACACTGACATTTACAGATGAAAGATATACATAGCACCTATATAGTTTTATATTTTTATTTTTTATTTTTTTGGATGAATCTTAATCCCTCTCCATCCCACCCCACCTTGACCCTAAGGATTCATTTTTATAAAAGGGAATATTTTAAACCTCAGTTTGAGGGTGTGTTAGGTAATAAATAAAAACCAATCGGCTGCTAGTCACTTATTTCCAGGACCATCTTTAAGCACACTATTTAAAAAAATATGAAATGGTTGTGAATTGCTTTTTTCCACTCTGTCATGCCAATTTATCAAAAAGAAACAAATACCATGCATGTTTTTTTTTTTGTTTTTTTGTTTTTTTTTTCCCAATCTTCTGTGAAAACGCATATATACCTGCTATGCGTTATGAATTTCAGAAGAATTCATAGCTGTTGTGCTTTTTGCATATCAATTTTTAAATCTGTCAGAAAGGAAAGGTGACATTCAGTCTCGTCATCAGCACTGCTGGGAATGAAATCATGAAACTTCTAGCACTGGTTTGAACTGTGACCAACAGATGCGTGGTCCTCTCTTGTACGGTATATACACCGGCCTGCGGTAATAGATCCTATGACCCTCACTTGAAGAAAGGGAAGAGCCCAGTTTTTGTACCATAGAAATCTATTGTACCCAATATATTATTTTTTGACTTCTTGAGAATTCTAGTAAGGTACAGACTCTTTAACTGGATTGAAGAGTTTCTTGCAGTCTTTCAAACTATAGTCAGAGCAAAGCGAGATCACTGCAACAATAGAAATCATCTCTTTACTGGTGAAAGGCTTTGCTTCAGGACCACCATGTCAACTGCAATTTTTAGGTTCAAACAGAAAACGTGTAAAGAGTACTATTGTCATCTAAGCAATAAGTCCTAATGCCACTGGAGTTACTGGAGCAGCATCGATCAAAGGCATCATGGTGACCCCGAGCACTAATCTTCTCTCTTTCCCTCAGGTTTGCTGGCAGCTGTATTTCAGAAAAAGCTGTCTTCAGCAAGGCAGAAGCAGGTAAGAGAAATACATTAGAAGTCTATGTCCCATCCTGAGTTGTCATCAGGTGGTGGTTCATCACTGTCCTCAGGGAAACTGTCAAAATTGCTTGTATCTGTGGGTGATGCAACCTAGAAATGAGAGAATGAACAGTAAAAAAATGTCTAATTTTTTTTTTTTAGTAAAATTTGATGCTAGATTTTAACATAGCACTCTTTATTCATTCCCTAATCAATGACTATTTTTTGAGTGTCTACTAGGTAGCACGTTTTGTGATTTGCTGTATGTGGTGGGTGACAGTGGTGACCAATATAGACATGGTTCTTGCCCTCATGGAGTTTATACTCTAGTAAGGAATAAATTGTGTGATTATAATTAGCTATAGACTTTTACAATTATTTGTTTTAAAGTTTGGTTAGTGTTGTAAAAAAAAAAAATACTAGGTGCCATGAGAGTATAAGTGTGATCATGGAAAGCCTCTCTGAAAAAGTATTATTTTACACTAAGATTCAGTGAGTTCAATAGCAAGGGCATAGCACACGCAAAGGTCCTGATGTGAGAGAGAGAGAGAGAGAGCTCCATGCTGTGACATAACCCAAACAGACCAACAAGGCTGTTGCATAAGGGTAGGAGAATGAGAAATAGGCAGGAGTCAGGTTATGTAGAGCTGTGTAGGCTATTGTAAGAATTTTGGGTAGTTAGTCTAAGCATAAGAAAAGCCATTTCCAAACTCAAGCAAAACTCCTGCAAATTTACTGGTCAAAATCCAATCTGTAGAGCATCAATAAAAGCAGTGAAGAAACAAACTTTAATTTCCGTCATATTCTATAATATTTAAAACCAACATTATATCGAATTTAATAGTACTGTTACATAAAAGGGGAACCCTGATAAATATAGGTCAGGATAATTTAGGCTTAATATTTACTCCTCTGAGATTCTCTTTCTACTCTTGTTCTAAAAATAAAACTTCATGAATGCAATTAGCACGTGTAATTTGAAACATAGTAATGACATTTTTTGTTTTGTGGATAAACATAAACATTAGCACAAAAATAAATCTTAGAAGTGGGGAGATTGTGTCTGTATGAAGAACGTTCTTGAGTTAGCTCAGAAAAAGAAAGTATATAAATGAAAGGCTCTGTACCACAAAGCAGCCCTCTCCCCCTTAGTTAAGATGTGGTATATTTTGTTAGGTGCAGTAGTGTATAAAAATATAAATGCAATGAATTGAAATCTATTTCAACTTATTATACTGTAAATACTTAGTCCCCTTAGTGGACTGGCTATTTAAGTGCTATATTTTTTTAAAAATGATATGTTAAGACAGTTAAGAAAAATATGTTTTCTTTTAGATCCTGATAAAAGGAAAAAAGAACACAGTTGCGCCAGGGGTGCTTTAAAGTAATATGGTGGCAATATTTCATCTTTTTTATGGCTGAGTAGCATTCCATTTCATATATGTACCACCTCTTCTTTATCCAATCATCCATCGAAGGACACTTTGGTTGTTTCCATATCTTGACCATTGTGAATAATGCTGCAATGAACATAGCTTATAGGGGTGCGTATGTCTTTACAAATAAGTGTTTTCCAATTTTGGGGCTACATACCCAGAAGAAGGGTGGCTGGGTCATATGGTAGCTTTACTCTATTTTTTGAGTAAAATCCTTCATACTAATTTTCATAGAGGCTTCACCAATTTACATCCCCACTAATACCAGTGTTCCCTTTTCTTCACATTCTCTACAACACTTATTTCTTGCCATAATAGCCATTCTAACAGGTGTGAGGTGGTATCTTATTGTGGTTTTGATTTGAATTTCCCTTGTAACTAGTGATGCTGAGCATCTTATCATATATCCATTGGCTATCTGTATGTCTTCTTTGGAAAAGTGTCTATTCACATTTACTGCCCTTTTTTATTGGAATTTTTTTTTTTAGAAGCTTGTTTGTTGAGTTGTATGAGTTATTTACATATGTAGAATATTAGCCCCTTATTGGAGGTCTTGCTTGCAAAATATCTTCACCCATTTAAATGGTTGCCTTTTTTGGTTGTTGTTGATGATTTCTTTTGCTATGAAGGAGCTTTTTAGCTTGATGTATTTCCATTCATTTTCTGTTGTTTTATTTTCCTTGCCTTTACGATCAAGTTCACAAAAATCCTTCTCAGACCAAGGTCCATAAGTTTAGTATCTATGTTTTCTTCTATGTATTTATTGTTTTAGATCTTATATTCAAGTCTTAAATTCATTTGAGTTAATTTTTGTGTATCATGTCACATAGCAGTCTAATTTCATTTTACATGTGGCTATCCAATTTTCCCAGCACCATTTATTAAAGAAGCTTTCCTTTCTCCATTTCTTTCCTTTCTTCCTTTGCACATTTTGGGCCCCTTTGTCAAAAATCAGTTGCCCATATTTGTGTTTATTTCGATTAATTTCTGGGCTCTCAATTCTGTTCCATTTGTCTGTGTATCTATTTTTCTGCTGATATACTCTTTTGATTATTATTGCTTTGTAGTACAGTTTGAAGTCGGGAAAAATAAAGTAATATGGGGGCAAGTGAGGAGGAACTATGTGGGGGCATAAATGAAACAATACTGGCCAGGAATTGATAGCTGTTGAAAATGGCTTTTGGACTGTTGACCAAAGCCATCCAGAAACCAGAGGGCCTATTGGCCAGACCCAACCAGAAACCAGAGGGCAAAGGAATACTTTAATGCATGATGGGTTTTGTTTTGTGGATAAAGGTAAACATTAAGTAAAGCATTTCCTGGCACAACTGTGTTTTTTTTATCCTTTTATCAGGATCTAAAGGAAAAACTTTTTTTTTCCTTAACTCTCTTAAGACATCCCTTTTTTTTTTTTTTTTTTTTAACAGCCAGTTTAATAGTCAGTTCACTAAGGGGACCAATGGGTTCGGCTCTTGGGGATGGAGCAAGTAGAGAGTGAACTGGTATCATAAACAGAAAGTAAACAGCACCTTGTCCTAATTCATCCAAGTATAATCATGTACACACTAAATTGTTAACAACTTCCTGTGTCTTATATACATAGATACACAAATTTAAAATATATGTATTCCTGGTAACCATTTATGAATATGATTAATTCATTAAAGTTTTTAATGTATTCTTTTTTTCTTGTGCAATGATTTATAAAGTCTATATATTATAGGAAGAAAAAAGAACGTGGTTTTTGGAGATTCATTATACTCTTCTGTCTACATCAGTACATAGTTAACACTTACCATACTAAAAGTCAACTTTTATCCATAAATAAAAGAAACTTAGAATGAATAGTTTAAAAAGATAATGGTAAAATTCATATACAAAATACGTATACAATATACACCATCCTTAACTAATCTGTTTTTAAGCATGGGTTTTAGATTTCATTATTTTACTGTGATACCTTCCCTATAGTTTATTTAATCTGATCATAGAATCAAACTTTAAAAATAACAGGTGTTTGATGACTGACATAAACACTGTCCCGTGTGTCACACAATGCAAACTGGAAAGTCTACTTACAGTTGGTATTATAGGAGGTGTCAAGGTGCCTTTTCTTAAGCCTTCCCAATTAAAGCCCTCAAACCATCTAGGAAAGGAAAAACAAAACGTAGAGAGTTAAAGGCATTTTATTTCAACTAAAACCTTCTCATCATAACGTATATGACGTTCATGACTGACGGAAAGCAGGGAGGCAAATATCTCCAATGTGACAAAAAGGTTTCCTATTGCTGATTTTTTTCTGTTAGCTTATTTTGTGGAATGCATACTTAAAAAAAAATCTGTCAAAGTTTTAAATGCCAATTAGAAAGCACCTCCTTTTCATTCTAGTAATTTCAGTCATAATATCTGTATGACCTTTTTCCGACACTGTCATTATAACTTAATAAATGCCATAATATGCTTGGCCTTGTGCCATACAGGATATTTTATTTTAAGGAGGTAGATAAAATCAGAGCATAAAAAGTCAGGAGAGAAAATTATCTTTCCATCCTTGCCATTGATACAGTAGGTAGTCTCAGGAGTTTTCACGTCACTGTATTGGTCACTACATATCCCATTCCACCACCACCATCCATTTTTGTCCTACTTTAATATTAGGTTGGTGCAAAAGTAATTGTGGTTTTTTGCAATTTTTAACCTTTAAACCGCGATTACTTTTGCACAAACTTAACACAATGGAGGTATTTTGTGTACAGCTTTTCTGTGAAAATGAGGACTCAAAAAATATGAAGGTTTTGTTGTCATTGTTATTGTTGTTTGGTTGTTTATTTTGTTTTTGTCTTTGAAAGAGTTCACCATTAGCAAATGCTTACATTAAATACTTAGCAGACTTTTCAGATATGCATAAATATTTTGCTAAATAAGTTCCTCTGGTAGGGATGTGAACCTCCTATGAATGTTACAGAAACAGTCTAATAGAGACACATTAATTTGGTCTTAGTTTAGCCTTAGAACATCCAGATAATATGGATGGGTATGGTCTGATATTTAAGATGCCACTATTATTTAAAACAGAGACTGTACTCTGTACCTTTTCGTTTTTCTTTCTTTCTCATATCATCTAATTAGGAAATGGATGGGAAAATATATTTTGGGTCTAGTCTAGGAAATGAGGCATGATATGGTGGAGCACTTTTGTTTTTAATATTCTGGTAGGGAATAGAATCCAGAATTAAAGTACACATTTCCTCCTTGTACCAGGGAGAAAAACATGCTAGTTATTGTGAGTTGGGAGAAAGTGACTTCGGGGAAGTGTTGTTTGGCATGTCACAGAGTCAGATGTATCTAAATAAAGTCCCAGACATACACCCAGAAGGGCCTTTAATAAAAAGGCTAACTAGTTTGCATCTCTCGTTAGATGTACCTATGAGATAATTATATCAGTTATACAACTCCTAACTTAAAAAAACAAGCTTGTCAGGTTTTCTGAACTCTCAAACTTAAAATTATAAGGAAAGAATACTTACTTGTGCTTTTGAATGTCTTTTACTCCGTTTTTCAAATTCCCTAATCTTTCTGATGGATTATCCCTACAAATAAAATAATAATTGATAAGGAATCTATTTTTTTCCACATTATAAACCTCCACAAATAACGTGGTTGAAATGCTTACCTGCATAGTTTTTTAATTAAATTAGCAGCATTTTTGGCAATCTTCTTTGGAAATTCTATCATGTCGATCCCCCTCAATATGATATTGTAGGTTTTCATAGGATCTGGGCCTGAGAAAGGTGGGCTACAAGAACGAGAGACATGAAAAGACATCGCACTTTTATTTGCTAAATAAGAAAACTTAAAACACTCCACAAATGACATCAATATTTATTCGGGGCTTCTATTAGGAGTGATAATGGAATAAAACTTGATGAATAGCAAAACACTGTGGCAACCTTTCCAAGTAAATCACTTAGCAAAATATAAATGGGTTAAGTTTGTCTGCTGTTCCCCTCATTTCTTTTTATGGCAGATGCCTAACCCTCTTGCTTTCCTTGGTCATTCAAGATGACTCTTCTACTTTCTGGCCCTTTCTCATATGGTACTTACAATCTCACTGATTACCCTTGATGAAATCTGAAACTATTAGAATGGGCTACAAGAACATCAGTGATAGGACTCCATGTCATGGGATGAGCCAGCTACAAACAATGAGCTGCTTAAAATAGAGAGTAGTAGATTTGCTTGTGTTGAGAACTGTTATGGTATCTGCCTTGAACTTTTGTCCTAATTTTCTGCCACAGTACTTTTTACTTAGTTTAATATGCCATTAGCTAGTAATTACCTATACATTTTAAATCACTTTAAAAAATGTATAAACATGCAATTCTATTTAATATTCTCTTAGAATTTAAGAATTTCCTCTTTATGATGTTATGATTGAATATTCTCTTTACTCTCTTAACTTGGCAATTTTAATTTTTACTTTAAAAATGAGCAAAAACCACATCTTAGATTTTTGTTGCCAATTTAATTTTTTCTAATTTATATTTTTGCTGTTGTATTTGTTTATTTTAGACAACAAAAATCATTTAATCAGGGTAACTTTGTGTTTTTAATAAGCACTGCATATTCAGTCTAAGATATTCATGCAATATACAGAACATACAAAATTACTTAGAAGTAACAATCATTCAACACCCAAAAATGTTAATAGTAATTAACACTGTTAAATATAATTTTACACATTTCTCTATGTAGATGGAGAGACAGGATTATACTATATATGCTTTTTAAAATAAAAATGTATTCAATTTGATTTTACTTTAAATTACTCTGAGGATTATTATAAAAATGAAAAAAAGCTAAATTTCAAATATGTGCTTCTTCACCAACAATATTAATTCCTAAAGAATTAAGAAAACATTTTTAACTTTGAATTTGTAGTTTTTTGTAATGACATAACTCAAAAAAAATATTACTTAAGATTTCTAATTATGAATGATGAAAAAAAGGTATTCCTATAGTTATTCCAATCTTCTGTCTCTCACCTTAGCATTACTTTAAGATTTCCAAAGATTACAACATTTTCATTTTGTTCAATAACTAAAATTAAATTAATCTAAGTACTAATTAATCAGCAAATATATTCTCACATTCAGTATGTTGTCTTTTTGTTTTGTTGATAGTTCCCTTCACTGTGCAGAGAAGCTGTATAGTTTGATGAAGTCCCACTTGTTAATTTACTTTTGTTTCCTGTGCTTGAGGTGATATACTCAAAAAGACATTACTCAGACTGATGTCACATAGTTACTACCAATGTTTTCTTCTAGAAGTTTTACGGTTTCAAGCCTTAAACTTAAGTCTTTAATCCATTATAAGTTTACTTTTGTATATGTTGTAAGAAAGTGGTCCAGTTTTATATTTTTTCATGTATCTGTACAGTTTTCCCATCATCCTTTGCTGAACAGATTGTCATTTTTCCATTGTATATTCTTATCTCCTTTGTCATAAATTAGTTGACCGTATAAGCAAGGGTTTTCTTTCTGGGCTTTCTTTATTCTGTTTTGATAGGGATTACACTGAATCTCTAGATTGCTTTGGATAGTACGGTCATTTTAATGATACTAACCTTTCCAATCCATGGGCATGGTATATCCTTCCATTTATTTGTGTCTCCCTCGCTTTTTTTTTTTTTTTTAATGTCTTATAGGTTTCCTAGTACAGGTCTTTTACCTTCTTGGTTAAATTTATTCCTAGGCATTTTATCCTTTTGAATGCAGTTATAAATGGGAATAAGTGATTGTAAAAAAAATTTCAATGCATAAGGAGAAATAGAAATTACCATTGTTAACATTTTAATCTAGTTACTTATGGTCATCATTTTAATTCTTAGGCAATACTGAGTTTTCTTCCATTCATTATATGATTTGTTTTTATAGCAATTCAAAAAACACAAGAAAGATTATCTAGCTGTCTATCTACCTATCCACATATATTGCATATATGTCAAATTCAACCTTCTGTATTGTCCAAATCTTTTATATCTTTACATGTCTACTTACTTGATTTGTCATATATTCAAAACTGTTTACCTTTCTGTGTAGAAGGTAAATATTGACCAGAATTGGGTTAGGTCACAGAAAATCTATTTGAAGTCAACATAGAAGCTTCAAGAGTAATAATGTAAAATATCTACAAATAAAAGTAAAAGCACAGTTTAACTATCCCTGGCAATGGTAGGAGTAGCCGTTAGCATTTATGGGGTGCTTCATATATTCACTGAATCCTCATAAAGAACTCATAGGCTAAAGTTCCCAAGTCTTCCATTAATTTTTATAGCTGACTTCATGCTTATCCTTTTAATTCCACAGCCTTTACTCTGTTCTAGGCTCTCAGCTTTCTAGAGCTAAATTATTGAAATGATGTCCAAACTAGCCTCCCCATCCATCTTCCAATTTTCCCTACACATTTCTGCTAGCTATTTTTACTTAAATGACACAACACATGTCACCCCTTTGTCAGAAAACACTCAGTGATACTCTCTCTGGATGGAGTCCAAACACTAAAGTGCAGCAATCATGATCCTTGAAAGGTGACTAATTGATTTTCCATCATTTTTTAACATGGACCTTCTTCATGTCTTTGCCCACAACTGCCCCTCTATTTAAGCTAAATCTATCTGCTGGCAATGCTTTTCCCTTGCTTGCTCTCTGCATGCTTCCTGTAGGGCCCTGCTTCTAAAGCCACTCTGGACAAACCTAGTCTTCTTCTGAACTCTGTAGATCTTAATGGCCCTACTCTCATTGTCCTGAGTGCATGACTTGGTAGTATATTTGTTTTGCTTTTTCTTGAAAAGTTTAGTTTGTTTTGTATATGGCAGTATCCACAGTTTTTTTTTTTAATTTGCTGATGACTATAATATCATTACATAAAAGACCTAAAAAGCATCCAAATTTCATTTGGATATAACAATTTCTAACAGTTTCATATATGTGTGTGTATATATGTGTGTGTGTGTGTGTGTGTGTGTATATACATACACACACACACACACACACACACACACACACACACACATATATATATATATACATGTAGTTGACCCTAGCTATTTTTATATGACTATCATCTCCCTTACTTTATTGTTGGCTCAATGACTATGCACAGAAATCTCATGGAAGGACATCAGATCATTCCACATTCACATATGTATAAAGAATTAGCAATAATGAGACCAAAAGTTGATGTTGATGTTGATGATGTTGCCCTTATCTGACTCATTTTAGACTTTTGCTTGAGGAACTTCTGGTCATTTGCATAACTAATTGAAGTGTGGTAACAAGATATGGTGACACGTACATTAATACAGTCTAATCAGAGTGACAAAGGCAGGGGTGTGTAGCTGTTTTGTTGGCCTATTTTCATGGGCAGTCTCTATCAACGTCCATACCTGCCAGTCAGAAGTTCATACATTAGGATTCCCAGTGACCAATAGTCGGCTGAAATGTCATGGCCTTTGTTCAGGATGATCTCTGGGGCTACATACTCTGGAGTCCCACAAAAAGTCCATGTTTTCTTTCCAAATCCTATTTTCTTTGCAAAGCCAAAATCAACCTTACAAAGAGAAAAAAACAAGATATTTCAAGCCACTTATGATTAAGCTTAAAATCAGAAGTTACTCTGCTGAGGTACACCATAATAATAAGAAAATAAAAACAGATGTAATGTTAGTTGTTATAGTCCTGTCTTCTAAAAGGAGTCATCTATATTTCAAACAAACAAAGCCTCCCTGATCAAACTCGGTTATAATGGGAAAGTTGAAACCTAAGCAGAGAATGAAATTCACATCATTAAAAAAATAAAGGCAAACCTTTCCTTCTGGAAACACTCCATTTTTCCTTCTTTTAGGCCAATGAAGGTTGGGACATATAAAATAATCTCTCCTTGGCTCAAAAGTTACAAAAGACCAGTTGGACCAATTTGACATATTTTCCAGGATATACATGATTTCTGCTAGATTTAAGAAATTTAACAATTCTTTTAGTATTAATTGAGAAGCCACTTTACTGCTGAAGGAGCTAAGTAACAAATTATGGGACCAATGACTCTGCTTCTGATAAACACAGAGAAAATGGAAATGTTTCCTTTGTTTTTCTAGAAACCTTTTGAAGAAGGAGGCTCAAATGCAGATAATCTATTTTTCTAAAACAATTTGGTGGAGAATATAAATAATGAATCGCCATTTATTTGATTTCTTTGAAAAACCACATGCTGAATAAGTATTCTGAAAATTTAAAAATTGAGTCAGGCACTGACAGATTCAAAGCCCACAAAAGTTCTGCATTTTAAAACAAGAGAACTTTCTACAGTAAATCTTTAGAGCCCTTCAACAAATTTTAAAAATTACTACTACTACTACTACTACTACTACTACTACTACTACTACTGCTACTACTACTACTACTACTATTAACATGATCTGGATAACATTACCTGCAAAGCCCATTTTTCTCCATTTGCATTATTCTCAAATCTAAAATATTAAAATGATTTATGGTTTCCCATAATGTAAATACCCATTACCTTTGTATGGCAGGAAACCAGCTAGAAAAAGAACTATGAAGCTCTTCTAGGACTTACGAACGCATGTCAGAAAGCATGAGTGCACTGAAGCATGTTTTGCCAGGATATTATTAATTCATACCTAGCCAATTTAATTTCTCATAACTTTTGTTCAACTTGAAAGAATAGTTAGTTGAAAATAGTAACACTAAAACCTGCTTTTAAGAATAGTTATAATATGTAAAAAGGAACATAAGATTTTAATGTTAGCAAATAAACACAGTTTCATAAACCAATAGGGCAGAAATCATGTGTGAAACACACTGACCAGTTTGGCATAACCTCGGTGATCTAGGATGAGATTTTCTGGCTTGAGGTCCCTGTAAATGATTCCTTTGGAATGCAGATAGGCAAAAGCCTCTACCACACATGCTGTGTAAAATCTGGTTGTAGAATCTTCAAATGAACCTCTGAGATACAAAACATAGAATAAACAGTATATAAGAAGTTAGCTTCTTGAATAAGGTTTTATTTCTTCTTTCACTATATTTCTGTACCAAAATTTGACCCCAGAGACCAATATCCTACTGGACAAATGTCATATGAAAACCCCATTGCACTGGGTTTTCAAAAGCATTTGAGGATTAAGTCAAGGAATTCTTTGCCCTTGTGAATAAGATAGTTCAATCTAACTTCCTGAAAACACTGAAGAGTTCAATGACACACCATATTTTGTGTACTTGGTTTAGACTTCCTCTAAACAGCTCATCTACAAGGGCATATATACAGCGGTGGGCAGAAGAGAGATGAATCCTATTTTGGAGCTTGTCTATAGAGGGGTGTTTTTTAAAGGAGAGTTTATGGGTTTAGTCATAGTTATTCTTAGAGGGCCCGTTGTTGAATCTTTATAAATAATATAGATATGGTTCATGCGAATGTGATTAAAAGTTAATGTTTCAAAGGGCCACTTGGGAAGTAAGCTGTGATGCTATAATTATATCAAAATCAAAGTATTCTGTTTTTGAAACTTCTGTCAGCAAGACAAACAAAATGCATTTCCTACACTGCTGCCTTCTTATTGGAAAGAAAAGATGAAGCTAAAAGATGATTAGAAGGAAAAAGATAATTGGATGGGAACGTTTATTAGTAAACTTAATTACGATATTTAACAAGAACGCTCTCTCTCTTTGTGTCTCTATCTGTCTGGATCTCTCGTGTATCTATTTAATGAAATAATAATAAAAGAAGAAAACCTTAGCATCCAAGGTTAACTGCTTGGTTCTAGGCCAGACGCTTTATACTTACAAAATAAACAAAAAAAATTTTCATGGAAATCCTTAAAAAACAAACTATTTTTTCCCCCTCATTTTCCTCATTAGTAAACACAATTTAATCATTTCATAATAATCGAAGAACGATAGTGTGAGCATGAGCCTTTTAGGTGGCCAAGATGTAACATGAGAAAAGCATTCAGGTGGTTTTAGGCAGTGTATAACAAAGGGTGGCCCCAGAATTTGCTTTCATGAGAACGACTGATAATCAGTTTGCATTTGGTGGCATTTGCTTCTTTTTCAATACTGAGGAGTAAAGTCAGACAAACTGAGAAGTGGAACATGGCTGCTATTTTACAAAATTAGTAAGTAAATCCTAGGCTAAATCAGCGACCTTTCAGGTCATTTTTTAAAGAAATATATAGTGTCTTCCAGAAAGGCATAGGCTTCATTTCAACTACTAATGTCTCTTGAGTTGTCACTGAAATAATTAGTTCTTCTCCCCCAAACTACCTTTCTTTTGTACAATTTAAGGCATGATGAGAGCTCTTCTTCTAGATATAAGACTCTTAGCTATAATGACTAAGATTCTAATATCTCTCTTAAACAATATTTGAATGAAACAACTGTGAATTATAAGGACAAGAAAAAGTTGCTTTGAGAAGACTTGCATCTTTATTAGGAAATGAAGGATACCCTTTATGCTACAATTATCTTCTGACGCGGAGCTAATTTTGCAGAGCTCAGGATATATAGTATTATGTATTAGGAAAGGGATTAGGATTAGAGTACCTTTAAGGTCCTTTCTTCTTTACCCTTAATTATGTTTGTCTATTGAGAGCAGTATATTTCTTTCAATGGGAGATATTATTTTCCTTAAATAGTAAGTATCTGTAATAGATCATTATAGATCTATGTAGATCTAAAATATAAATATCTATTATAATAGAAAATAGATCCTTAACATAGAGTTTTAACCACCTGAGTGTAGTATGACTTCAGTCCTGCTCCATGGAAGGCATGGCAAAGCAGAAGCAAAACCCAAGCAAAATAAAACAGTACATGGAATATAGCCTTGACTTATTTCACATTACATGTCTTACTTTAGGAATAAGACTTATTTCCTTATATAAGGAAATCAATTACTTCCTTGTATCAGGACTGTCTAATTGTAATTTGGGTGGGCCTTTTTGAAAGCCTACAAACTCTTAATTATTACTAGAAAAGATAATTTCTGCACTTGTGACTTTGCGCAATATATCTCCATTCCCTTAATATTCAGTTGTTAATGGAACAAAATGGACAACTGCTTTGTTAATAAACATTTATGTGAGAGGTCAATTTCTCATGAAATCTCTGCTGAATGGTATTCATACATATATTCTGAATAAACTGATTATTAGCAGCAAGATAAAAAATTCTTAATACAACTCAAATTCATCAAAGAAGGCTATAGATTAGGAATATGCACTCTGAAGCAAGAGTCCTTGGCTCAAATCTGGGTTCCATTTACTGTGCAACTAACTATATCTCTCTGGGTCTTCTGTGCAAAATTATGTTAATTAGAAACGTTCTCATTGGGTGGTCATGAGCATACAAGAACTGATGCATGTATTTAGATGAGTACCTGGAACACAACTGGTACTTAATAAATAGTAGCCATTATAATTGAGCATCAAAAAAGTCTTCTTTAGCTACTGTGTCTTAATTCAGGAAAAATGACAGCTATAGGACAGATCTGAAGTCTTTTGGGAATGGGAGTGGGGAGAAGGGAATTTACAACACTAATAATCACTGTTATTGAAGTATTTGCTACTGCTCACTCCCAAGGCTAACTTCTGCGAGTCAGCTCTGCAGTCTTCTGCTGATCTCTGTTTCTTTTACTTTTTCCACGCTTCTTACAAATGTATGGGCAAAAATTTTCCTTTTATTGCCTGCCAATAAAAATCCGTCCTTTTTCCACCAGGAAGTGAATGAACCACAAATCATATATCTTTGGGTCTTCAGTTCTTGACAGCCCTGTTTATTTGTTCCAAGGTTTTTCTGGTTCTGAGCCATTTGGGAATTTGGAGGGTTATAGAAAGCTGGTTTCCTTTCCTTCAACATATCTATATTGAGAATCTCACATATATAAATATATTTGTAAATGATTTTAAAAATTAAACAAAAAGCTTGTCTCAAATCTGTTTCTGGGTATGTGACAAATCACTACTAATTAGGAACATAAAATGTATACCAGCAACACAGTTTCATTATGAAACATTTGCTGTAGGTAATTTCAGGATTTTAAAATACTCTTTTAGAAAGCAATCACAATGCATAGCATTAGGATGACTCAAAATGAAAAATTACTATCAGAATTGAAAATGACAATATAAATTTGATCTAAAATATTAATGAAAGTTTGTTTTATCAACAGTTAAAAAGTTGTTTAAAGAAATAAATCACTGCCCTATGTAGCTCTTCAAAATAATAAATTATGCACTGACAGTTGTGTTATTTCATTTTAAACAAGTAAGGGATAGGGCCTTATGCCTTTTTTGGGGGGAATGGGTAGTTGTTTTAGCTAGGTGGCAGTATATAACAGCTATTTGACTGAAAGAATTAAAGGAAAGAATTATGTATACTTATTGATAGACTCAAATTAAAATTTAATCACAATGTTTCATCCACTTGTCATAAATTGAGTCCTAAAATGGCAGAATGTAGCCAACTATCTCTTACCAAAAGATCAGTTCCATCTTTTCATTGACTACTAACAATAATCATTAATGAATGTATAAACATAAAGTGTCTTACAACCTGTGCAGGTTTCTTTCCAATTGTAAAGTTCAACTGGAGGGCTAAATTGTTATGCAACTGGGTTCATTTTCTTGAAATACTTTTATCTTTTATTAGATTATCTAATATGGAATTTAAACAATCACCCACTGTAGGACTTCTGGTAAAGATGGCAAAGTAGGCAAATGCTGTGCTCTCCTCCACCCATGATCACATACAAATTAAAACCGTATAGAAAAACCATCCTTGAGAACCACCTGAAGACAAGCTGAACAGAAGTCCTATAACTAAGGATATAAAGGAGCAGCAACAATGAGACTTGTAGGAGGGGTGGAGATGCCAAATGTGCTATTCCCACACCCACGTCTGGCAATTAAGAATTGGGAAAAACATATTAGCTGCAGAGGTTCCCCCCTAGGAGTGAGGGTTCACTGCCCCACATCTGGCTCCCCATGCTGGGCACCAGTGCTGGGAAGAGGAGTCCCTACATATCTGTCTGTGAAAACAAGCAGGGAATTGCCTGTGAGTATTATGAAGGGCTGCTTGAATCCCAGACATTCTTCTTGAGGGACCACACACAGATTCTTTCACTCATAGACTGACTCTTGATTGAAAACCTCCTTGAAGAAATAATGACTGAAAAGTTCCCTAACCTGCCTAAGGAAATAGACATGCAAGTCCAGGAAGCAAAGAGAGTCCCAAATAAGAGGAACATAAACAGGCCCACATCAAGACACATCATAATTAAAATGGCAAAGGTTAAAAAGAAAGAAAAAATATTAAAAGTGGAAAAAAAAAAACCACCACCACCAAAACAGTTATGTGTAAGGGGGCTCCCATATGACAGCCAGCTGATTTCTCCACAGAAACTTTGCAGGCCAGAAGGGAGTAGGACAAAATACTCAAAGTGATGAAAAGCAAGGACCTACAACCAAGATTACCCTACCCATCAAAGTTGTCTTTTAGAATTGAAAAGAAATAAAGAGTTTCCCAGACAAGAAAAAAAGTAAGAGTTAGTCATCAATAAACCAGTATCACAAGAAATGTTAAAGGAACATCTTTAAGTAGAAAAGAAAAAAAGCTAAAATATGAATAAGAAAAATATTGGGGAAAAAAGAAAATCTCATTGACAAAGCTAACCAGTAAAAGCAGTGGATCAACCTTCTATAAAAACAGTACAAAGGTTAAAAGTAGGCAAATTATTTGTAATTGCAACAATAAATTAAGGGATACACAAACATACACAAAAGAAGTAAAAAATAATGTCAAAAACATCAATGTGGAATGGGTGACTAAAAATGGTACTGATTTTAGAACATATTTGAACTTAAGCAATGATAAACTTAAAATGGACTGCTATAAACATAGCTTGGTATATCTGAAGCACATGGGAACCACAAACCAAAAATCTATTAAGAGACATACAAGAAATACAGAAAAAGGAATCCAAACCTAACACTATAGAAAGCCATTGACATACAAGAGAAGAGAGCAAGACAATAAGGAAGGTACAGAGAAGAACCACAAAAACAACCAGAAAACAATAAAATGGCAATAACTACATACCTATCAATAGATTACTTATACAGACAACCTGAAGATTTTCATCAAAAAATATTGAAACCAATAGACAAATTCAGTAAAGTAGTAGGGTATAAAGTTAATACTGAGAAGTTTATTGCATTTTTACATTAAAAAGAGAATGTAAGAAAATATCCCATTTACAATTGCATCAAATATAATAAAATATCTAGGAATAAATTTACCAAGGAGATAAAAGAACTGTACTTTGTAAACTATAAGACATTGAAGGAAGAAACTGAAGAAAGAAGATACAAATAAATGGAAAGCTGTACCGAGTTCATGGATAGGAAACATTAACATTGTTAAAATGTCCATACTACTCAAAGCAATCTCTATATTCAATGCAATCCCTATCAAAATATGAATGGCATTTTTCATAGAACTATAACAAATCATCCTAAAATGTATATGGAGCTACAAAAAGATCCTGAATAGCCAAAGCAATCTTGAGAAAGAAGAACAAAGTTGGACGTATCACACTCCCTAATTTCAAACTAAAAGGCCATAGTAACCAAAACAGCATGCTACTAGCATAAAAACAAACATATAGATTAATGGAACAGAATCAAGTGCCCAGAAACAAACACACACCTATGTGGTCAATTGCTCTATGACAAAGGAGGCAAAAATATACAATGGGGTCAAGACAAAGACAGTTTCTTCAATAAATGGTGTTGGGAAATTTGGAGATATGTATGCAAAATAGTTAAACTAGACGACTTTCCTACATCATATACAAGAATAAACACAAAATGGATTAAAAAGTTAAATGTAAGACCCAAAACCATACAACTCTTGAAGAAAACATAGGCAATAATTCTTTGACATTACTCTTAGCAACATTTTTTTGGATATGACTCCACATATAGGGGAAACAAGAAAAAATAAAGAAATGGAAATACATCAACTAAAAAGATTTTCACAGTGAAGGAAACCATCATCAAAATGAAAAGTCAACCTCCTGAATGGGAGAAGATATTCACTAATGATACATCTGATAAAGGGTTAATATCCAAAATATATGAGGAACTTATATAAGTACACACACACACACACACACACACACACACACACACACACATCCTATTAAAAAATGGGCAGAGGGCCAAAACAGACATTTCTCCAAAGAGAACACATACAGATTGCCAATAGACATATATAAAGATGCTCAATGTCACTAATCATCACAATGAGATATCACCTCATTGAGATATCACCTCATACCTGTCAGAATAGCTTTCATCAATAAATCAAGAAACAACAAGTGTTGAAGAAGATGTGGAGAAAACGCAATCCTTGTGTGCTGTTGGTGGGATTGCAAATTGGTGCAGCCACTATAGAAAACAGTATGAAGGTTCCTCAAAAAATTAAAAATATGACTACTATATGACCAACAACCCCACTTCTGGTTATTTATCTGAAGAAATACAAAACACTAACTCAAAAAGTTATAATCATCTCTATTTCCTGCAGCGCTATTTACAATAGCCAAGATATGGAAGTAACCTAAGTGCCCTTCACTAGACGATTGGATAAAGAAGATACATTACATATATACAATGGAATATTACTTGGCCATAAAAAATTAAATATTACCATTGTGACAACATGGATGGACCTAGAGGGTATGATTCTCAGTGAAATAAGTCAGACTAAAAAAGACCATATGATATCACTTACATTTGGAATCTAAAGAACAAAATAAATGAAAAAACAAAACAGAAATAGATTCATAGATACAGAGAACAAATTGATGGTTACCAGATGAGAGGGGGGTAAGGGAACTGGGTGAAAA
This sequence comes from Rhinolophus hipposideros, assembly GCF_964194185.1. Taxonomy (NCBI): domain Eukaryota; kingdom Metazoa; phylum Chordata; class Mammalia; order Chiroptera; family Rhinolophidae; genus Rhinolophus; species Rhinolophus hipposideros. Next base: position 35,075,597 of record NC_138061.1, on the reverse strand, counting down.
ATGTGAAAGGATTAAGAAGTACAAATTGTCAATTATAAAAAGTCACATGGATGTAAGTACATGATAAGCAATATAGTCAATAATATAATAACTATGTATTGTGTCAGTTGGGTACTCGACATATTGGGGTGATCACTTTGTAAGTTGTGTAAATGTCTAACCCCTATGTTGTACACCTGAAACTAATATAATATTTCATGTCAAGCATAATTGAAAAAAAATAGGAAAAATTAATAATGACCATCCACAAAATTGCTGGAATCAAGGAAAATGAACATAGAAAGTTACTAGCTAGCCCATAAAACACATCCAGGAGGAGATACAATCAAAAGCGAGATGTGCAGGATTTGAAAATTATGGTTTCTGAAGAGGTTATTTAAGATATTCAGAGGAAAAATTAACATACACATTAAATAATTCTAATTAAGTAAAGAGTTGAAATGTTAAATTTCATTACATTAGAATAGGTATTAAATACTAATATGAACATATAATATATAAATGCTAATTTCATATATTTTATATATACTAATATAAATACATATACATTTTTTATCATAGTTACCATTTATGTTTTTAAAGAAGTTGCAGGGGTTGCCAATTATTTAAATATTATGGAGGGAATAGTTTGTACCAAACTATTCCAAATAATGGAACAGAATTTGTGGAAAACAAAGTTACAAACTAGAAAATAAATCATAATAGCTAACAAAGAATAAAAAGGTAAAAAATTCTAACAATATAGTTCATATCTCAAAAATAAGAAAATATTTACTAGTCTTCAAATCCTGTTTGTATATATGGTATCATTTTAATTCTTACTTCTTGACAACAAATAAAAACTGCTCTGTGTTCTGTTTCTGTGCTGATGAGGAGAAAGTGAGAGACAGCAAATGGTTGTCTCAGCTACTAAGTGAGAGAAGGAGCATGTCTGTTGTTATCTGGAGACTTCCTGAGCTAAATCCCTGAGGCTCAGAGGTATTACCACATCAGTAAAGAATAAGGTCACACAAGCCTCTCTTTAAATTAACCCAAATACATTTTCTTTATGCTTCTAGAATAGCTTTTCCCTTACCGCTTCTTTCCTCGGACACAAAAAGAAAATTGAATGAATTGAACAATATGGTTTGTTTTGACTATGGATATTTCAATATACACTGTAACTAATACCATACTTTCCTTTTTGATTTCTTTTTGTTTCTTTCTAACAATTAACCTTTAGGATTTTCAGCCGCAATGTAAACAATGAGAAAGCTAGTCAATGGCAATATTAATTGGAGCCTGGATATCCAAAACTATACTTTCCCCCAGCAAGTTCTTAAGTACAAAAATAAAAGTCTCAGAATAAAAGCATTAAGGCTACATTTATATATAAGAAAGAAAGTTGGCAGAAGATAGTGATTCTGAGGTGATTTTATATATAATAGTTCCATTGCTTTTAATGTTGACACTTCCGCCCTTCTGAATCTTTAGCAAGGATTAGGTAGCTGCCATTTTCCAGATCATGCCCCTTTTGGAGTATTTCATATATTGGGGGAATCCAGCAACTGTGTACCCCAAACCACAGGGATGATAAAAGGGAGGAAAATGGAAAGGATCAAAAAGTAGCCTGGTGGAGGTAGAAAAAGGATCATCCGTTGATATTTTGCCTCCATCATTTTCTCCCAAGATAAGCTGCTTCATAATAGCAACTTCAGGCTGCCCTGACAAATCAAAATAAATCTCACTCAGAAGACTTGGCTAGCATTTGTGAACCAACAAAATGCAAACTCAAGTTAAAAAGGGAGAAACAGGAAATAATGTTTTCTTTCAAAAAATAAGTTGAAGTTTGATGCCTATGTAAGATTGATGCCTCATGAGTGGACTTGAGATCAACTTTTATTATTGTTTGTTGTTGTCTGGTTAAAGATGTTTAATAGAAGTTTAAAATAGCTGTTCCTCTTTTTATGTAGCTTATTATTGCTTTCTTGTTTACTTCCAACTGTAAATCTTCTCCTAGTCTAATTAGAACAAAGTAAAGAAGAGATTTCAAATAAATCAATGGATTGAAAGATTAGGTCAAAAATAATATAGTAGAGCCACATTAGGATAAACTAGACATGAACTCACAAATCAGAATATTAACTTTGTGCAACATGTTGCCTGTAAGTTTTGAAAAGTGATAACATATCTGTTTTGTTTATCATCGTATCCCCAGCCTCTATCACAATACCTGGCATATAATTTGTATTCAAATATTAACTAACAATAATGTAAATAATACACTATAATATCATAGCCTAGTACAGATGTTAACCCTATCCCCTCATGCCAATATGATGATATTCCTTGTATGCTTATTTACCTTAAACTTAAGACATGAAACAAAATATCAGTGTAATAGGGCACAATAAGGTAAAAAGAAGTCCATTTGACATGTACAAATAAGGCAATGAGAATAAAAGTCCTGCAAGGACAGTGTTTACAAAGATAAAAGGTACCATAAGAACACAATTAGAAATGAGACTTTAAATCAATAGCTTTTAAAAAACCATTTGTTCTATTCTGGGATATCTACAAAGTAACAAATTATCAAAAAATAGCATGGCTTTCTGGGACCGTTATGGCTGTGTATAGTAGTTTCAGAAAGATGTTACCCAATGAAGAATGTTAGGGGTAAGACTATAACGAAGACAAAAGGAAAGATTCCAAAGTTGAATGCTCAACGAAGGATGACTTTTGAATGCTCAACGAAGTTGAATGCTCAACGAAGAATGACTTTTGAATGTTATTGTTATTAGATTATTAGTAGGAAATTATCAAAAGATCATTCTCAGGAAAATAAAATTATGGACTTTTTTTTAAGTAAATGTTTAGGGTTGGTAATGATCTCCCGAGATATTGTATAGAAATTAATTTTGCATAATTAAAAGGAACAAATCAGCACTAACTAGACCAAATTACTCTCCCTGAAAGTACAAAAAGAAGTAAATCTAAATTAGATTGTTTACATGAATAAGTGGATTATAAGTGAATTCATTTTTTGTGACGACCAGCCAAAGCCTGAAAGGGAAGCCTGGAAACTTTTGCTAATTTTGAAACCAAAGAATAATGTAAAGGTAGAGGAAACAAGTTACTTTAGATAAAAATATTCTCAGTGTTAGGAAAGGCAGAGGGACCATCTGGGAAAACAAATGGAGCAATTAAACTGATAATTAATTCAGATTGCAACTACAAAATAACTCTCTCCTCATGTTACAGCAATGAATTGAATTCTAGGTATATAGTTGTTTGATTAATCAAAATTAAGATAAACTGAGGTCTGTGTATATACCTCACTAGGTATCATTTTTATGGTGGACTAAGCCTATATCATTAGTTACAAATCTGCAACAGGGTGACTTTCATATTTACAGTAAATTACATGTGTGTAGAGGGCTGTGCCCCGTATTACTTTACATTTTGAAATACAATCATATGTAAAATATAAATGTAATTTTTATACTTTTTAAAATTGACTCGTTTTACAGCCCATCATAGTCAACTACATTTTTAGAGACATGATAGAAATGTCTTAAAACTCCTACCTATCCCTGAGAATGGTCCAGAGCTCTCCACCTAGGCAAGCTTCCATCAACATATATAAATATTTGCTGTCCTTAAATGTTCGGTATAGTCTGTGAATTGCAAACAAGAAAACATAGGTTATAAACATGATTGTCTTTTAAAAGCGTGTAAGTGTTTTGAGTACTATGATTATAGTCTTATTCTCAATATGCCAAACTTGAGATGTTATTAAAAATATAAGAGAGATCTGAATTTGCAAATACAGAAAAGGAGACAATGGCTCATGACTAAGACCTACACACCTTATGGGGCTAGTCTCTCCTTTGAAGTGGATTAATCCCAGTGATTATGGACAAAGAGGGCTTCTCGGGATTTCTCTAATTCCAATTTGACTGATATTTCAAGCATGGACTCTTGAGCAATATTTAGTGGTTATAAACATACAGTGTACTCAGATATAAAATAGGTTACACTTTACAAATATAGATATATGAAATTTGTGCGTTATTCACTTAAATTCATATTATACCCTGTTTTCAGCAAGTGCCATGGGCAAATTAACTAGAAAAGCTTCTTCTGTATTCAAAAATTCCCCATTATCTTCTTATTAGTGCTCTGAATATCCTGAGATGGAATAGTCATTTAACTTTTTAAAATATTTTTTAAACTACTCAAATACTTAAAGAAAAAATAAAATAGTTTGATTTTTGGTATTTTGTCTTTCTGGTACCAGGGGTCTATGGAGTTTTGGAGTAAAAGAGAGGATAAAAATGGAATGGTAGACATTCTGGTATCTCCTTTGGGAAAAACATATGCTTTTTCCCAAAGCATATGTAGATGTCCCAAAGCACAGCATCTAATTCTCTTTAAAAAAAAACAAAACAAACAAAAAAATCAAGTCTTGTTTCCCCCCTCTCCCCCAAACAAAACTTTCTTAAAATCTAGTTACAAAATATGTTTCTTTGTGTGAAGGAAATGTGTAATGGTGAGTGCAAGTGGCAGAGGCTTTTGTGGTTGATTTCTACTTGGTACTGGGCACTTCAGCCACAGCGCAGGAGCTTTACCTCACTATGAAGTCAGAATGAGCCCCCTGCATGATTTGCTTCTCCGAGCGGATGTGTTCCTGCTGTCTTGTATCCACAATGTGGCGTTTCTTGAGAATCTTCATTGCAAAGGTTTTGGATTCTTCACTTTTCAACTGGACCTTAGAGAATGGCAGAAGGGATTAAGTGTGAAAAAGCCCATAGAGGTAATAGGATAGAACGCATTCTCATCCCCGAATTAACAGGTGCATGGAACACTGAAATGACACCCCAACCATCACCCAAGTTACAGAATAAATCCTTGTTGGACCTGGGTTTAAAATCCAGGCCTCACAACTGTTGTCCAGTCTCATTCCACTGGATCAGATGAATTTTAACTTAACTGGAATCACAATTCATGGTGTGCCCGTTTGAATTAGAAGAGGGGGAATGTACTTGATTTTCATTATATTATTTCATTTTATATGTGTTTGAGTATACTTTATAGTTTTTCTCCTTCCATCGAAAAATAGAAATGAAAACTAACTTCTCCAATTTTGATTGAAGTGAGTATAACAAAGGTCAAATCACATGGGCTTTTATGCTCTTCCTGCTTAGTCGTGGTCCACAAACATTTCGAAAGTTATAAAATTCCTTGACAGACCACTGTCTCTGCTGAGACTGCAGAAGTCTGTACTGTTTTCTCTTCTCTTTTTACCTTCCAGTTTTTCCCTTTCCCCCAGTTAAAAAAAGAAAACAATTGTAACGAGATTCTTTTCAAGAGATTTTGTAGACTATTTATTTTCTTCTTCTTCTTCTCAAATATGCATGATGACTTTAATCCTTTCGGCTCTCAACACTTAATCCTTTGATAAACTAATTTGGGAGACCTAAACTGTACCTTGATGTCCCCAATGCCTCCATGCCTCTGTCACAGCCCCACATAGACCCTCGTAGTTCTGGATTCAGTCAGGCTACTGGCCTGTGTTTATGCTTTAAAAAAATTCAACAAGGTGATTTGTAAGGAAAAGAAGAGAGATAATAGAGCTAATCACTTAATAATAATTGGAAACAGTTATCATCTCGTGTTCTCCAACAACATTCCTCAAGATAATACCAAACAGCCCACGTCATTCAGAACTAATGAAAGCCTTGAGGAAATAATGTGACAAGCTGTTTCTGGTTTTTAGCTGAAATATTGCTGTCCCTTCTTTAGCTGTGAATCATTTATGGTTAATCTGCAGGGATAACAACGTTCTTAAGGGTCTTGTTCATGCACACATATATAGATTGAATTCAGTCCAAGGGGACATTAAGTTACGTAGAACACAACATGAGAACACTTCAAATAAGTGAGTCTCGTTCGCTGCCAGCATCTGTGAATCTGCATGACAGGTTAGAGGGAAAGCTAGATAATTGAAAATGCCATAAGCCAAAGGCATTCTACTCTGATGGTGAAACTCTTTACAATGAAAGATTACTATAATACAAATGAGTTCAGTTGTAGCTCATAATGCAACACAGAATGTGAAAACCTGCTTCTAAAAGATATTTGGATAGATAGGAACGATGGCATGAAAAATGAGCAGTGTTACTCTACAATGCAGAGAAAAAACAGTATCATATTCCATCTTTAGAGTCTTAGCTAAATGAAGACGCTTGTGTAGTTCACTTACCTAATGTAAAAATTGTCTCTTAAGTGATGATAACACACATTTTTACTGTGCATAGTGTGGGATGAAAGAACTAACCCTTTAGGCTCACAGGTCTGAACTTGAATCCTGACTGCAGTGAAGGTCTCAGTGTCTCGGGTCAGTTGCTTAACAGCTCTGAGCCCCCGTTCTTGCTGAGCATAGCATCCGCTACTGTGGGGAGTTACTGTGACCTTAAAGGAGAAAATGCCACTGAATGGGCATTCATTGATGATCTCTCTTGTCTTTAAAGCCAGATCATGTCACTTCTCTGCTCAAATACCTCACGTGACTTCCCATCTCACTCATGGTAAAAGCAAAGCTTTCACAAAGACCTGCTTTCACACCATCTGGACCCCTGCTACCCATGAGCCTCAGTCCCCCGTTACTCATTCTGCTGAGGTCCCAATGGACACTTTGCTGTTCCTTGAGCGTACGAAGCAAGCTTTTGTGTCAGGCTATTGGCTTATGTTATTCTCTTGCCTGAATATTCTCTCATAGATATCCCCAGGAGTCACCCTCTCAGTTCCCTAAGTTCTTTGCTCAAATGTTTCCTAATCAGAAAGTCTCTCCTTACACCAGTCTACGTAAAAGACAAACTATCCACTCCTCCCTTCTCTTTTTTAGTGTTCTTTCTCTATAGCTCTTATCTCAAGCAAATACACCAAGTATTTTACTGATTACTCATTTACTTTCCGTCTACTCTCACAAGTCTGTAAGGAACCCAAGATTGGAGAATTTTGTTCACTGTGTTTGACATAGAGTAAATGTTCATGAAATATTTGTTGAATAAGTGAATCAAAGCACGAATGAAATAAACCATGACCATTTATCACTAGGAAAGCCACAACAGAGCTGGCATCTAAGCTCCACACTGTGTGTCTCTGAGCTGAACAGGAGAAAACCCAAGGAAGCCATAGTGACAAATAAGTAGCATTTGGTCTTTTTCTTCTTTCCAAAAGTTCCCTTAATTATACATGAAAAGGGAAGAAAAGCTTTATGTATGGTAATGAAGTACTGGAGATATACAGGACCAAATATCTCTGTGATTCAGCCCTGAATTTTCAGTTTTTATTTTTAAAAAATATTTTAACCTTTTTTCCCCCCTTGAATGACTAAGATGTGATATTCCCTATTATGGAGCCTACTAGATTAATAAAATCATCTCTAGGACAATGTCCACTTGGCTGCCAATTAGTTCTTGGGACTATGGACATCTCTTTAGACCCTATTTTCCTAGCTTTCAAAACTTTTTAGTATCCCTCCAATTAATACATTCTGATTCCAAGTGTATTTCTCATTTTTGTTATACGCAGCTCATCGCTGTTATACCTACACTCAGGTGTTTTATCTTACTATAGCCAGGCTATTAGGTTAAAAAAAATGTTTACCTATTTTACTATTTTTTTAATAGTTTCAAACTTTATATTAGGAAGACTCTATGCAGGGAAATAAATGAAGCCATCGGGGGGGTGTCAGAGAAAGAGGCAGCAAACATCATGTAATACAACGTGCTACACACGTCTATACACATTATTTCATTAAGTCCTAACATCAACTCTTAACAGCAGAAGGTAGGGTTTGTTTTGGTTGTTTTTCTTTTCTTTTTACAAATACTTCATAATCAGTAACCACAACAGCTAATGTTAATAAAGCTCTTATTAGCTGTCATGAGCAGTACAGTAGATGACTTTCCTTAATCTTCCTGGCAACCCTTTGTGATACTGTTATCATCTCCATTTTTCAGAGGAGCAAACTGAAGATTATCAGAAAGGTTCACATCTTCTTGTCCACAGAGCTATCAAGTGGCAGAACGGGGTTTACGCTCAGGTCTTTAGGACCCAAGCTATTTCTCGTATATTATGCTTCCCTTCAGCTGACTTGAATATAAAATAAATTAAGAGCATAGTGATTGATGCTTCAAAGATGGAGCTTAGTGGAATTGGCTAACTCATAGACTCTCTGTGAGAAAAGCCAAACCATGTGTTATTATTATTACTTTTAATCTTCACTCATGCTAGACATGTAGTTTGGGGGACCAGATGAAGCCTCACTGTCATTTTTCTAGGCACTTACAGAGATCTCAATGTATTATCAGGAACCTGGGCAACTAAATGCTTGTATCCAGTGAGGAGAAGCCAAGGGTAGGAGTGGGTGAGAGAGGCAAGAGGAAAAGGGGAAGAGAGGGTGATAACGGCTGGTGGGTGGCAGATGGCTGCTGCCAATGGAAGGTAGGTAAAAGTTACAGAGATCATTGAGAGTCAGCTTATTGGTTGGCAATTTAGTAAGTATTAATTACAAAACGTTTACAGAATCCTATAGCCTATCTACTGAGGCTTTCTGTTTTGTTCTTACTTTGCTTGCGTGGAGATAGCCCTAGGGTCTGGAAACCACCTTCTTTCTTTGCAGTCTGTAAACAGCTCGCTAGTTCCTAAGAGCGTAACTCTTAGAGCCTCCACGTCCATTTTAAACTAGAGTACCACAAGAGTCACAGGACCACGGCTTCTAATTTTGTTTTAAATCTATAAATACATTTTCTTTCTTTTCTATCCTTTCTTTATATCCTCGCTTTCCTTCCCACCTTTACTTCAACCCCTGTGTCTTGTCGGGCGGCCTGTGGGGTCGCTGGTCCCGCTCCCCACAATAAGAATGCAAGAGATGGTGAGGCCAAAAAGGAACACCCATGGAGCCATAAGTAGGGGAATCAAACCAATATATTCTTGCTGGCGGCTGGGCTGGAGACACAGGAAGCAGGATCTACATAATCTGCAACCCACCGTCCTAACAGCAGTCCATACTTGCCAGCCACCATCTTCTTGCTAGCCCCCATTTTCTCTGCTAGTGTAGTCACGGCAGTTATATTAGTGGTCAATGGCTCACTGGTTACAGCTGACGGCCAACTAGCCACAGGTGATGGCCATCCAATTACAGTTGATGGCCATTTACTACCTGAGCCATCACCTTTCTATGTGAGGCCGAGAGCCTGGAAACTGCTTTCTGGGGTTCTGTCTCCACACCCTGTTGAGGAGAAAAATGTCGATAATCCCATTTTCTTTGTAACTTGCCTTCAGACTGAAAATTTAGTTCTACAGCTAGTGACAAGAAATATCAGGAAATATCTACATTATTAAATTCAAATTGATCAAAACACAAGTAAAACTATTTTTATAGACAGACAGGTTTCTTTTAATTTCTTCAAAAGATGTTTAACTTTCAGTTTTGAGGAAGATCAGAAAAAGAACTTCATACTATTCTATTTTTAATTACAACATGAACAAAGAGTTGAACTATTTTATAGAAATCTCTTGCAAATCAAAAACACTTATTTCCCTTAATAAAGAATCAGCCATGATTAATTAACTCAAAAGGCTACCTACATTGATTGATTCAAGATTGTGTACTAAAATGTGCAATTTCAACACACCATTTCTTTTCCTCACCGTACCTGTGTTAAATAAATCTTATTTAATTTTGTAGTGATTATTTAAATTGATATTTATATGTTGTACCTATAATACATTTTAAATTATTTTTCTTCATCAAATAATCAAATATTCTCCCTCCCATTATTTGATTCTATGCTATTCTCACTCCTATAAAGAAATACTATATGCGATAGTTTTAAAATTTGCTTACTTATTTCTAAATTGATCACTTGAATATTTCACATAACTCAATTTATTCTAATATTTAAAGCACACTTATAATTTAAAACTTCACATAGATGGATTTGAGTATTGTAAGTTAACATTTTAATTTCTTTCATTAATTGACTCTGAGAAGGTTTAAAATAAATTGAATGGAACAGAGAAGCACATATTGCAAAACTCAACTGTGAGATAAAGTGAGATTAACTCACGAAACATTTTGCATTCTAGTCATAATTTTGAGATGTAAGGTATAAGTAACTTTATGATTTTCTAACTGTTATTTATTAGAAGAATTTAACCAAATGTCTTAAAATCAGATCATATCTTAATATATGTTATATTCAAACTTGACCCTTTCTGATACTAAACAAAACAAAACAAAACAACACAAAAACAAAACTTTCCCCTCTCTGCTGTTTTACATTTCAAAAATTTCACAAAATTTTGTACAAACATAAGTGTACTTCAAATGTAGTTAAACCAGTTCAACACATATTTACTTGGTTTGCTTATGGTAGCTTGATCTATAAAAAAAGTCACATTAAACATTTAAACTGCTTTGTTCATATAGATGTACAATCCAAAATTCTAGCCATGATCAAAGTGGTTCCCCCTGATTTAACTTGTTACTTTTTTGGGTATTGATCATCGCCTCACTCTTGCTGTGAACTTTCAAGGTACCTGACTGGAGATGGGGCTAAGAACCAAGTTATCTGGCCCACAAAATCTCCTAATCTCATCGCTCAATGTTCAAGCTAATACTATGTGTTGTATGTCAATGGCAATGGGGGATATTAATATGAGAGTATGAATTAGCAATGAATTAAATGTATACATTTGATGAGCCGCATTGACACTACAGAATGATCTTTTCTACATTTATTTTCAGAAAGCAAGATAAACCATTTTATTTTATTTAAAAGGAACCCTAATACACTGCTGGTGGGAATGTAAATTGGTATGGCCACTATGGAAAACAGTGGGAGGTTCTGCAAAAAATTAAGAATAGAATTACCATACAACCCAGCAATTTGCCTTCTGGGTATCTAGCTAAAACATCTGAAAACATTTATCTGTAAAGATATATGTACCCCTATGTTCATTTCAGCATTAGGCATGGTGGTCAAGACATGGAAACAACTGAAGTGTCCTTTGATAGATAAATAGGTAAAGAAGACGTGGTACATATATACAGTGGAATACTACTCAGCCATTAGCAAAGATGAAATACTGCCATTTGCAACAACATGGATGGATCTTGAGATTATTATGCTAAGCGACACAAGTCAGACAGAAAAAGTCAAGAACCATATATAAATGGAATATAAAACTGAAAACAACAAATGAACAAGACAAATAAACAAACAAAAACTCATAGACACAGACAACACTTTAGTGGTTACCAGAGAGTAAGGGGGAAAGTGGGGTGGTAAAGGGGGTCAAATACATAGTGATTAACTGACTTTGGGTGATGAATATACAATGCAATATATAGATGTATTATAGAATTGTATACTTGAAACCTATATAATTTTACCATCCAATGTCACCCCGATCTATTTAATAAAAATTAAAAAAAAAAAGGACATGGCTCTTTTCAGCATTACTAACATACAGAAGGGGGACTGTTTTTCCTTCTCATGGAAAGGATCTCTTTTTGAAAGTGTTCACATAAAACTTTCAGGAACAAAATAAACTACCTTACTCATAAGAAAAATTATGTTTATCACTGGGAGCAGGGCTACCTAAAAATAGCCTGTCTAGTCATCTTATAGGAGATTCTTTTATTTCATAGATCGAAGCTTGGAGCTGAATCTGTGTTTATACACTTTCCTCACTTGACATAATGCCCAAGAACACCTAATACCCTAAAGTCCAATCTCCTTTAATATAATATATAATATTTATAATACAGTTATACTCTATCAATTGGCTATTTAATAATATTTCTCACTGCTCCACCATGGAGCTTCTACTATAGTCAGGCCACATGCTTTGGTGTCCTGTGAAAACATGTGGCCTTCAGTGTTGTAACCTTTGCCTGGTATGGCCTTTCCCCATCTGTTTACTTAAATCCTAACATATTCTCTAAGCCCTGGCTTGAGTCCTGTGTCTTTTCAGGGCATTCTCTACTCTATCAGCTACAAAAGCTCTCTGTCTGAAATACTGAGAACTTGTCTGCATAATTTAGAATTTAATACAATACTAATAGATTTCATTTGCTATTTTTCATATATGTTAATTCTATCTTCCTACTTAGGAGAAGGCAGAATTCCTTGAGGGCAGGAATCATATCTCATGTTTCTATATTTCATAAAACATACTTAGGGAGTTTCTTAATAGATAAATTGTTGCTGAATGTGATATGCCTATAAATTCACTTGAGAGAAAAAAAATCAAATTTATGTCACAGAAAACAAAAAGGCAAGTATGACCAAGTGTTAATTTTTGGATAAACTGTTTTATCACCAGTTATTGTAAGCCTTGGAAAAACACGTCTAGTGACTTCTAGATATACCTTGATCTTTCTAGAATAACATGCAGATTTGGAGGAGGTATTGTTAACATTTTATTTTACTGTAGGACACTGATTTCTAACTTTTTAAATGAAAAATATTCATTTTAATAGACAGCTAATACATACAATTTCTATAATTTCAGAAGATGTGTAAGAAACTGACTCTTCTATTTGTCATTGTGTAGCCTAAATTGTTACAACTATCGATGTACAAAAGAAAATATATTCTATGGTAGCAAGGTAAATTAATGCCCATGTTACTTTATTAGCATCTGTCAAAGTAGAAATAGACTGTACTACCTGTGATTTCTGCTTAGAAACTGTCATTGTGGTTAGATATTTTAGTCACATTATATTGTGACTATAGCTATTATGCTCAATTAGCGTTTAGTGAATTGGATTTTCATTAGCCATCTGAATAACATATTTTCTTAGCTATCAGTACTAGTTATCACAGTTAATAATATGTGTCAGCTTTCATTCTTTTGAAAATAAATATAAAACTAGGATGGCATATTTAATAATAAACCAAGTAGAATATGCCTAGAGAAAAGGCTTTGCTAAAATGAGGCAAACTTTGAGTTTTCAACCAGTGTCAAGTCGAGTCCTTATTCACTTTGGTTACAGACGACACAAGGCCTTGGGGCAGCAGCAGGTTTCCCAGTCACCCTCTGCAGGATAGATCACTGTGGGCACAAATGGCAATGCCACCCAGCGATCCCAGAGCTATTCTATTTCACTGCCATGTGACTTGGCAGTAAGTTCTTGAAATGTTTTCATCTTAAATGGGGCTTCCCTTTGGAGTTAAGCTGTTTGCCTTTCATAATCATGAAACAAAACTCTGTTGACTGAGCAATGGGTTTGTCACCTAATTTCTTGCTTAATCATCTCTTAGTGTCTATTTTTTTTTCAGTTGGTTTACATAGCCCTCCAGGCCTGCTTGCGTGTGATGGACAATGCCCAGGACGCTGGCAACAATGCCGAGAGTGGAACAGATGCCTGTATCTACAGCATGCAGACCCTGTTATACGAATGTGGTTAACTTGTGTGTGATGTGGTTCTCGAAACGTGCATACTGCCCTCTTCTAGACCATCTGACTGTAGAATTGTGGCCCAGAAGAAATGAGAGGTTTAAGAAGACTGTGGAGAAACTATGCATGATTCAGCCATCCACACCAAAAGTGATTTCATACTGAGAGGTCAAGACGTGGGGCTTTACACTTTGGAAGGGAAATTGATGAATAAGAGCAGACTATTTCAGGTAAACAAAGGTCCATTGTGAGGAAAATTGAAAATTGTTTCCTATCTCCACTCACGACAGATCAGAAAGTAAGGAGCTTTAGTGGTTTGGGGGAATTAAATACAAGTTATCACTGAAGGTCATTTAAAGACCTCAGATTCTTTCTTATATTGGAGAAATATTTGTACTTTCAGGGCTAGGTCTAGCATGGGGGAGAAAAGAGAACAAGTGTTCCATTCCCTGCCTTTTCTATGAGGGTAGTTGGAAATGATAAAGATAGTTATCATTATCATATTTTAATAATAACAACATTGACACTATTTCCTGACCTACTACGTGTGAGGTACTATTTTGGGGGTTTTAATTCATTTAATCTTTGCAACCTTGTGAGACACATACCTTATTACCATCCTCATTTTAGACAGGAGGAAACCTAGGACCAAAAGGTCTAAGTAAATGACGAAGCATACATAGCTGATAAGAATGAATTCAGAAAGTCTAATTCCAGAACTCTAGCTTTTAGCTACCACCTTATACTTATTTTATTTTTCTCCACAGACATCTTACCACTAATAGGAACATCAAGGTTCAGAGAAGGGAAAGCCTCTAAAGTTTTTGACAGAGCAAAGGTGAATAGCAGATAATCAGAGCATCTAAATTCATCTAAATTGATATAAATTATAAAAATTAAGAAATGCTAAGAAGTCTTTGAAAAGTATATACTTTTCATATATACATATATTTCAGATATACATATATTTCATATATACATATATTTTTATATGTAAAAAACATGAATATATCTATATGTCAAACAATGATAAAATTACACTCTTAACTTAGTTGTAACAGAAAATGGAGTTCAAAATTCAAATTCTTGATTCTTCACACTCAATTCAAGAATTCATAATCTTAGGATTATCACTTTGTGAGGGTATAAATTTCTAACTATTACATTATTTTGTACACCTGAAACTAATAAAAAAAAGAATTTATAACCTTATAATTTATGCCCAGGAAAATTTTTAAAAATGCTATCATAAAACTAAAGTATAACTTGTGGTATATATATATATATATATATATATATATATATATATATATATATATATATATATAGTTTTGTTTTGTTGTATTTTTTTACAACATCATTTATCTGAATAACATCACTGCTGAACTGAGGATTGATAGGTTCAAGGTATCAGTATTACATACTTATATTAACATGCTCAGTACTGTGTGTGTGTGTGTGTGTGTGTGTGTGTGTGTGTGTGTGAAATGAGTCCATGTGAAGGTTGTTGCTTAAAAATCACACTCAATACTACTGATAAAATGATCTTGCCTGCATCATTCTCAGAGGAGAGTGGCTCTGCCTGTATCCTCCTCCTGACTACGACTAGTAGGAGTACTGCTCTGAAGGTACATTACTGCCTTCTGTGTTGTCACCACTGTCTTCATGATGATTCACTGTATGCTATGACAACAATATGTGTTGTTACAGTATGTGTTGAGGCCAAACTCCCAATTCTGGCATCACTGATTATATGTAAAAAATGAATGATCACAGAGAAGGACATTTTTCATACCCTATAATTAATGTTATCAGGCAGTTAGTAAGTGGTAAGAACTGGGAGCACTAGATTCTAGGGTAATTGTGATCCATTAAATGGCTAGTCCACACTGAACGGTGAAGACAATCCTGATATTCAGAATATCCTACAGTGAGTTTTGAGAAATGCAAGATTACACAAGATGACCACTTCAAAGGTTAAAAACATGTGGCTTTTCCCCTGATGTACTCGTACTGGTTGTACCTAATGACCCATCATGGATTTATCATTTATCAACATATCTAATGTTTTGCAAACTGGGTTATAGCTCCAACCTAAATTAATACCTGAGGTTATGGTTTTCATTACTCTATAAACATCTGTGTAAAAGAAGAAAAAATTAACATGAATTGCCTTTGACTACCTCTCCTGGGATGGTGATTATACATAAATATATATATACACAGACACACACAGACACAGACACAGACACACACAGACACAGACACACACACATATTGTGTTTTTAAACTTCATTACCTTTTGAATGCCCACATTGAACTTTCTCTAATTTTGTCACTAGTTGCCTGTGTCTTACACATTTTTGAGGGAATTTTCTGTAAGTTTTCTACTATCAGGTGAGCATTTAATTGTTCATCTTGAAGTAGTCTCAGTGTCTGTGAGAAATTTTCAATATTTCAAAAATCTTAAGTAAATTCCTATACTGTATTTTATAAAATATCTCACTAGTAACTTAAAGGTTCACAATTTGAAGTTCTCAGACCTCTAGGATTCCACAAAGTTGTAATGTTGATTTTATTTTATTTGTTTTATTTTTTGATCAACTAAAGCAGCAATTTTATTGTCTAGACTGTTTAAAACATATTTAAGAAATATTTAAGAACTATAACAGTCACAAAATCAATCTCTAGGGTATTCTGTCCTTTCTACTGTCTCATCTAGAGAGGGGTTTAGAGACATATAACTGTGGAGATGAACACACCAGACAATAAATGCTTCATAGCAGGCAGCTCTACCGTCTGTCCTGTTCATATGTCCCAACACCTCCCGGTAAAAAGCTGTTCATGTATAACACTGGTAATAAATCTTCACTAGCTATATGAACAGTTAGATTTTATCACAAAATTAAAGTTCTTGAAAAATAAATCTATGACTGCATTCATTGGCAGGATTCAGAAAAGCGAGAGGTTTTTCTAGGCCTTGGCTTGATTTTTAATCCCGTAACTAAAAATGCTTAGATCCTCAGAGGAACCCTATGAAGTCAGAGTCAAGTCAGAAGTAGTCTTCCTATGAAATCAGAGTCAAGTCAGAAGTAGACTTCCTGTAGTATCTCCAACCAGCATGAAGAGATGCACAATGCAGAGTCCCTGAAACACATTATGGCTCTAAAATCTACTTGTCTAATATTTAAGTAAATAACATCTTTCTGCGTGTGAAAGTCAGAAATCCCAATTGCAGCCCAAATGGACAAATATCAAAAATAGAACTGGGTCAAACTACTTTTATGGAAGGGGATTTCTCTGGTCTTCCGATGGCAACAGTAACTGTTTACTTCACTGTACACAGTCTCAGGGAGTTCCTAACATACTGTACTGGTGTCTGATATCAGGGGCTCCTCCATTTTCAGCAGAGAGGTAGAAACTAATCTGTGTTCTCAAATAGGGTTTATATCCACACAGTGCTGGAATGCAGCAACTCAGTCACCAGAACAACTTTTTCCCCAGATGTTTTTTGCAATATTTCAGTTTTTAAATTTATTTTTCAAACAAAGGTACAATAGAGCATGCTTTCATTTGCTATACGCCACATTTAAGTAATGTGTTTAATGCATAAACATGTACCAAAATGTCTTTATCATCTTCATTAACACTTATCTATATGTGTGTGTACATGTGTGTATAAATGTGTGTAAAATAAATTACATAAAATATTCAAACCATAATATACGATATGGATATATATATATATATATATATATATATATATATATATATATACATATATATATATACATATCACCAACTATACAGAGGGTGGCAAAAAATATATATATACATTTTAAGAAAGAAAGGAAAAAAACTGTATTAAAATTATACTGATGGTAACCACTTTGAGTACCTATTGTAATTGCAGAAGTCAAACCTGACTTGTATTCATCTTTTATTATCGGTATATATTGAATATTACAATTTTAACAATTTTTTCCTTTCTTAAAATGTGCATACATTTTTGGCACCCTATGTATGTATGCATATATATGCACTGTAATGTAAATAGGTGCTTACAAATACAGAATCACAGAATTAGTACTATAATACCATTTACTTGATTTTTTTTAAAGCAGCATTATGGATCACTTCCCTTTACATATATTTAAATTTACATTTTAATGATCGTAATTGTACATAATGTGCAAAATTAAATTAGTGAACATTGCTCAGGACTATGGAAGTAAATAAAGATCATAGAAAATCAGCTGAGTAAAAAGTGCTTTATGACTTCTCATTAAGTAAATGGGTTTACCTTTTCATTTAATATACAGAGGTTTTCTAAAATGTAAATTAATATTTATTTTATTTTTAATTTATTGAGTAGATAAATAGAGCCCACTTTAACCATTCAAACTCCGATGGACTGATACGACATTATTTGGTACCAATTTAGAAACAAAAGTAATCAAAATTGAGAGAGAAGATAAATCGTACTACAGGAGAAAAAATAAAAACAGGAAGACAGAGGCTTTCAAAAGCAGTCAAAGAACAATCACGTACCAGTTCAACTCGTCCGAAACCTCCAACTCCAAGGGTGTCGATGATATTGAAATCAGACAGCTTCAGGTTGGCGAAGAAAGCAGCTTCGGCTTCATATCTGGATTTTTTGATGCGAAAAAATGGAAATTTCTTAGAGGTGCAAACACGGGTACCACGTACAACTGTACTGGAATGACATGACTGTGGAACAGGGTTTACCTGCTTAAATTCCATCTTGCTTTTAGAGTCTGTGTTTTCTCACACTCATAATTTTTTTGGCCCCAGTTGTGCAGAATAACATAGATTTGCACTTGTTTTTCAAAGGAGAAAAATACAAAGTACCCACTGCATGCCAGTCATGTGACTGATAAATCCAGTTATCAAATCAAAGTTACATCTTGGTATTTTTCTACGAGTCTTCTTGTGAGCACGGATTGTTTGGGTTGTTCTTCCTTGGTTTTGTTTTGGATTTTTTGGTTTTACTTGGTTTTGTTTTTGCCGTTCAGATTTTGGATGGCAGTTTCTCATTAGTTTCCTTTATCCACAGGCTGGCAGTGGCTCCTATAAATATTTGCTAAAAGCAGCAAGATCTTTGAGGTCTCTGGAGTGAAATCACAGCCAGGTTTTATGAAAACAGATCCGAAAAGCTGAGGACTGATGTGCAAATGTCGGAGATGGATGATTTCGGAAGCATATTCACATTCCTAAAAAGTGTCTTTCCTTCGTTTATATTTACTCACTGACTCTCAGCTAGTAATCCCAGTGTCTTTATGTTTGCAAGTTTCTTATATGAGTGGTGTGGAAAAGCATGGATTCTGTTCCAAAAGTCTAACTATGCACACATGCAAATCTGACACATGCAAGTGGCCAAAATAAGCTTCTCCTGATGAGACAAGTTAATATGAGCTGCTTAAAATATCTCCTTGTTAAAGGCCCTACTATTTTTAGAAAGGGCAGGAAGGCATAAAGATGAAGATGATCTTCCCACTCACTAAAGTATTTGAATAACTATGTGTAACCCATGACCTTCAGCCAGGCGGTACCTGATTCAGTATGACGCTATAGATAGACATGATGAACACATTTGAGATAATGATACTAACACTGCTTGTTTATGTCAAGTTTTTGGATAGAATCATCCACAGGCATGTCTGGCGTTAAGCTGTATAACATTTTCACTATTCCATTATAATCAAACACAAATTTAGACTCCCCAGTTGGGAGAAATGTGAAACAGCTTTCTAGGTGAGCTTTCAACATTTCCCAGTTTACAACCACAGTTCTAGTTTTTAAGAAGTCAGTTATTGACAGACTCAGGAGAGGGTAAAAACAACATTGTTTTTCATTATTGGCTGATTATAGGAAATCATCTCTCTCTAAGAAACCTCTATAAACAAGGCTACTGGGTCAATCCAAATGGTCTTTGTGGACTTCTCTCATGAACTACACAATCAAGAGATTGACAGTAATTCAGGAGATGGTTTACTAGAATGGAAAATAGGCAGCAAATGGGCATTTCTAGCATTCCAACTGCATCACTACTTTTGGAAAATTAAAACTCCATTCCATTTAAAGGGCCAGTGGAAGAGTTCACTCCAACAGGTGCTTAAAAAGGACATCTGTTGGGATTAGACACCATGATAGTTTGTATGTGGTCAAGCATTTCTTGATGGTTTAGATAATCAAATTCTTAATGAGATCATTTTTTAAATAATATCCTATGCATTTGCTTGATTTAGAATCTCAGATATGAAGAGGATAAACTGTTTCAGACTACTTTGATATTATCTTGTATCTTTAAAGTATCATGTTATCACTTACAGCTCTTGAATAAACCTCCAAATTCTTACATTTGGTGTCTGTGAGATTAAGCTGGAAACACCGCTAAAGATCATTTGATCTTCAGCCACTTCCTACACATCAGAACTACCTGAACATCTCTTAGAAACCACTGAATTTGGATATCACCATTGACGGAGTGAATCAGAAATCTCTGGAAGGGTTACGCAAATGCCTGTATTTTTTTGAAGCTCCCCAGTTGGTGCTGATGTTGAGAACCGTAGGTCTAACCCCTCTGAAAGCTCAGGAGTTTTCAGAAATGACAGAAGAATTTGGGGGCAGATTCAAATAATTTAAGGAAAATAATAGCTGCCCAATGAATCTAGGGGGTGACGCATCCATGCCAAGAGTGCTGGGGCTCTTTTAACTCGGTCTTGGTTCCTGACCCTTTTGTTGTAGACCCATAAGAATGAACAATAGTTCAATGATGGCTAACACTGATATAAATAATAAATGAATGAATAAATAAATAAATAAATAAACACATAAATACATAAATAAATAAGCAAACAAGCAGTGACATTGCTAAAAATGACAGATACAGAATGCAAAAATTATAATTATATAATTATAAAACTTTGTGCTCACATTTTTACAGCCAAAACCTCTTTGTTATGTTCACTATTTGATTAATTACTGATGGTCTTTTACCTAATGTGATGGACACAGTAAATCCCGTGTTAAATAGTAGACATTTCCTAAGAAGCCCATTAAAATTCACTTACATACATATGGTCCCATATACTGGAAGCACTAATTACAGTTAAGTAAAATATTTCCTGTGGTTTAATGAAAAGAGGTTGGTAGCACTGTATTCATACTTCGATAATTTTTGCTAATTACTTTGCTAATGTTTCTTTGTGAATTTGTAAAATACTGCACAGATGGGTGATTTTATGTAGTGGTCGGTGAGATACAATTTGAAGGAGTCTTTGGATAATTGTGCTCTTGATCCTTCGTTGTGTTCCTATTTGCTTCCTTCCTGATTCTTGGGAAGTCAAACAATATGGGAATACTGCCATAGCAGTTTGTTTTCCAGCAAAGGGAATGTTGTTAGTGCTCACTATTTCACATGCTTTTATTTTTTTTCATTTAAATTACTCTTTAGGGACAAGAGTCATATCTTCATCACAGAAACTCTATACACATTTCCATTCTGAATTAATACTTTTTCTAACATAGAAATAACCTGAACGGACCTTAGTAAAAAAGCTAAACTATGGATGATTCAGTTTCTTTAGGTATCTAACCACTGTTGCTCACAGCATAGAGGGACATTTTCATTCTTTCTTTTAACTTAGGAATTGTTAATAGGCAGTTTGAATTCATCACTTATGTTCTACTTCCTTTAGAGTTGATAAAAAATTCGAGTGGGTAAGGAGATTAAATAAATTGGTTAAGTAAGTGGCCACTGTTCTGTTAAACAAACTTCTTTTGGTTGAAGAAGGTAAACGTGGAACCCAAGTCCCTAACTTACTACTGTGGGGTAGTAGTAAGTAACCCTTCAAATAATGAAATATTGAACTTGTCTTTTAAGAACTCCTGAAAAGGAACAAACTTGCCTAGCTTTTTGCCTCCTATTTTTTTTTTTTTCTGTCTGTACGCCAAAGGGAGTTCCAAAAACAACGAAAATGTTAAACTGATATGAAGGTACAAACGTAAAAGGATGATGAAACCAAGACGTACATATATAGTCCAGCAACAGAAAAGCAGTACTAGGATAATCTCAATCTCTCTCTCTGAAACTACATATCTGTAAAGCATTCACTTTCTTTAGGAAATAGGCAATAACCATTAGTTGGTTTTTTTGTTTGTTTTTTTCCCATCTCTTCTAATATTACCATCTTCTATGAAACCAAGGAATAAGAATGAGGTGTCCTTTATTATTCACCACTATTGTTTTCCCATTGTTGCCATGCATCCATGAATCAATTCTGTCATCACTTTTAAATAACAGAATTGAGTTCTATACCTTACTACAGATCATTATTTTATTTTGATTTTTTAACATTTTTATTAGTTTTGGGTGATGACTGATCATTATTAGTAAGAAGTGAACATGTCTGCCTATATAGTGGAAACCAAATATGGTGTTTCAACCCAGTATAACGTGTATGGAGCTTAACATTTTATCTTCACCTTGGTACTACAATAACAGAAATTGCTGAGCTGCATTTTACAAAGAAGACAATATTATGTGCATTTTTAAAGTAAGGGTCAAGGATCCAAAGTAATATAACAATACAGTGTTTCCCCGACAATAAGACATAACCAGGAAATAAGCCCTAGCATGATTTTTCAGGATGACATCCCCTGAACATAAGCCCTAATACATGTTTTGGAGCAAAAATTAATATAAGACCCGGTCCTGTTTTCTGGGAAACACGGTAATCCCAGATGTATAACAAAAGACAGTAATTAAAAGCCAATGGAACTAAAGACGAATGTGGCCCTATTTGCTTTTGTCCAGCTCATTTACCCTGTTTCCCCCAAAATAAGACCTAGCTGGACAATCAGCTCTAATGTGTCTTTTGAAGCAAAAATTAATATAACTTGGTATCATATTATTATATTATGTTATGTTATGTTGTGTTATGTTATGTTATATTATATTATACTTGGTCTTATAGTAAAATAAGGCCAGGTCTTATATTAATATTTGCTCCAAAAGACACATTTGAGCTGATTATCCAGCTAGGTCTTATTTTCAGGGAAACACGGTACAATCCAAATTAGCTTCAGAAATCTATCTAAGGGTCTCCAAAGGAAAACCAAATAAATTATTAGCATCTCTAATCCACATGCAAATCATTTGTGATGGCTTTGCCTAGGATCATCTGCTCTGAGGTGTATTGTTATGCCCTGCTGAGTTTAGTTTTATCACTTCTTTGGGAAATCTACAAAAATAAAATGTTTCAGTAATCACACATGGATTCTCATCTATGACTAAGTTTTTTATTCTATAGCTGTAATAGGCAACATGAGATTCAATCAGACAATCAATGTCTACTCTGGACTTAAAAACCATGTAAGAATGCATCACAGCATACAGACAAAAGCTCATGACTTGTAGTCCTGGCTCTCGTCAATGACTTTGTATTTCCAAGTCCTGATTTCTTCAACAATTACTGATCGGCTTTTGTAGAAGTATCTATAAACATACACTAAAGTAAATAAGTATGAATTTTGTAGATAGTTTAAGTCAGAATCCTCATTTACTTAAATGTTCATATAAATGCCTAGAAATCTTACACTTTTTGTTACCAACGAGCACTGCAATCTGTAAACCTCTACAGAAACCATTAAAACTTTCAGAAAGTGAGGTTTTAACATATATATATCCCTGGTCTATGACACATGCAGGATATAATGCTGGCCAGCTACTGAATAAACAACTTGGTA
Source organism: Rhinolophus hipposideros (assembly GCF_964194185.1). Lineage (NCBI taxonomy): Eukaryota > Metazoa > Chordata > Mammalia > Chiroptera > Rhinolophidae > Rhinolophus > Rhinolophus hipposideros. The sequence continues at coordinate 35,052,368 of NC_138061.1, read as the reverse complement.
CACAGGATTTTTTGTAATAATAGTTTCTGACTTAGTAAAGCTTGGTAGATTGAGTAATTTGTAGGTCTGGTAAAGTAAATAAAAATTCATCTAGAAAAGTAATTATATAGAGAGAAAGTAGAACTGGGAATTGGACCAATAAAATTTATTTACATATTTAGCACAAATGTGATTTGGGTTTAACCTACAGGAACCATTGCTTCATTATGCTACTTTAAATTTGTGTATGTGAGTACAATAAGTACATGTCTTATTCCCCCAATTCTCAAATGTTTGGAATTAAATAAACTTAGGCACTATGATAAAAATGGATTGTCCTTAAACCTACAGACAAGTCATCAATCATCTCTTATTAATTTCTTTATAAAAAGTTTCATTGATAGCTAAACTTTAAAAGGGGAATCTTTTGACTTCATGGAAAAACAGAGTGAACCATTTGATAGTTTATGGTTTGTATAGGGAATCATTTTCTTTTGAAAGAATCATGCTTTTACCAAAGTCCCTATTACTAAATGTTTAAAATCCCTTTAAACATAAGTAACCCTATTTCTAAAGTTCTAAACAAAAAGAGATGAATTCTCATTTATTTTTAAAGCATATAGGTGAAGTCACTAGCATAGTCACTTTTCTTTTTAGCAGTAGTGGTAAAAAGTAGAAAAAAGAAAAAGTTTGAAAGTAACTTAATGAATATAAAGTATTTCATTCTGTCAGTTTTCTCCAGAAAGTATAATCTGTTCTTCAGGGAATTTGAGATAACATTAGTTTTCACCCTCTATTTCCAAAATTGTGGTTTTCAGAAACACATACTTTTTCTTTTGAGTACTCTAGTCATGAAATAGTTCTACTTATTTTTCAAATCCATTCCCTTGAGGAGATACAGCCAACAGAAATACACCAGAAAATTGCATTTCTCATATCTGCTGCATAAAAGAATGATAGTAATGCAAATATTCTGCATTTAGAAAGCACCTTTCTTCCAAAGACTCTAAAATTTCTCTCATTTAATTTATCCTCCCTAATTCTCTGTGAAGATGAGATAACAGATATTTTTACTTCTATTTTGCAACTGGGTAGACCAGTTGATAATACGTGATGGGTTTTAGTAATTAAATACCAGAAGAATTAGAAGCATACATGTTGGGCATATTTCACATTGTATTATAGTTATATTTACTACATGCATTGCAAAAATTTCAATTTATTTTTATATAAGATAGTAGATAATCACAAAACTTGAGAATTTTTTTTTTTTTAATCTCAAAGTACTTAGATACTAACATAGTTCAAAACATGGATCAACACCTTTGGGAGCTTATTTAATCCAACGTTTATATTTTTGCAATAAAAGAACTAACTTCAGGGATGGTAAGTGACTTAGGCAGAGGCACAAAGACTCAGGCATAAGGGTCTGGTGTTTTTGACTTGTGATCTGTAATACTTTTTACTATCAGATTCTATTTTTGCAGTTTTTATAATATTCTAATATTTGAAAAACATTGGTAAATGTAAAAGTTATAAAATATATTTGAAAAAAATATACTGTTTTATTACACAATTCAGCCAAGAATGTGACTCCCGTAGCTAAGCACTTACACTTTCATGCCTATGATATGGCGTGTGCATGTGTGTTCTCCAGTTAAATAAAATGACTCCCAAATAAAAGTACATGTGACATACATACAATGGAATACTACTTGGCCACAAGACAGGATGAAATACTGCCATTTGCAGCAGCACAGATGGATGTGGAGAGAATCTTACAAAGCAAAGTAAGTCAGATGGTAAAGGACAAGAACCATATGATTTCACTCATATGTGGATATAAAACAAAAAGCAACAATTGAACAAACAAAACCCCAAAACTCACAGACACAGACAACCGTCTGAAGGTTGCCAGAGGGGAAGGTGGACGGGAGGAGGATGAAAAAAGTAAAGGAGGTCAAACATATGGTGACAGAGGAGACTAGACTTTGGATGGTGAGCAAAATTCAACATATAGATGATGTATTACAGAATTGTACAATTGAAAGTTATATAATCTTATTAACTAATGTCAGGGCAATAAATTTAATTTAAAAAAAAGAAGAAGAAAATGCTGACAATTTTATTCTGCCCCCTCTAAAAAAAAGTACATTGATGCTCACCAGAGAATCTTTTAAAAATTCAAAAGTCAGAGTAGCATTTGTAAAAGATGAGTGAGCACATGCTACCCACCGTTAGCTTTAAATGTATTGTCCAATATGCCTTTGTAGTTAATCAGTTTCTACATAGTTTGAGTTGTATTTTTCTTTTTCTGAAATAAAGGCCTAAGTGGATATATATTTCCATGTAAATATAGTTGGCAAGAAAGTAATTAAAGATTCTTTTTGCCTGATGGTATTTGTTACCCTAACAGATTCATTGGCCCATAATAGCAAGTTCATTTATTAAGTTATTCAGCAATTATTAGTTTTGCGTCAGAGGATATAGATACTCACGTATATGCATTCAAATAAAAAAGCACACAGTCACCAATCATACTCATGCCAGAATAGATTGTTCCTTCATGTAAATAAATAACCATCAGAGGCTAGTGGTCTGAGGAAGTCCTCTCTCATCTCAGTGCAGGGTAATTTCCTTCTCTTTCCTCCCCTACATCTCCACATCTCAACCTGAGTCTTTTGCTAATGATTATTTACCAGGGTGGTCCAGATTGGCACAGCATAGCTTCCCAGGGCAAGGGAGGTAAGTTAGAAGGGGAAAAAAGATAGGTGAAAATGACTCCTCCTTCTGCCTTCACTCCAACACCTCATCCTTATCTATTGCCTCATGCCACAGAGAAAATACATATCCATTCCAGCAGAGCTCTCTTTCAATTTCCATAAGGACAATATTTGCCATAGCCTACATTTCTAAAGAAAGGATGGGCAAAACCAGCCCAAGTTTTACCCTCAAATATAAAAATCTCTTTTCTATCCAAAAACTAAGAAATCTTTATTTTTTATAGGTCATTTTGATATGGGGTTAAAATATTGAAAGAAATAAGGGAAAGTTTAATTTTAATTAAACCTTAAAGTTAGTTTTAATTGTAATCTTAATCAAAGGGATCAGTTAGAAGATTGAACTGGGAACAGAAACATTAGTCAGGACTCAAATGAACACTAGGGGTCAACTTTTGTTTCTGGACTCAGAACCTTTGCTATGTAGCCACATTTTTATGTTTCCCCTTTATTTCTGAAGGATTCTGCATGAATTTCAGGGACAGGAGGCTTGGGGACGTGGCCATGGTCACAGCGGGACAAAGAATGAAAAGACAGGAAAATACAGTGTGTGGCAAGAAGAAAATGAGAAGACTACAAGTCACCCTTCCCAGACCTCTAGGAATATAATAGACGAAGTGGTGAGGCAGTTGGCCCAGGACCAACCTGGGCAAGACATTCACTTTTCTGTAAAATGAAAGCTTTGCACTAGATATGCCTATGAAGCTCACTTACAGCTTGATCATTCCAGGATTCCAAGTATTCTGAGAGATAACAGACTTTTTAGAAAGTCCTGATAGCCACATCTTCTCTTTTTCTACTTTGTGTCCCTCTTCCCATCCTTCCCTCTAATCCCTGACTCTTGAAATTCTTATTTCAGGTAATACTACCAGAGGCTTTCATTTAAGAGGGTCCTGCTCTCAGCTCCTGGTATGACAAGGAGGCAGGAATGAAATCCCAATTAATTTGCCAAGACAGCATTTGGGGAAGATGTGTCTTGATGTTGAAAACAGAACTGCAAATGCACAGACCATAATAAACCAGAGGTTCTGTCTCACCCAGGAGTTATATCAAAATTATGGGGTGAATTAAAAACAAACATGATAAAACCTTGGGATTTGGGGCCATGAATCCGTATTTTTAAAAGAGATTCATAGATTTAAGTCTATACAGCATTAATTACCAAGGTTAATAATTATATGTAAGTTTTAATAACTTGTTAATTTGATATGTATGTGACAGACACCTATTATATCATGTATAAGTATCATAGGGAAATGTGTCCCAAGTTCCAAATAGTTATTCTGAAATGACCTTTGAGAATACCATCCAGTCTTGAAGTGGGGAAAGCCTGTATATCTTAGTATATATAATATTAAGCAGAAAATAAAATGAAGCAAATGTTTTGTCATGTCAAGTTGTTTAGTGTTAGTGATAGTGCATTTATCAAACAAAGTTTCAGAGAAAAGACTACATATTTGTTATCAAGTCATTGCCATCTGGTTGCAAAATCTGGCATTGTTCTATGTTGCAGCCAATGCGACTGAATAATAAAGCAATCTATGGGAGTTTAGGCTTTGTTTTGTTTTCTAAACTGATGTCCATATTTTATTCAGCTTTCTTTAGGTTTTACCTAACGTGCTTTTTGCTGTTGTTGTTCCAGGATCCCATACAGGGTGCCTTGTTGCGTTTAGTTGTTGTATCTCCTTAGATTCCCTTTGGCTGTGAAACTTTCTCAAACTTTCCTTGTTTATGATGACCTTGTCAGTTTTGAGGAGTACTGGTCAGGTGTTTTGTCTCTAGTTGGGGTGTATCTGATGTTTTTTTCTAGGGTTATGAGTTTTTGGGGAGGAATACCAGAGTTAAAGTGCCATTTTTATCACATCATATCAAGGATACATACTGTCAATATGATTTATCCCTAATGATGTATATCTTGATCATCTAGCTGAGATAATAATTCTATAGTTTTTAACACAGTACATATTTATAGGAATCAACAAATGCAAAATGAGCTGTATTAACATATGGTCTTCTTCATACTTCTTACCTTACACTGTGCCCCCCTCAAAATCAAATAACTTTACAAGGCACTACTTCTTTCCACACTGCTAAGGTTTCTGCACTGTGATTCAAAAGGGTCACAATAAAATACACTGGTTAGGATTTGCACCGATGGCTACAGTATTAGAAACTGGTGTCTTCCCATACATTTTACACAAATCTTCGGAGTGACAAGATAATGGCCATGAGGGAACAACCCGATATCCTCAAATTGTTCCTTCTTTTCTTTTCTACAAGTGTACAAAATTATTACAATAATGGTTTCCCTTAGTACCTGACTCACTTGTCATGGAAGTTTAGAATTAAGCTGCAATCAAATTTCACGGTAGCTGTGCCATTGGTTTAAAGAAATGCTATTATAACACTTAAACTGAACTTCACTCCTGGTTTAGAACATATTGGTAATTTTTCTGTGCTTTTAACAAGGTTTTTTTAAAAGAGGACTACTACTCACTAACAGACTGCATAGTTGAGCAATTCTTTTAGAATTCTAGGTGAATTCTTTCAATAATAAGATGCATATACTCTTTTCGTTCATAAAATAAAAATGATTCATTTGACTTATTTTAACCACTTCATAAAGCTCCTGTTTCTAACACTTGTATATATCATATTGAATAACACTAAATTATTTTATTTTTAAAAAACTAATTAGTAAATAATAAAAAAGTGAAATGAATAAAATTGGAAGTGGCATTCAGACCTACTAGTTATTCTTTATACCACATAACACGTAGAGAATATTTTTCCATATATGGTTTCATTTTTCCTCTCATATTTTCTAGGGATAGAGTTGACCTTTTGGCTACATCCTATTCTCAATTGTCTTTTTTGTGATCTCCTTTTCCTCATCAAAATTATTAAATTTCTCCCAGGAATTAACAACCACCAAATTCACACGGGCTCAGTGGATTTAATTGGTTTTACAAGGCCTTTTGACACTAGAACAAGCTGCATTGGTGAGGAGACATCACCTTGACTTGTTGCCTCTCTTTACTAGGTTTAACAATCTGGTTGTTATACGCCACTTAATGTTTTCAGAGAACAGACAGTATCTGATTGGATTCTCAGTCTGATTTACCCTTTTGTAACTTTGCAGACATAATAGAATTGCAGACAAAAAATAGAAAACCTTTCTTTTGCCTCCTTAGGACAAGAAATTGCTGAACTGGAGGTGGGAGCCTTAGAATCTTGTATTGTGTCTCAGGACCAATGAGCACATTTCCAGTGAAATAAAGGAGAAGGCCCCCTGCCAGCCAGCACTCAGAGGGTGGGCCTGAAGAGGGGGTGGGCTTTCCTCCCAAGTGGGAAGCTGAAGGAGTCACATAGTTTTATTTCTGTAGTACTTCTGGCATTTGACCAGGCACAGGATAAAAGAGGTAGAACATAAATCTCTAAATACATAAAATATATGGCATGTAGTAAACAATTTAAAACTGACAGAATCTGGCTATTTTTAGCAGCAATTAGTCTATTTTTACTAAACTACAAAGGATATTTCAATAGCAATAAAACTATACTATGGTACAATTTGCACAAAGATGCCGCTTAAGAACCCTAATGGAAAATAGATTATACATAGACAGATGATAGATGATAGATATAGTCAGTCAGTCTGTGGAGTTTTGTCTTTTAAAAAGCAGATACATTGACATTCTGGTGCCAACACATCCGCTGCTGTACTGATAATTGTTCCAGAAACAAGATTCCTATAGGCTTTTCTTGCCAAAGTCTGGAGAATCAAAGAACCAACATGGTCCACAAGATGATTCTGATGATACAACTGAGTTATTCGGCTTGCACAAAATTAACCCTTTTTTCCCCCAAAATTTTATTCCAACCTATACTTAAAGCAGGGAAAAGACTCAAATAAGTTTTTTTGGGAGACTAGATTTGAAATAATTTCATCAACATGATGGCTAATTTCTAGAGTGTTACTTGCTAATTGGAAAGCAAAGATTTTTTTTTTTTTTTTTTAATGAATAGCAATAAGAATTATACTGTATTACAGTTTTAGGTTTCAGGCTGATAACATTACAGTTGCAGGTCTTATCATGTTTGTCTAGAAAATGTTTCTATATAGGAAATAGAATTCTGTTACTGTCTATTCTTAAATACAACAGTTTAGAATATTGCTAGACAATTTGTTTACAGAGACCTTTCGTAGATGACATAAGGAATGAGATTTATCTAACATACCGTGGATTAAGAATTTGCTGACAAAGAGAAAACTCTTCAACCATTAAAGTTTTAGGGAAAGTAAGCAGAGCAGGATACTTTCTGATCCAGGATCTTTGAAACATATTGGTTAAGTATGACTATTTCTTTAATAGTAACACCCAATTATGCAGCATCATCAAGGACTGGGTTATTCCATGAAGAAGCACATTGTTTGGATTATTGAAGTTTATTCCTTTTAATTACCTCCTAGATTTCTCTCATCCCATTAAAAAAATAAATAGGGAATTGATTTTTTTTAGAATGGATTATCTTCTTCCAAACCATTTGAAGACTAATCTGTTGAACACAGTAGAGCATTCAGAGGATGACCCCAGGTTATCATTTTGGAAAGTCAATTACTGTGCTGTTACTTCTATCAGAGATGACTCCAATAAAACTACAGCATAGTAGCTTACTTGTTATTAGTTGTTCAGTTTTTAAGTATTCTCTTGATAGAGTCAGGGAACCTTTCTGCCTTACCTCCCATTTCTGACCCAGATACACTTATTTTCTGTAATTTATAAAGCCCGATAGCCAAATTTGTTAGAATTATGCCTATAATATATTTACACAATCAGTGAGTTCCTCAAGAGGCAATAACATAAAATGATTAACATATAATCTCTAGAGCCAGTCTGCTTTGGACAAATCCCAGCTCCATTATTCTTGGCTACATAAGTTTGAACAAGTGACAAGGATTCCTCTGTGCCTTAGTTTTCTTTAACTGCTTAATGGGCATGCTAACCAAACCAACTCCATTGGTTATAGTAAATAGTAAATGAGATAATGCATGTGAATCAGAACTACAAGCAGTCGATAATAATAATAAAAGGATAACGTTTACCTTTCATGGAGCTTTTACTGTGTGCCAGTACTTTTCCTTGTTATTACTAATTGCCTGATTTTCCTGTCCATAGAGTTTTGGCTTTGCTAAGTTGTCTTTTCCCCCCTTGGCTAGGAACTAGGTAGTAGTGTTGCTGGGCAAGCAAACTACAGATAAATGGGATGTTACTCTGTAGATATCACATTAATTTAGGATATATGATTATGAAAATATGCCATAGAGTTGATGTTTTGTTCCTTTGCCTAATATTAAATTTATTCATTCAAAATGTTCTATTGGTGGTTTATGATGCTCTCAGTAGAACTCTTTGTACGTCTGCTGTATAAAGAAATTTATGCTATGTTTTCACCATTTAATTTCTGAACCACTTTATGTACAATCAGGTGCTATCGAATGTTGCATTAAACTAAAATTAATGGTATATGTGATGAATGAAGCATGGGATTTCTAGTCTATTCTAGATACCCTATTAAAAGGAGGTTACATGAGGGCCTCCTTTTGAAATTTAAATTTAATGTACTTTATACAATTCTACTGGGTGTTACTCTTGGGCAATATGGAATTTATGAGCCGTCACATGGACAAAAGTAAAGGACAAAGTTCTCATGTTGCTTCAGCATAAGAGCCTTACCTTGAACTATTCCCTGATCTTGTGGGAGACAGATGATACATCACCATGCTCTTAGCCACAGTCAGGCAATAGATACAGAGTCAGACAACGACCATCGTAATCCAGAGCCTGGAAATGCCTGAAACAGAGTCTCAAGAGGCATTCACAGAAAGTCTGAGGGTGTCCTCTCTGAGGATGAATTGTTGCCAAAATCAGAATTGCAAAGAAGCTGCTCAGTGACTTAGTCCTACAAACAGACCCCTCTCCCATTTTCTTAGGATTTACTCAGTATGAATAACTTCCTTAAAAGCCTCCTGAGGGTGGTTCATTAGGAAACAGGACAGAGACCTGGCCAAGTTCCAGAGGCACAAAGGATCTCACTGGTTCCTTCAGGAACAAGCAGGTGAAACTGCAGATGCCTCATTCAGAACCAGAGATTTGTAAGTGTGCCTTTTAGAAGAGAAAAGCTAAATTTCAGATCTTTGACTTCCTTGCCCTTGGCAAATAATTATAAATACTCCTTTGATAAAGGCCTTACAAGATTTATAATATCTTTATCCCACTGAGTAATGTTTATTAGGGGAACATTCCCAGAGGTGAGTTTGAAGATAAAATAAATTCAAAAGAAGAGAGAGAAAATTCCTTTGTTATTGTTTTACTGACAAATGACAACAGAAGAAAGTACACAGTAGATCCATTTTCTTTTTTTAGGCTCCATTAAAACATTTTTTGCAACTTTTCGTCATGTCACATGAATTTATTAGCTATGCTGTTAATATACAATACAATTCACATCACATGGGGATATTTTATGTCGGTGGAAAAATACTCATAAAAAGGCTAATGTTTTTGAAATGGAATTGACATGATAAGGCTTTTGAACCCACTTATATAAAATGTTGTTTCTTTGCTATGCATTCTAGCAAATATTGCCAATGGTCCATTTCTATCCAATGACGCTGACCTGATGCTGACCTTGTCTGAATCGCACAGATTCTGACTAGGGTCCGCAGCTCTCTAGACATGGACACACAAGAGCAAGCTAAGACATGGTCAAGAAAACATTTTCAATGTGTATATGGTCCTATTATTATCATTCCATGTCAGTGTGTCCCCTTAGAATTGAGCACTTCCTTATGTGCCTGAGCTGCAATATGCCTTCTCTTATAACCTCATTTAGTAAAGAGGAGCATGTGCTTGCTCCCATATACTGCCCACCAGGAAACACTCAGAAGAGCATTAAGAACTACTATAGAAAAATTTATAGCATATGCCTCTCATTCCCAGGTTTAAATTGACCATTTTTAAAATAGCATTTGTCCGGCTGATACACATGGGAAAAAGCAGAATCTCTGAGTCAAAAGATACTCCCTAAAAGTTTAAGAACATTAACCCCATTTCCTTCAGTTCAGGTCTCCTCCTTCCAGACCAAATTCCTTCAGAGATCAGCAGTGCAGTGGCTTAAATTCCTGGTTTAGCCGCTACCTCTTCATTTCAGATCTTTTACTTTCTATTGAAAATCCAAATCAGAATCAAAACAAAGGTTATTTTTTGGATTTTTAAACCAGGTTAATGAAAATGAGCCTGTAATGGTTATGACGGTGATGCAATTGAGAGCCACAGCTGCACAGACAATTGCATTACAAAAGAAAGGTTTTCTTTTTGTTCAGAAAAATGTCACCAGGATTATGAATTCAGCTTACCCTACTGGCACTTGAACTTCGAATTTACTTGCCTTTAAAGAATTCCAAATCAGGAGAAATTGTATACCACCTGCTTTAGATTTTCTAACAGAAAGTGAACCTTTGAGTTTTGCAGCTAAAACAGACATTAAAGCTATGGCATCACTAACTTCCTCTGGAAGGGGAAGGAGATCTGAAATTAGAAACATAAAATTAAGACGTAACATGGACATGAGCATTTTTTTTCCATTGCTTACCAAACAATTTCTCACTCATTACCCATAGAAAAACGCTAATAATATAACTGGGTACATGCACAGAGCTACTTCACCAGGAATTGAAAAAGGGACACTTCTGTCTTATGTTGCGAACCTGTCATTGCAGCACTATAGTATTTTGATGTCTACAGAAGATATTCCTATTACTTACATGTTTAGATTTTTACTAAATGTACTGGATTCTTTATCGTGAAAAAACTGTCTTCCATTTGAGCAATCTATCACTTCTAAACTGAATATATTTTATTCTCTATAATAAAAAAGCACGTTATAAAATGCATTACCTCAAGAAAAAAAAAGAAAAAAGAATCTTAGATATTCTTGTTAACAATGTTAGATAAGCAATATTTCCTTATCAGTATTACTTGTGAGATGCAACCGAAAAAATCTTAAAATGATGTGAGGGGATTTTGTTATTAACTCCTAGCTTTGTATTGCCTTCATATACTCTCCTCCTTTGACTATAATTCACTAAAAATAATAATAATGATAATAATAATAATAATAATAATAATAATAATGCAAAACCTCAATCCTGTCGAGCTTCTTCAAGAACCAAATGTTAAAATTCTCCAACTAACCCCTTATTCCACAAGTAACGTGTGTCTTTGACAAAATATAAGATCTTACAGTTTAACATGTTGTATTTGCCTTCCTGCTTCACTGTAACTCAGGATAGAATCTACTAATATTGAACAACTTCTGAACACATTCAAAGGAACTCAAACCTTAAATTCATTCATGAATTTATGACAGCCATGTTGACACTGGTCATAAAAGTTTCAATCTTTTTGTCCTCCCATGGATTGTGACCTTTATTTTTATGATGGGTATCTAGTAGTTCTGGAAGAAGGCAAAGTTTCTCTCTCTCTCTCTCTCTCTCTCTCTCTCCCTCTCTCTCTCTCTCTCTCTCTCTCCCTTCCACCCTCCCTCTTCCCTTCCCTTCCCTTCCCTTCCCTTCCCTTCCCTTCCCTTCCCTTCCCTTCCCTTCCCTTCCTCTCCCCTCTTTGTTTAGAGCTTTTGCAATGAAAATTAGGTTCACTGGGGCAGCCTGTGACCAGGGACTCAGCCTGATCTCTGCACATGACTGGAACCCCCAAGGGACGCCTGGGGCAGGTTTGACCTATTCTATATCTGGTTATGACACACATTTTGTAGTCATTATTTTTCAGAGTGGAAATGATATTTTAATTGACATAAAACCACAAAGTACATTTTCAATGTTGGTAACACATAACCTTTGCTCTGCACGTTCTATAATGAAAACGAAGTGGCTAAGAGTGACAGCAATTACCCCAGGTTAATAAGAGAACAATCCTGCTGTGAGAAGCAAACTGATTCCAGCAAAATTTCATAATTGTTTTTGCATTTACGAATCTACCTACCTTGAGACTGATAAATAATGCAAGTCAATTATGCTAAAAGACATTTTACAGACTATATAGTAAATAATTGGAACCAACTAAGACAAGGTGAAATAAAAACCCTTGAAATTATTTTAGAGAGTTTAAGCAACTGGAGTATTATAATAAAAATGCAATCCAAATATTCTATCTTTTCAGCAGAATCAGGCAGTTGTAGGATATCACGAGTGACTTTTAACAAATTACTAATAAAAGCAAACATATGCCAGCCACTGTTATAGATGCTGAATATACAAGAGTGGACAAACTATACAAAAAAAAAAATCTTGCTTTCATGTGGATAGTGGTGGAGGAGAATGACAAAGAACAAGTAAAACATGGTATGTTAAATTGTTGTAAATGCTAAGGAAAAAAATTAGGCAAAAAAGAGGGTGCAAGAACAGGCGTTGGAGGGCTGCAATGTTAGCTCAGGTGATTAGGGACGGTCTCACTAAGAAGCTGACATTTTAGCAAAGGTCTGAACCAGGAGGGATCTGTCTGGAGTTAGATTATTCTGTGTAGAGGAAACAGAACTGCAGTTGCCCAGGTGCATTCAGTGTGTGTTACAATTAGCAAGGAAACTATAGTGGCTACAACAGAGTGAAGGCAGGGAATGGGAGGGGGAGATGAGATTGGGAGCAAGGTGGTGGGCGGGGCGAGGTGCAAATTACCTGGGCCTTGTAGACCACTGCAAGGATTTGACTTTTACTCTGAGGGAAAGGGAACCTAATGTAGGGCTTTGAAGAGTCTCTTTTAATAGCTTCTAGGTTGAAAATAGACAAAAGGGGGCAAAGGCAGTAATATGAAGCTAAGTCAGAAGCCATTGCAATAATCCAGTTGAGAAAAGATGTGACTTGGACTGAGGTGGTAAGGCAAAGGGGTGGGTTTGGGGATATATTTTAAAAGTGGAGTCAATATGATGTGTTGTTACATGAATGTGAGGTGTGAGTGAAAGAAAGAAGAAAATGATGATTCTGAAGTGTTGAACCTCAAAACCAGGAAGGATGTAGTTCCAGTTATTGAAATAGAGAAAACTGTAAGAAAAGCAGGCTTGGAAGAAGACTGGGAGTTCAGTTTTGGTATTTTAAGTTTGCAATATATGTGATTTCTTCAAGTGGATTTGTCAAGCAGGCTGCTGGATGTCTGAAGTTTAAAAGAGACATCTGGGCTGGAAATGTAAATCCAGAAGTTGCCAGCATGTAGATAGTATTGAAAGCTATGACACTATCCAAGATCACCAAGGAAGAAAGTAAAAACTGCTAAGGGTCAAAGAATCCAGCCCTGGACCACACAGACCCCGAATGGTCATAGAGGTCAGGAGCAACAAGCAAAGAAGCAGAGCCAGAACAGCTAATGGAGAAGAAAGAATACCAGAAGAAAATAGGGTTCTAAGAGCCTAGTGAAGAAAATGTTTCTGGAAAGCAAAAGTGGTCAACTGAGTTAAAAGCTACAGAGAGGTTAAATACGATAAGAAATGAGAATCGACCATTGACTGGAGACTTTGGTAGGAATAAAAGCCACAGGAGAGACCAGCAGATGAGGAAGTAGAGATACTATATTTATATGTATTTCAAGGAATTTTCTTAAACAGGAGCAAAGAAATGAATCAGTAGATAAAGAGAAAGGATTAAGGAGTTTTTGTTTTGTTTTGTTTTTGAGATTTTGGTTGAATTTTAAAGATTAAAAATAGGAAAAGGTTGATATAGAAGACAGAATTTCTGGGGTGATGGTCTTAAGGAAGAGAAAGAGGATATGGTCTGGTTCACAGTGCAATGTTGGAATAGGTGGAGAACAACAATAAGTCAATGTGACTATCAGTAAAAGTCAACGTTTCAAAGGAGTGACTGACTAGAGTTTAGACTACAGGACAGGTGAGGGTTTTTAGACACTGATATGATGATCTGATGATAAGGGAAAAATTGGGATAAATTAAAGTCTTAATAATACAAGGCAATATGCTTTTCTATCAATATCAACAAACACAAATAGCTGTTCTATTTAATGAATACATAATATGTGATAGTCATTATTCTAAACCCTTTACACTGATTGCCATTTAATTCTCACAAGGAACAATCTCTTCCCTGAGGAAATTGAAACACAGTTTACTAACTTTCCAAGGTCATATGGCTTGTAAGAGTAGACAGAGCTTGATGTGCATGCAGTCTGATTCCAGAACCTGATCTAATTCTTACTATCCATATATTTATAAATTTATCTACTTGCCTAGAAAGCCCCATAGTCTGACTTCTGTTTGATGTTTCTAATAGTGAAGAATTATATGAATAAATACTTATAAGAAAATGAAAGGTGGAGAAATACAAGGACCATGAATCAAAGTAGCAATTCATGTTCTTATAATGGGGTTGGAGATTAAGAATAAGCGACCGATTGACTTTTGGTTCACTCACATTATTGGGAGTCTAAAAACCATCTATCTTTGTACACTTATTCTTCCCAGGAGACACCTGTGTAGCACCAAACAACAGGAGAGGGGTAGAAGCAAGCTAATGTTTCACAGAGGAATAATGTGCTGTTCCCATGGGTGAACTATACTGACATTTTAAAGGGGGTCACTCCTGTTGGCAAATTGGTCGTGAGTCATCAAAGGGATGACTACTCTCAGGGAACATCAAGGACTGTTTCCTAAAAGGCAAGGCCTCCTTACCCTTCACACAATTCCCCTGACTCTGGAGTTGGGGAAGTAGCTATTGACTGAACGAACATTCTCATCTCCACTCTCACCAGATTCCTAAGTCCAACAACAATAAAGTGACATTTATCCAAATCTTTTTCAGGAACACCCAACCAACTCTTCTTCAGTGTTATTTATCGAGTATTCTTAATTTTGAAAGAGTTTAATTCAATAGCACAAAAGTCTATCTTAAGTTTTATGAACATTTTAGTATTTGTTAGCTTTTTGCTTTCTGATTAAAAAACAAATGGCTTTAAGGAAGAAACTATGTCTCATTTTGCATTTATTACAATATTTAGAAATGTTAGGTTTGTACAAAACTATTGTGTTTTTTGCAATTATTTTTAACCTTTTAAACTGCAATTACTTTTACACCAACCTATAGCAATACTAAACTTATAGCAGACATTCAATACATATTTATTGATTTTTAAAAGGCCTCATTTTAGACCAGTTTAACATCTCCTCTTCTTTTATGTGTGAATCAAGTGAAAAATATCCAATTTCACAGCTCCTCATTTATTGATTTCTTCACTGACTCAGTAAATATCTATATGAATACCCAAGTATTTTTTTTAAAAAAATTAATACTGCTTAACAGCTAGAACTCACATTCAATTTTCTAAAATAATATTTTAAATGATCACTTAAAATGGCATTTAATACATTTTCTATTTTTAGGTTTTATATGTATAAAATTAAGTACAATAAAATATGCTGCTATGCAAATAATCTTAACTTTAATATTAAATAGTAAGAAAATAAACTACATAAAAAAGAAAGATGTGTTGACTTATGTTTTGAAATCAAATTTATTGTAGCATATTTTTTCATCATGCTTTTTATATTCAATTTTAATAAAAGTTTATGTATTAGAGATTTAATGCTGCATAACAAATTATCCCAAAACTTATTGGCTTGAAACAACAATTAACATTTGGTCTCTTACAGTTTTTGTGAGTAAGGAGTTTGGGAGTAGCTTAGCTGGGAAGTTCTGTCTCAGGGTCTCTCATCAAGAAATAATGTGGGGCTACAGTTATCAGAGGTCCTGCAACTGAGGATCCAGTTTCAAGGCAACCCACTCACATGGTTGGCAAGCCGGTGTTAGTTGTTGGCAGGAGATCTCAGCTCGTCTCCATGTGAGTGTCTCCAGAAATTGCCTGAGTGTCCTCATGACATGGTGACTGGCTTTCCACCAAAGCAAATAATCTCAGAAAGTAAGGCAGCGGCCACAATGTCTGTATAACCCAGACACAGAAGTCACATGCCAATTACTTCCACAGTATTGGTCACTTGGGTAGCGATGAATCAGTGTGAGAGGGGACTGCAAAGGACATGAATGATACTAGGAGGTGAGAATCATTAGAGACCATTTTAGAGGTTGGCTGCTACAGTCCACCCTCTAATCCCCAATGATTCATATTGCTCCCAAATGCAAAATGTGCTTACCCAAAGCTCCCAAACATCTCACCCCATTTAGAGCATCAGCTCGAAGTCAGAATCTCATATCTATATCAGATACAGGTATAGATGAAACCCTTCAAACATGATTCACTAACTGCAACTCTGAGTGTAGTTCTCAGTCTGAAGCTATATGAACTAGAGACAACTTATTTACCCTTCAGCCTCCCCAAACACACATATTCACTGGTACATGATAGGACACAAGATGGTGGTGCCATAATTAGGACTAAAGACCTGGATTTAGTTCTCTGTAGCTTTTGCTTCTGTTTTCTGGATCGTTGTTTCTTCCCTCTAAATTATCATTTATATTCTGGGAAAGGTTGCCCGTTTTTGAAGTTGAAGAAACACTGCCTACTTCCTGCTTAAAGAAATTTGAGATCCCAACGGCCTCTTTTTATTTTGTGCTGGACCTCTGCTACTTTCAGTCCACGTTGGTGATGTTTGGTCAATATGATCTTCTTAAAAACTTTGTGGGTCTCTGATGAATCCTATTGGAGTTCATTCCAGAAGACAAAAGCCACACCCACAAATCCCTTTGACATAAGCCCTTCTCAACCTCAGGCTTCTGCTGAGATCACTGAGGGACAATTATCCTTAAGCTTGCTAGAAACCCCATTGTCTTACTGAATAGTTTTCTGAGGCACTACTTTAAATATTTCTGAGGTCATAACAAAAGTTTTCACAGCCATAATTTTAGCTCTGTATTTATATCATGTTTTCCTGACAGTGTCCTGGATTTGATTTTTGCCTGGAAGCCACTTCTAATTTTAGCATCCTTTGACATCTAGAGAAGCTAAGGATTATTAAAACCAGCAAGGCCTAGTTCATTTATGTTTGACATTCCTTCACTTATTTCTCTCATATCACATTTTCCATAAGCAGCAAGAAGAAAAGAGCTGCACCTTCAACACTTTCCCTTAAAAATGACATCTTAGCTAGATTACCCATATTTTCTACTTTGCATGTCACTACAGGTGACAATATTGCTAAACTTTCTGATACTACATAACAAGGGTTCCCTTCTATACAGTTTCCAATAACATTTTCCTCACTTTTCTAAGTCCTCATCGGCAGACTCATCCAAATCCATTAGACTCCTGTTAACTCCTGTAGACTTCAAAGCATCAAAGTTCACCCAGCTTCTGACCATGTCCCTAATCTAATTTTTCCACACACTTCAGGTTTTTTTATGGGAGCACCAAAAATTCCAGGAACCAAAATATGTATTAGTTACCCAATGTTGTATAACAAACTACAAATAAGTTTAAAACTTATTGTTTTAAACATTTACTATCTCAGAGTTTCTATGGGCCTGGTGTTCCAGAGTGGCTTGGCTAGGGAGTTTTGTCTGGGGGTTACTCATGAGGATGCAGTTAAGATGTCAGCTGGGGCTGTAGTCATCTGAAGGCTTGACTGGGGCAAGAGGATCCTATTCCATGGTACCTCACTTACATGGTTAACAAGTTGGTGCTAACTGTTGGCAGGAGGCCTCATTACTCTCCCCAGTCTTTTTGAGTATCCTCATGCATGGTGTATCTTACCACAGAGTGAGCAATACCAGACAGAGCAAGATGGAGCTGCAATGTCTCTTATATTCTAGCATCAGATGTCACACAATGTCACCTCCACAGTATTTTACTGATCACAGACTACTCACGATTGAGTGTGAAAGAGGACTTTAAAAGGACATGAATACCAGCAGAAAAGGATCAGTGGAGGCCATCTTCAGAATCTGGCTACCACAGTGTACTGTGGTACGTAACTTTTATACAACATTTCAGTCTTCAAGGACAAAGATCATGTTTTATATTTTTAACACTTCATCCAATATAAGGTATCCAAGATATATTTGTGACTACTGCTGATCCCTACTGGGTATCAACTTTAATTTTGGTTCTTAATTGAGTTGTTAATCATTATTATTTTAATTGGATTTTGTTGTATGTTCTTAACTATTTAACTAACACAATAGAAATTTGCATAAATAACCCTCCGTGTAAATATTTTAAAATGGACTGTCTTCCTGTGACACCCCTGCCCCGCCCCACCATTATCAATCCTTTGCCCTATCTCCATAACTCCTTCCTATGAACCAAAGTAGCAAACAAGAGCAGGGTTACAAAGAGGTATAGATCAGTGACCTGAGAAGGATTTATCATTTCTCCTTCTTTCTGAGACAATGTGAGAAACAAGCAGGAATGATAAAAGACAAGTCTGTTAACTGGGAATCGCACATATTTTTAGGAGATTTGCTTTCAGAGGTGTTTCTGATTTTCTACCTCAAGTATGATGGTAACAACTTGTAAATGTTCTTTCTTAAAGACTAGTAGGGCCTCCTTACTAATTTTCTCTTGTGACTCAGTTCATTCATACAAGAAACAATAGCTGCCTACTAGAGTTAGGGACTTGGAATAAAACTAAAACTTCAGTCTAATGGTGAAGATGAGTGAAGGAGCTTCTTCCTCAGGTGAAGAGGAGAGGGTCATTCATATCTCTACAGCATGGTTTGCTTTCAAGTGGATTTTACAACATTGGTGTGGTCCCAGTTTAGACCTTGTTTCCAGTGACTGCATAATAATCAATTTACAAAGGAAGATCATCAAACACTTTGCAGATGACCTTAGAGAGAGATGCTACATGGGTGTTCCCAATTTGTTGAAGATATTTCAAAATTCACCCAAACTTAACTCTTGATTCCTACCTCAGTCACCACCAACCCACTGCTGCCATACTATAACTGCTCTTTCTATAGTCTTCCTCCATCTCAGTAAACAGCATCATCATTCACCAAATCAGACCAATCCATAAAGTTTTCCCTGATTCTTCTCTTTTGCTCAGCCCCATATTCGTTCATCAGCAAATACAGTCAATTCTCTTTCAAAATATGTCCCCAAACCAAGCATTTCTCATATCCTTTACTGCTACCACCCTATTACAAGCTACCATCATCTCTGACCTTGATGACTACAATAGTCTCTTAATTTCTTTGTCTGCTTCCATTCTAGAAACTTCCACTTTGTCCTATGCAGAATCAAAGTGGTTCTTTAAAAGTATAAATAGGATCATGCCATCCCCCTTCTCTTTTCTGTGGCTCCAGCATTTAAAATAAAATTAAAAATCCCCACTATTGTCTACCAGATTTTATATGACCTGATCTCCATCCCCCTTTCTACCCTCGTTTACTACCACTTGTGCTTCTGGCTCATTGTATTCCAGCCCTTTTGGCCCCCTCAGTGGTCCTCAAATATACCAAGAACATTCCCCTCTCCAGGCTACCATACATGCAATTCCTATACCCTCAGAGGACACTGCTCCTTGGATACATTCTGGTCTGCTCAAGTGTCACTTCTTCTGTGAGGCCATCCCCAAATACCTTATCCACAGGGCACCCTTGTCACTCTCTGACTACTATTCCTTCAACAGCATTCATCCCCATCTGGCATTACATGATGCAAGAGACTCTAAAGTAGGAATGTTGGGAGTTTGGCAAATGGACAAGGGGAGAAGAGCATTCCAAGAAGGGGGAGGGTAAGAATGTAATGCAAAAGAGTGAGAGGACTCAATGCCCACAGAACTCCGAAAGCAGTTGGTTAAAGCTGTGAGGGTGAGAATGAAAACTGTAGTTTGGTGCCATCTCACAGACCTCACATACCATACAGGATTTGATCCTGACAGGAAAAACCAGTTGTCCCTGACAAAGGATCTCAACAAACAGCTAATTGATGAAAATGTGTTAATACTTCTTATAACCCAGAAATTGGTCTCAGCTATGTTTCCCCTTCTTATTTTCTGAAGGGTTCATCTTCAAGAAGAGAGACATAATTCAAACTGATGCCTTCAGAGGACACATCACCATTAATCCCCTTCAGATAGAGGCTGTCCCCATAAGTCATTTGTATAGCACTTCTGTGCTGCCTGAGTTTTATGTCCACATCTGCTTTAGGAGGCGTCTAGAGGAGTACCAGTTAATAACTAATTTGACTGATTCCAATGCTATGAAATTGTTATCCTACATTCAGGCTGGTTTTTGTGATTATAGTACACAAGGCAGGAAATCAGTCTAATTTTGCTCGATCAATATTTGATACCCTACTATAAGACAGACAATAGTTATGTATCAGGAGAAAGACAAGTATTGAAAATGAATAAAATGTGGTTCCTACAATGATGGGAAGTAGTGTAAACGACCACTTATGAAGCTGAATCATAAAAGAGTGAAAGGAAAATTGTAGATAGAAGTAAAATATAGGTAGCACTCAGAGTGGGATCTACAATAGTTTGTGGATGAAGCCTGCCTTCAGAAAACCACTGAAAAACACAGGAAATAAACAATCTACCTAGCAATGGGGCTGGACAGCACTGGGGGCTAGAGAGCACTAGACTCGGGCTTCTGGACTTTGTTCTGCAGTTTAGAGGAACCAATGTCACTTTTTAATGTGGTTACTGGAAAGAATCCCAGAAAAATGGAGTTTGTTTTGCTTATTTGTTTACAAAAACATGTGATTTGGGACATATGACCTAAAGATGACCTTCCAACTTTTAGCTTTTCTCTCACTCCAACGGAATGTATTAAATTACTTCAGAAAAATAAATGGAAAATATACGTTTATCTTGTCCCCCCTTCACTCTTTTATTTACAATATTTTAAGACATATGGTATTGTGTGTTCTGGGAGGACCATCATAAATATGTCCAGTACTTCGCAGCAAAGAGAGTCCGAAGTAGCAATTTATTTTGGCCCTCAGCATTCACATATAAATTCACTTGGGTGATCAACAAGAAAATAACAAACAAGAGGGTGAATGCTTTTCCGCCAATTCTTGGTGATTCAACACTTTGTTAGCCAGTGAGGGGGTCATTTAGTTTCCTCTTAGCTGCACCGCCTTTCCTCTAATGGGTCATTTGAGGCACTATGCTGTTCATTAGTAGACGGGGGAAAAACGAGTTTTGTAGTTTGTTAACAACCCCAGATAAAAGCTTATTAGGGGAAAATAATAACTGATTATGTAAAGTGAGATGTTGGGATTATTTATTATCAATATTTATTTTCTACCTCAATGGCAATGCCTAGTCCTAGTCTAGATTTTCAGTCAAGGCATTTTAAACTCAATGGATTATTGAACGCTCATGCAAGCCGTTTGTAATCTGAAGGAAAACATAGTATAATTACATTTTCTAATTGGCCAAATCATTGACATTCTTTTCAGTTACTTTCCTTGTTTTATTTTCCCATGACTTTTCCAATTCTCATAAGCCAATGAGTTGCATATGGCTATTTAAAGCCTCCGTGCTCAAAATCTATTCATACAAATATGTAAACATTTGTGAGGCACGTACCTCGAGTGTGAACACAGACAGGAAGTGTTTCTTATAGGAAAGTTCACCATGGAAACAAAGATGCCCACAAGGGGACATGCGTCTTTCTTTCCTTTTCCTTTTTTTCCATTTTTGTTTCGTTTTTAGATATATGTGCTATTGTTTGCTTTTTATGTGTAGCTTCTTTAACTCCTGTTGGACTTTATTGTGATTGAACATACACAGGTGATATTATCTCTTATACTTTACTCAATAGGCTCTTGAGAAATAGAATTATTAGCCTTAAACTATATTTCAATTAAGTTGAGTTTAAAGAATTGATTAATGATGATAAGACTCATAAAGACCAATTGCATTTCATGGGAGGACCTGAAAATGAGAATGACCTCTTTACTCATCAAACATTCCGAAGGCACAACAAAGGGAATGTACCTTGGAAAAGTATCCCAGTCCCTATAATTTTTTCTTAAGACTCCAAGTAATCACCTATTACTGTAATAAAAATATTTTCAAGAGTAATGAAAGTAGATTTACAAAATAAAAAAAAAGCAAAATCAAATCAAATCAAAATTTTTTGGAAGTGAAGACTTCTATCTAGGTTGAGAGAACACTGCCTCAGCAGCCGCAACCCAAAATTTTGTATTGCAACTACTTACACAATTGGGTATCTTTGTGCACAACCAAAAAGGAATTAATCAGATTTGAGCACATGGTTTTGTTGTTTTTTAAAATTATTTATTAAAAAACAACAACATAAGCTTAAAGCCTAAATAACATGTCATAACTGCTGCCTGTCATTTTCTTAATGAGAATTACTTGGATTTGGTATTTCTCCATGACTTTGTGCTTGCGACCACCATACTCAGCGAAAGAGCAGCCCCTCTGATGGGTGCCAGCTGTTATGAATCCCTATTTCATCCTGCTATTACGAAGGACAACTTCTTTTTCTAAACCACTAATTTCCTAAGGGAAGCCAGTGAAATGAGAGGCAAAATAACAATTTCACTCTTCATGAAAATTACAACCACAGAATCAAAGAAGAGCGGGGCCAGCATCGTGGTCATAATTAACACGTCTTTTGTGATAATGTCTGTACAATAGTATCAACAGGCAGAGAGTCCTGGTTTATCTTTCAGGTAGTACATTTGCATCAGTTGCTTGAAGCCACTAATGAAACTTGTTTCTGCCTTTTCCTATTCAATATAACAGCATATTTATCAATCTACCGTATATTGTTTAATCCTTGGCATTTGAGTAATTGTAAACCTAGGTAAATGCTTGTTTGGTTCTATTAGACTATACTGAATAATTAAATCTCTCTATATATCATTTAGGGTTAGGGTAAAAATAAAGTGTCTTATAGTGTAAAAATCAGAGTGATGTGGTTTGCTGTAGGTCCTAGACCATGAGGTTCATTGGATGCTAACCTCCTAACCAAGAGACTGTGGAGATATACATATATTTATTTTTAACCTAAAAGATCTCTCAAGAGAACTTTAGCCTCTCCCAGGATATGTATTTATTCTTCCCCAGTTAAAAATAAATACAGCACAAGGAAGAAGGATAAACTTACTCCCCAGTAGACTTACGATTCAGAGGTGGAAGGAGGCAATGTCAGAACAGCCTTGGGTAGTATTTTGGAAGAAAGGGAGACAGAGCCTACATAACCACCCTTGCATGACCTGTGGTTTGAGAAACACAGCTCTGAACAGTTCCCACACAACAGCTGTTTTTCTGCATCACCATAGCTGAGGACAGGAAGTGGAATGGCACATAGAATGCAATTTATGGGATCTGTTCTCTTAGAAAGTGAAACAGTATCTCCAGGCTATTAAATTCCCTTCAGTGCAGCATCTCTGAGCTCACTGTTAAAAGGAATTGTCTGCCTAGGAAACAAAAGCTTTCATTTCTGACAAACTGAAGAGGTTTTAGAAGTATTATGTAAATACTTACTTAGTTGATGTGTTTAAATAAAACTATTTTTTAAATTTAGACATATTTTTGATCCATTTGATTTTTATAACAGGATAGCTAAATAATCTGGGGGGGGGTGGAATCTACAATCACTAAAAGCCAAAGGCTTGATTCTCTTGAAGGGTCATGGAGAAAAGGCATCAGAAATGTATCTCATTCCACATTTGGAATAGGAATAAAATCCTATCTTAAGGTGCTCTGCAGACCTGCATCTAATTCTGGCACTAAACTAATGCTGAAAGTTAAAAATGAGAAAATAGTTTCAGTATCAATAAGTAAGTGTTTTTTGTTTTTGTTTTTTTTCTAATTTGGATGTCCCATCTAACTATGACTACTGAATTAAAATTTTACAGCAAAACTCCATGTTCTCCCAGTGCAACTTGATTTCGAGGATCTTGCAAAATCCATGCGTAATAGTAGCATCATTATTTTTCCTGGCATTCTGATAGCTGTCTGCTATTTTTCCAAAGGCTCTCAAGCCCAATAACCTGTTTGCTAAGGATCTGGCTCCCACAGCTTCACAGACTCACTGTTATCTGTGTCTCATGCATGAGTCCTTTGAGATGAAATTCAAGCTTCCATTCTGAGCCTGGTAAACCCTTGTTAGAAAAGATATATTCAAGAATGTCGAACAAAACTGTCTATGCTTCCAAACCAGTAGTTCTTGGAAACAGTTTGAAGACTGTCCAAAGTCAGCTACTTCTCTTTTGCTTTAATTAGGTGAAATAAGAGAAATATCTTGGGGTCTTGGAGATACAGTTTGCTAGTTTCCTATGTCATTGGTTTGGTGTCCTTAGCCACTCGTGTTTCTTAAACAATTCTATTAGCATAGGTAAATTCTTCAAATTGCCACTAGAGGACAGAAAAGTACAAGGTTTGCCTGAAAGTTGAGTCTTCCACATTTCCGGGAGTCTTTTTGTACATAATCTATCCTTGAGATAGTCAATTAAATATTGCAATGCATTTTAGCTTTTTGATCTAAAATTATTCAATATTTACACTGTAATATGTTTTTTCGCTGCTGATATTCTCTAACTCAATCTTTAAAAAATGTACTTTATTATTTAAGTCCTATAATCTATCTTTTGTATTTTAAGATTTTTCATTCATACTCATTATTTAAAATTTTCATAAGGAGATTATTTTCCTCTGAAAAATACTTGGCTTTATGACTATCACCAATTTGTATTCAGTCATTTTCCTACAGTAAAAAGAGAACATGTTTATGTGATATAGGCAAGTACACTGAACTGAGTGCACAAAAGAAAACAGTTTTAGTTTCTTGCTTCCTTTGCAATCTACATGTCCATGTATCCCACAGTACAGGGCAGTATGCTCCTGGCAAAATAAAATAGAACTTGGTATTTAGAGCAGTACATTTCTTGAAAGTGGCATCATTGTACTCGCTATGTTTTAGGATAAATTTCTGTTACTCTATTAACGTAAACATCATACCAAATAAATGATGAAACTCTTAAAATACATATCACATATATATAACTAATAAATATAACAATATTCAAAATATAACAACAATTCATAAAGACTGTTCTGCTTTTATAGCACAAACTGTTCCCTCAGAGAAAGATCTAATTCATCACCTGTTTCACCTCTTCTTTTCATTTTCCTTAGAATTAACTTTCTAAAATAGTAAATGGTCACGTTAGCTGGCTGCCTAAAGGCTGGATGTTTTCTCCATTGCATTTGCATCACGTTGGAACTCTTTTCTGAGCATGAAAGGAACTTGGCAGTGTGGCTTCTTTCTGGACTCTTGCTTTAGGGCTTCTCCACCCAAACTTCACACACTCTAGTCCCACAAGGCTGTGTAAGTACCCCTAAATGTTCTCTTTCCATTACCTACAGCTATGGTTTCTATAGCAAATAAAAAATAATTTTGAACAGTTATTGTACTCACTGCATGAGCAGCCATTGTACAAAGTGCTTTGCATGCATACTTTCATTTGATCTTACCCGAAATTCTGAGGTGTGTGTGTGTGTGTGTGTGTGTGTGTGAGAGAGAGAGAGAGAGAGAGAGAGAGAGAGAGAGAGAGAGAGAGAGAGCGCTAGCTTCATCTTATAGGTGAAGAAACTGAGTGTTAGAAAAGGATGATGACTCCTCAAAAGTCACTGAATATGTAATTTCACAGTTCGTGCATTTAACCACTGGGGCATAATGTTTACCATTTGCACACTTTCCTGCTGCTATGGATTTTGCTCTAAAGGAGGAGAACACTGAGAGAGGTACCTCCAAGGGGTGTCCTTGGAAATACATCCTGAATCTTAGTACTTTCTTTCCTTTCTTTTCTTCCAAGCAGAACTGTGACCTCCATGCTCCTGTCGCACTTTTGGGTTCTCAGATGTTGCTTGTTTGTGTATTAATACACGTTGCGGAGAGGGGGCCCTTAGAACTTAGGGAGGCTGGGGTATGCATCTTAGTGTCTTAATCACCCGTAGAATGGCCAGCCCATCCAAGGGGAACTATCAATGAGGACTATCCCATCTGCCAATTGGATTTTGGAAAAAGGAGGCGTATTCCACATCGTACTAGATGTCCATCAAATTCAATCCATGACTTTATATCTTTCTCCTAACCACTTCGTAAACATGTAAATTTACTTTCTAAAAAGCTGTTTCTTATGAATGTGCTAAATATACATTTTTCCTTTAAACGTTTTGGACAGTGTTATTGGTAAACATTGAGAGTTTGAAATGTGTATGTTTAGCATTACTGATAACTTATTTATAACGGAGCCATTTACATAGAGGTAAGAAAACAAAGTGAACTCCAAAAGACAACCACCTAAAGGACATGTCTCTACTCTGTAGATGGCATGCTCCTCTGCAGTGACAACTGATTGCCTGTCTCCGTCTCTCTCAGGGCCAAGTCAATCTCCTGGCCCCATCCCTGGAGGCAGGGCTCCATTTCTAGAAACATGACACTAAGCTGCCTGCATGACCCCACCTGCCCCCGCTCCACAGCTCCTACAAGTCCAGTAGCTTTCCCTTTCTCATGAACCACAAAGCACATTATATGCTCATCTCAGAACTGATTCCAAAAATTTTATAAATGCATTTCTGCTATATTGAGATAGACTCTTCCTCATGTGAAGCTTCAGGACTTTTTGCTTGAGTTTCACTAAAAAGCAGCTATGATTTGTACTGATTCTATGGATTTGAGGAGTTAATGTTATGAACAAGGCATAAGTTTTGGTGAAGAGTGTAAAAACAACAACAACAACAAAAAAAAAACACAGAAAAAATTATTAGTAGCAGAATCAGACAGGATGAGTCCAACTCAGTTCATGAAGCCATTAAATGTCCATAGATTTTGTTCCCCTCTCAGACAGCTACCACAAGAGAGAATTAAGCTTATTTGAGGTACCGGACGAATCTTCCATTTCTTTGTGTCTTACAGGATACCTGATTCACAGTAGTTATTTAGCTACTTGAAAACTTATTTGTTTTCATTGCAAAGTCTATTTCTTTGTGTAAAAATCCAAGTACATAGTGGCAGTCAGGGCCAATGAGATAAAACAATTTCAGAGTTGGTGAACTTTCCCATGTATATCTAACTTGCTCTTAGTGTGACAAGATCACCTTATAGGCATTTCAAAAACTGTGTTCAGTTTTCTTTCAGTGTTTCAACTGAAGATAAACTTGCTTTTTATTTTAGATAGGAAAAGGCTATAATTCCTTGGAGAAAGATCATCTCTATTAGAAACCAGATTAAAATTTGATTTCACACTAAAATCCAGTTACAACATAATAAAAACTGAAGCTGAAACTTGAAACAAGCTTCCTGAAAAGTCTTGTTGGAGAGGAAACAATCCATGAGGTTTCATGCTAATCAGCAGGAAATTCTGCCATATTTCTCTTACTTGCTCTTTCAGCTTCTGTATTACTGATGGAGAAGTAGAATAGTTAGAGTGGATGAGCAGAAAATATGTATTATCTTTTTAATTCTCCTTTATCACAGAACAGGAAAAAAATATACAGATACATATAAGTTTTATAGAGATCCTGCCAATATTTTCTATTATTCAAATATAGAAACTGAGTGAAGAGGGTTTGAATTGCCACAGATCATACGGTTATTGGCAGGTCCTGCCTCTGAATTCATATATCCCAATTTTAGACTGTTCACGATCCCCATACTATTTAACTAACAAATTATACCTAGATTTATTTTTTCTTAACAGGATAGATAGACATGTTTAGTGTTTAATTTTGTTGAAACTACTTTCTTTCAAGAGTTTCAATTGCTATCTTTCTCATAGTTGATAATTCAGTAGAAACTTGTTCTCTCTCTGAATTAACCATATATGGTGAAAGTCCAGTGGTAACAATTTCTAAATGC
The DNA here is from genome assembly GCF_964194185.1 of Rhinolophus hipposideros. Classification (NCBI taxonomy): domain Eukaryota; kingdom Metazoa; phylum Chordata; class Mammalia; order Chiroptera; family Rhinolophidae; genus Rhinolophus; species Rhinolophus hipposideros. The sequence continues at coordinate 35,024,723 of NC_138061.1, read as the reverse complement.
ATGAACGATTCTTAAATGGAAATCAATAAACAAGTGAGAAGCCAACCAACAAAGCCTGTATTTGGACACCTGGTGATCACACACCTCTGAAAACCACAATGATCTCAAGTGCAGAAAAGATGGTATCTGAAGATGGTTGGTCTTTGGATTATGAAGGTTTAATCTCTTTAAGGACAGAAATGCTTTTTAAAAAATAATTAGTATTGAAAATCTTCCTTAAGATACGTCTGTGTACTTCCTGGTCTTAGGGTAAGACAGAATCTCCTCTGTACCAATGACCCTGCAATGTCTCTGGTACACATGAATCACTGTGGGGACTGAAGTCCAGACAGAAAGTGGAACAAAACATGACACAGACATACCAATCCCGAGACACAATGTGCAAACTTGAAAATATAAAAGCCACAGAATTTCGAACAACTGATTTTAATGATATTTGCGTATGTCTCTTAAAAGTAAAGTTTAGCAAGAAAAAGAAATCCAGTTCGAGTTTCAGTTTTTAATACAATAACTTGCACATATTCAATAAATGTTTATGGAGTTACTGATTGGGACAGTTAGACATGCTATTCCATATGATGGATGCTTTGATTTAAAAAAAAAAAGAACATTAAAACTTAAACCTAGAGGAAAGTAAGATATTAACTTTTTGATAAATATTTTTTGGTATATATTTTTAAATGACAGCTTATGCAATTATGTATAAATACCTTGAAAGCAATTACCAAGGTTCTTGATCCTCTATTGCTTGCACTGGCCTAATTCAGAAGGTACCTGATACATGTTTGATATATGATACAAACAGAAGAATGAATAAGCCCACTGGATGAGCACCTAAAATCAGAGCCCACTGGATTTAATGGATGTATAAGAATTCAGGTAAAATTGATAGATGGCTTTGAGGTTTTAGTTTTCTTTGTTTCATTCAGTACATATTTATTGAAGGCCACTATTTGCATAGAGTGGGGGAGGAGGCCAGCTTATCTCTCTCTTGGTGGCTATTTTCTAATAGGGATATAGGAAGTAACTATTAACAAACAATCCATTGTGGGAATTATTACAAATGAAACAAGCAGACTTCTACAACTGAGTCAGCTGTGAGATTGTGGGGAACAGTTTTAAAATTAGCAGTCAGGGAAAGCTTCACTGAGGAAGTGACATTTAAATTAAGAATCCATTTTTAAGAGGAGGAGTGGGGAGCAGGTGTGAAGGTCCTGAAGAGTGTGGAGTGCACGAGGACCTAATATGAGATCAGGGTGGCTGAGGCATGAAGAGCTCTAGACACGAGGCAAGCAAGGTGAGGCAGGTAGATCATGCAGGGCCTAGGAGGTTAGGTATTTTGATTTATTCTAACCACAATCTGTTTTAATCAGGGAGTGAAAATGAGGACAATGGTAGCAGCTACCATTTCATAAGCACCAGTTCATTACATAAGGATCGTACTGTAGGTGCCATCCTAAATGTTTTAGTCTCATTAGTCGTTTAATCTTTACATCAAACCCAGAAGCATGGATAATTCCTCTTTCTGCTTACAGAAGAGCAAACTGAGTCTTAAAGTGTTTAGTTTACTTGCTCAGGATTGCAGCAAGTACAACAGGTCCTCCAATAATGTCATTTTGTCATAATGTTTCTTTTTAACATCAGTGAGATGCCAGTAGAAAGTTAATTTGTTTATATTAATTAATCTATGGTAAAATGGTTTTGTCGTGTGTCATTTCACTTTAAATCCCAGGATCTATTGATGACATTGAGGACTTACTGTATATGTGACATCATTGAATTTCTGATTTGTAAAAGGTTACTTAAGTTCCTTTGCTGAAAATGGATTGTTGGGGAGGAGAGAGGATGAAGAAGTCAACTGGGAATTCGTGTGGTTCAGGTGAGATAGTGCTGGCATGAACAGGTGGTGGCAAGGCGGCCGAGGGTTCTAGAAGGAACAGGCATATTTGCCGATGGGTTTGAGGTAAGGGATGAAAGAGAGAATGGACAGTGCTGCCACTTAATGATACAGGGAAGACTAGAGGAGCAACAGGTTTGAAGCAGCCTGAGCCTGTTATTCATGTGGCCAGGGAACCAATAACGGAGTTTATGTTTTTAAATCGTTGGGGAAAAAAAAAAAAAAGAAGAGTGATATTTTGTGACATATACACCTTACGTGAAATTCAAGTTTCAGGTTCCATAAATAAACTTTTGTTGGAACACAGGCACTCTCATCTCTTTAAATATTTTCTATGACTGCATTTATGTGACAATAGTAGAGCTGAATAGGCCTGCAGGGCCAAAAATGGTGAACTATCAAGTACTTTACAGAAAAAGATGGTGGACGCCTGCCCTCGTGCAATATCCCGTTTAGGAAGAGAAAATTAATAATATAACTTTTCTTTAATAAGTTTCCCCCAAGTGTAGTAGTAGTAGTAAGAAAGGTGAATTCAAGCTCTCTCTCTAAAGCATATTTCCTACACTGCTAATTTTTTTAAAAAGAAAAACCACAAAGAAAAATAAAAGGCACACATTATTAGCTAAACCTTTTCAAGACCTTTAAATAACAAAGGACACATATCAGTGAGGCTAGTGATTTTAGGGAAGTCAGGCTTCCTTATAACATATCTCTATATAAACTATAAATTATATATATTTTGTAAATTATAGATATAACATAGTATAAATTATTATATAGGTTTATATATATGGTTAAAAGAGTAAAAATAGCTACTTAAACGAGTAAAAAATAGCTAGTATTTCTTGACCAAATGGAAAAACTATTGACTTTAGGGCAGGAATAATTAGGAATTTCACCTGTTGCTGCCTTAAAGATCATCTTTCCACAATTTCCTTTCCTTAATGGATACAGTGTTATTTGAAACTCCCAGTAGAACATTAATGGTGCCTAAACATCTTAGTGTTAGCTCTGAAGAGTTGTGAATTTGCTTCATAGGTGGATTTGGTAATGCTGACTTAAAGACAAATTCAGTTGCCTAAATATGCACATTTATGATGCTGAAGGATTTTATGGTAAAACATTTTTCCATAACATACTCATGTGATGTGAGAAACATGGTAGGCAGAAAAAAATTATGCTATTAAACGTTGTTTGCAGAAGTTATTTTGTTATTACTTTTAAATTCTGACAGGACCTAAAGTCTCAAAACATATACGTTTTATAACCCATGATTAAACTACAAACTTAGAATTCAGAAGCAGGTTTAGAAGGGAATGTTTCTTTCTTATTTTGAGTATCTTCATTTGTCACATAGACAAGGGATACTTTCAAACTCAAAGTTAGTTATGCATATTTCCAGATTAAAACCGAGGCCATAACAAGATCAAAACGATGATCAAGAGATAGTATTGCTGGGGTTAAGGAAATACGTTGTGGAGCTAGACTGCGTGGGTTCAGATCCTGACCGCTGCTGATGTACAGTGCAGTCTTCAACTCCAGAGCTATCTGTGAAGTCATCCAATCCCTTTGAGCCTCAAATTCCTTGCTGGAAAGTTAGGATAACAATAATGGATACTAATTCAAAGGATTAAATGAAAGAATGCAAATAAAATGCTTAGCTCAGTGCCTGGCACAAATCAAGTATTTAATTTCAACGAATAATTTTGGAAAGACATACTGAAGAATCCAGAGACCCTCTTTCATGATCTTATGGGTTTTACACAGCTTCTCGGTAAGTGTAAGACAGAGACGGTAATAGTTCCAAAGGTAATAATCCCTATGATAAAATTCAGCTATTTGTACCAGTAAAAATGAAACAAACCCGTAGGACTAGTTTGGCAAAGGTGAAAGGTGTAAACAAGGGACTAGACGGTGGTCCAGTCGTAGCATGGATGCTATGTTCCTCCCCGGGCCTGCCTCCTCTAAGATGACCCTAGAAATTGGCATTCACCTATATATATGAGAGATGCTTATGTGGAGGGAAGTATGACGCATTGGGTACATGAAGTAATTCCAAGGAGAGGCTCTGACCTGGGAATTCCAAAAACTGGTAGATATTAATATTTCATAATCTCCTTTTGTGGCACTTTGGCAAATCTGGAGTCCTTACGTACAACAGGGCTAGTTCTCACTCTACAGATCATTTCTAAGAAAAAAGAGTCAATGTAGCCCTTGGGAATTTTCTCTAAAACAAAAACAAACACAGTCATTCCACGGATTATGCTGAGTTTGTTCAGTGGCTTTTTGGAACATGCTACCTGGGGGCGTCAACGGTAGGGGATGCTTGTAGGATGTGTAGCACTGCGAGCTTTAAACGACAGATGGGTCTGTTTTTTGGAGTATAGTCTAGCAATTTCTAGTGGCTTATAATTATTATTATTATTATTATTATTATTACTATCTCTAAGAGGATATAGGGAAGAGGTAAATTTCCCTCTACTTTGTTCTACCGGATAGTTTAATAATCAAATTGACAGGAGACAATAACCAGATTTAAGTATGAACATACATATGATGGTTCCCTAAGAGTATGGGACCCAAGGACAAATCAGGCAGCTGAGGCGCATATGCCCCTTTGCGCTAAGGAAAATGGGGCTAAGGATGGGGGAAGTGGTTTAGGACTACAAAAGAGGGGAAGGCAAGTCACATGAAGATGAAAAAGCAAATGTTTAGTAAACAAATGTTTGCTGGGCCAGCTTTAACAATGGGACAGAGAGAGCACTTTGAGTAAATGGGTCTTGTAGGTTGTGCCTGTTTATCACACCTACCATAGTTCATTAAATTAGTTCTCTATGATGATAACTCCCTTCTGGAACAGGTCATCTATCTAAATTATTTTAGGCAGTTAGGGAAAAGGTAAAGCTGTTTTTTGTTTGTTTGTTTGTTTTCTTCTGAATCTTTTTATGTTTCCTTAAAAAAATAACCAGTTAAAAATAATAATTATCCTCCTCAAAAGGCATATTTTTGGGTGGCAAACTTTGTTCCTCCTCAGGGACAAGTAGGAGCTTCATTCTCCTCTGAGTGTGAGGTGCACTCACGCAGAAGCCATTCAGTAGACTACAAAAGGAATGCCCAGGTTAAAATGGTAGGTGTGGGGTGCGAGAGGACACCTGAAAACTTTGTAGAATATGCTTGCTGCTCTCTGCAGTGAGGCAAGGAAGAAAAACACGTGGAGTCGGATTGGTATAGAATTAGAAAGAAAGGAAAGAGAAAGCAAGGATGGGTATATTCTAATCTCATTCCTCATCAAGTGTCACTTAGGGCGTGTCCGGACTAGCATCCTCTGAAGTCTGAAAGGGAAAAGAGGCCATAATACACTGTGCTAACTCAATCAGATAATTTCTCTGTGGTAGGATGAAATATGGCCCCCCAAAGATATCAAGTCTCAATCCCTAAACTTGTAAATATCACCTTACTATGAAAAACAGTCTTCACAGGTGTGATTTAAATTAAGGATTTTGTGATGGGGGGATGATTCTGGATCATCTGGGTAGACCCTAACTGCTATCACAAGTATCCTTACAAAAGGGCATCAGAGTGAGCTTTCATGTACTTGTGAGAAGTCATGTGAAAACACAGACAAAGATCAGAGTGATATGGCCACAAGCCAGTAGCCCCCAGAATCTGGAAGAGCAAGGAATAAATTATCCCTTAGAGCCTCTGGAAGGAGCATGGCTCTGATTGGGTCCAGTGATACTGATTTTGGACTTCTAGGCTGGAGAACTGTGAGAGTAATGTCTCTTGTTTTGAGACACTCAGTTTGTGGTAAATTTTTACATCAACAACAGGACATCAATACAACATCATCAGAACTTTTATTATCACTCTAATTATTATAGATTTTCTTTGTTCTATTTGCTTATTGTTTTTTTTTCCTTCCTGAGCTCATTTTCAGACATTACAAAACTATAATTTTCCTTTTTGTTCAGTTAGATTACACTGTGTGTGCCATTGTAAACACCATTTCTTTGGCTCATTTTCAGGATGGTAAGTCATAAAAACAATGTATACCAGTCACCAATGAAGTCCTCATATTATTTCTTTTTACAGAACAAATATTTATCAAACTACATACCAATTAAGTCAAATAATTATACCCTTAAGAAATACAGTTTTCCAATTTATTATCTCAAAAATGTATACTACAGATGTTCAAGTTTTAATGTGTGTCTATCTGGAAAATGATAAAGTAGCAGAGTCACACAAAGACAAAATATAACACACTATTTGAATATTTATAACATTGTGCTTGTCTTTTACTATCAGAGTTATGTGACTAGAATCAAACACAACTGAATGAGATAATGTTGTGTTCTTCCAGTGAGAAAAAGCAGCCCTGAGACATCCATGTGTGCACCATATTGTAAATCAGCTCTTTCACTGCCCTTAATGGTGCACTAGTGACCATAAAAGGTACATTAAGCATCGCAGAGTACCTGTCACTAGCAGCGAGAAGCTTTTCTACTGGTTCAATATTTTACCTGTGGGTATATAGTAATATTCCAAAGCCATATTTCATAAGTCTCCATGGAGTCTACTTTTAAAATGACTAAGTCCATATCTCTAGAAAAACTAAGGGTTTCCTCCTCTGTAAAATGAAGGAGTCGGACTTGGAGATCTCTCTCCCACCTCTAAAGTTCTGTGAGGAAAAGATACCTATGCATTGTTACTACCCTGGTATTTGGGGACTAAGTCAAAGCTTTCAAATGGACTCTCCAGGTGGTGCTGTGATGTCACAAGGAAAGCAGCCAGAATAAACATCTGAGTATGGACAGTTCAAGTGCAGGTTTGGGACTAGTACCCCAGAGTTTCTTTTTACTGGATGAAGCTTTTTACTATAACCATCCCAAAGACACAACAGTTGTCATATACAAATATTGCTCTTCTGTGAATTTCATTCAGGCTATATCAAAATGTGCTTTGAAACAATGAGTAGTAGAAGCATTTGGTATAATCTTGTTCTCAGTTGGCATGTTTACTTATTTTTATCCAGCCTACAGTTGAAGCCCAACATGAACTCATCTTTCATGCTGGGTGGAATGTATGTCTCACAAATGCAAAAGATTGGAACCAGTTCTTTCACATAATTAGAAATTATCCCACAAACCAAGGTTCAGTTTAGAGCTCTGTGAGCTGCCTACTGAACTCTACTTAGAAATACACGCACACACATACAAAATCTGAATTTCCATACAGAACCTGGGGGGGGGGAACTTACATTTAAAAAAAAATTATACTTTCAAAAGTTATCTGTAATTTAATATTTTGGAACATCATGGGATTTTTAAAGAAAAAATAATGTATAGGAGTGTTATTAATTTTAAAGCTTTGGAGAATGAATTTCTAAAATGTGTAAGTTGTTTATATACTGCAACATATTTTTGTACTTCTGAAGTGATTTCTAAAAGCTTTTCAAAGGAAAGCTAGTTTGACCAATATCACGTCATTGTAATCCCCATGCACTGAGGAGAAGCAGCTCAGTTTGGCTCTTAAATCAACAAAAAGTATGTTTTGCTTCAGGGAATGTCTACTTTATCAGAAGAGTAGCAAGAAGATTCTGGACCTACTTTGTGGGCTTCTCCTGCTGACCTGATGTTGTCCAATTTGCCTCTTTGATCATGCAAGGATTGGAGATGAACTTCAGTGATGTGAATGTTGATTATTTCCTCTATATCAAAGTAATTTTTCTTTAGCATCTCAAAAAATTCTGCCCACCTCCCACCAAAACAAAAACAAAAACAAAAAACAAAAAGAAAAAAAAAACTATATATATTTTTTTCCACCTTGTCACTCCATTTGTAGAACAAAATTAAGTATTAATACAACTCGGAAATTTATAATGGTCGTCTTGGTAAACTTCACTTTTTAAAATTTAAGCATATCAAAAAGCAATTGTATACATCATGTTTATATGTATATATAGTCTCACATTTATGAAACTGACTGCATGACTACCTGGAAAGAGAATTACTTTAAAAGCTGATATATATTTTAGTCCTTCTTCTACCACCTCTTCAAAAAATAATAGCCAACAAAGAGAACTATAACAAATGCCACCTGAAAGATAACCTTCCAACATGTCTTCCAATATTCTAATTTTCAACTCCAAGAAAGGACTCAGAGATACTGACTTAAGCTTACAAAAACTGTTTCTTTGCAGTTGGGGAAGTATAAGCAATATCCTATTTCCTGTTCTATGAACTGAAGAGTTGCTTTCCAGTAATTATTTATCTCTGATTCTCAGACATCTTTTTTTTTTTTTTTCAGACATCTTTCTTTACATTGTGGATTAGGTCCACTTGCTAGCTGTGTAACTTGGGGAGAGTACTTAACTTCCCTGTGCTACAATTTTCTCATTTATAAAATGGCACATATTTAAGTGTCTTCTTAAGATTTTAGGGAACCTGGCACAAGTAAGCACCTCCATCTCATTTGCTATTACAATTGCTGCTATTATTATTATCATTACCTAAAATGCACACAAACTTAGAGATGCAACTTCATTAATGCTATAGAAGGGAGTTCTGTGGATGCTTTATACTATTCAATTAACTGTCTGTAACATAATTAGCATATAATCATAGAGGATTTATTCAACGTGACATTATCATGGTAACTTATTTCAGAGAGATTTTGAAATATTGACTCAATTATATAAAATATTTTGAAAGCCTATACCCAGCAAAGTTTCATCCCTATTACTATCTCTTACTTCTAACAGAACCCATCTGCCCACAAATCCCCAATATTACCAGCTCTGTTCCTGCCACGGTAAAATGGAGTCTTAGCAAGTTCACATCTATTTTACTATCTAACTAACACCCTGGAGTCTCTTTAGAGAATTCCCAAATCCCCTGCTTTCATCAAACCAAAATGAGAATCTTTCGTAGTTGGTGAATATATGGGTTTCAGATAACCATTGTGCAAGCTGGTGAACCTTGCTTTTCTAATTTATGTTTTAATTAATTTCCTCTCTACCTCACTTCATTTTGTGCATTCTTTCCCTCTCATATGTTTGTAACACTTCCTAGGGAATAACACTTTTATTTTGAATTACAGGTTTGTTAAATAATGCATCCTTAGGTAATTAAAATGTTAAAGACAAGATTTGAGTATGATTCTTTTAACATTTCTCTGCGTGATTAATCAACCATTACACATATCATTAATTGAGATATGTTTTCTTTTTCTCTGTGGTTTTCACTTGAACCATAAAAATGACGGGGGTAGATTTTCCCTGGATATGCCCAATGAATATATATTAATACATAATGTTGTTAACAAATATCTAACTATCAGTTTTTACTTTACATGATTTCATTATGGTTATATACTTAATCCAAAAATATAATTAAAATAAAAAATTAATAGTCATTCAGATACTCTGTGATTAGAAATCAATAAGGATGGGCTTACATATATGAGGTATTACTTCTAAGTGATCACTGAAATAAAATTAAATTAAAATTTAAAAATTAAGATTTATATTTTGAAAGGTTATAAATAAAAATGATCAGGTTTTAAAAACATACTTGTATATTGGAATCTTCCAGGAACATAATTAAACTGAGCACAAGTCTTGCTGCATCTATAGAGTAAAAATGAACATAAGATTGGGAAGTTCAGACAGAGACAGGTCCTCAACCAATTCCAATTCTGTTACTTAGGAAAAAATCCAACTCACTGAATTATTAAGGTCAATATTGCTAAGAATACTTATTGATATTTATCTGCCTGCTCTTTGTTTGTACCACACAGCTTTTGTTAATAAACATATAAAACGGGTAGCTAGGCTGAAAAACAATGCCTTCATTTTGGTTCTAGGAGTCTTCCAAACAAAATAAATATAAAACCCCATGAATGGAGTTGAACTAATGAGGAAACAAACAAACAAGCAAACATGAAAAGCAGAGGCATTAAACATGCTCCATTTTGAGTTGTTTGGATACTATGAATAACTATCTTCAATTTTACATTAATTTCTCTATTTATGTAATTGATATAGGGGTTATGTCAAAAACATTAGTTTATCAAATAAGGTGATCTACTTGTCATCACAAAACCATCAAAACATTCATTTTGGAAAGATATTTCTAACATTTACCTTAAGTGTTAAATTTGTATTTTCCCTAAGTTCAATTTGAAGTGGATGAGACCCACATTAATTCATATAGTAAGTGTCAAAGTAAGGAAAGTATCCCTAATTATTTCACACTAATTAGCTAAGAGAGTAAAAGTTTTGTTTTATTCACCTTGATGTTCGTGGCTGATGATTTGGGACAGTAAATTCTGTCACATTATATTTCAAATGTAAAAATATCATTACCTATAGTTTCTTTACAGTGTTTTAATACTGTCAGTGGTAAAACATCCCATGAAAGAAATATTTTTAAATTCTTTACCGTTGATAGCTCAATGGCTATTTTTGTTTTCTATATTTTTCTATATTGAACTTCATTAACTAAATGTTCTTCCAGTTTTTAGCTTCTCATTGTTAAATGCAGAGATGCAAATGGAAACTTGACAAACCAACATTAGCTTGGTTAATTTGTTTTTTTAAACCTTTATAAGTGCTAAACATACATTTAATGTTCTCTGTACTGCTTAAATAGCTCAAATTTTAATTCAGTGGTGCTTTTTAAGTGCTGTATAATCCTAAGTATTTAATCCTGTGATCATTTTTTATCTTTGAATAACAGTCATCATTCCTCTCTTGTATTGTCATAATCATTGTGTTTCCATGGAAACTGTGGAGAAAGAATGAAGTGGTAAAACATCTCCATTTTAGGTCTAAGTTGACGGTGTTATTTTTCATTAGGAGCCTCAATTATTCAGATAGGTAAGAATATAAAGAGTGGTTCCAAAAATGATTCGGAATAATGGTTGACATTTTATAACTAAGAAATTATGTTCCTAGCTAAAAGAAGTTAACTCTTTCTGTTGAGAACAAGTTATTTAGTGGAGTATTATTTTTGTTTTGTTTTTTGTTTGTTTGTTTTTGTATCTTATTGTATTGCTTGAATTTTCTGTTATCATGTAAAATTAAATAAGGAAAAAAATAATAATCTTTAAAAAGTACTATTATTTGTTATACTCTTGGTAAATCCATGTTAATCTTTACCAAATATCACTAAGCCTATACAGCTAGGTTTTAGATATATACTTACAATTGAAAAAAAATTATTTAATGCTCATAAGGGAATTTAGAGAAATCTTATAAAATCTATTTGGAGCTTTGGCCAAAGTATTACTTCCAATATTTTTTTTCTCTAAAAAAATCATAAATTAAAAAGAAGCAACCAATTGTAACTTAAACACAAGAGAACTCTATTTAAATCTATGAAGAGTTCCAGAGGAAACTGGCCATAATGTTTGATTCTAGAAAGGAAGATTTACCTCTTGCTCTGTGTATATTTTAAATTATTTGATTTAAAAATAAGTATAGGTTTTAATTGTTTGAAGACAAATGCCAACAGTTTCCTGAAATAAACATCCTAGTTAATAAAACGTCAGAAATTTCAAAGAGGCTTTAAGCAGTTGACTAAAATGTTAGGATTTGGGTGTGTGGCTTTTCACAGAGGAAACATCTTGTTTTTGTTATTCCCCCAGAAGAAATAATGGTCCGTTTGTAAAGTGGCATTTTTTTTCTTTAATATTTTTCTCAACAAAGATGGAGAGTTGGCCAAATGACTGAGAAAATGGAATTACTTTGTTGCTCTGGAGAAATTGATAGCAATCACCCTTAACTGTTGGTGCTTCCTGTCTGCTAAAGAATTACAGGCCTTGAAATTCATTACAAAGACAAAAAAAATTATGATCCTGGCAAAGACAGAAATAAATAAAAATAAAAGTGATATGGATATTGCAAAGCCTTCGCTTCAACCATCTCTCTCTGATAGGGAAATTGCTGGGATAAAAATTTAAAAAATAAAAATATATGGCTTGTTGTGTTTTCTAAAACCCACAGATGAGGAGGTCTCAGTTTCCTTAAAACCTAAAATAAAAAATAAATTACTAATGCAAACTATGTATATAGTTTTTTCTTTTCATATAAATATTGAATATCTTGGAAAGCCACCAACTCTACAGAGGTGATGACATTTATTGGTATCTGTAAATTATTTTTTTTAGTTTAATTGGTATTATACGCTAAGTTATCCTTGACTACCTCCTAAAATAATAAAAATTTTATTTGAGGTATGAATGTAGATGGAAAATTAGAGTACCTAAAAAGCTTGCTATGAAAATCATTCTTAAGGAATCATGCATCTAGCTCCTAACTTAATATGCTACTTTCTTAGAATAAGGTGGGAATGGTAAAATTATGTAGACCATATTGTGAGTTAAATAACATACTTATTTACAAAAATCATTCCCTAGGGGCCGGCCCGGTGGCTCAGGCGGTTGGAGCTCCATGCTCCTAACTCCGAAGGCTGCCGGTTCGATTCCCACATGGGCCAGTGGGCTCTCATCCACAAGGTTGCCAGTTCAATTCCTTGAGTCCCGCAAGGGATGGTGGACAGCACCCCCTGCAACTAAGATTGAACACTGTACCTTGAGCTGAGCTGCCACTGAGCTTCCGGATGGCTCAGTTGGTTGGAGTGCGTCCTCTGAACCACAAGGTTGCCGGTTCAACTCCTGCAAGGGATGGTGGGCTGCACCCCCTGCAACTAGCAATGGCAACTGGACCTGGAGCTGAGCTGTGCCCTCCACAACTAAGACTGAAAGGACAACTTGACTTGGAAAAAAGTCCTGGAAATACACACTGTTCCCCAATAGAGTACTGTTTCCCTTCCCCAATAAAATCTTAAAAAAAAATCATTCCCTTACTTTTTCTACTAAAAAAGTTCTCAAAGCAAAGATACCCACTAGCAGTGACCACACTTACTTAGCACCATTTCTGGCTAAGAGGAACAAGGCTTCCTTAAGAAATGGGTGATTTCAGGTCTACTTGGGATACCTCATTATTCAGAAAGCAGTGTGCTCTTAGCAACTAATGGACTACGTTAAGAGGAAACAAGGAACCAGACTGATACACTGACTGTATAAAAACTGATAAATTCATAATAATTTAAAAAAGAGAAAGAGCAAAAAATAAAATGAAAGACCCTCATTTGTCACAAAGTAACCAAGGCACCTATTACTTCCTCTGAAAATTGGTAATTGATGGGAAAGAATAAAAAGCATTCATCCTGCTTGTCTTAAATGAATAGAATGAGAGTAAACAGTTTATCAGATTGTTAAATTAATGATGCAGTGTTTTTAGAGAATAATTCCAGTTAACAGACACTGAAAGAATGACTGGAATTGGATAATGACCACGTTAAAGCCTAATGAGATAGTTCACTCAGGCAATGATCATCATTGGTATTGAAACATTTAACAAAAGGTTGAGAGCAAACTTTACAATGAAAGGATTAGGCTGTCACTTTCTAATCTGTTCCAACTTCAAGTAGCTGAAAGTGAAACAACCAAGCGCTCACTCACTATTTGCTTTCTATTACAATGGAATATTGAAGCACACTGAACCTCCTACATTTTCTTGCCACAAAAAGTTCAATATGAATCTAATGAATTCTTCAGGTTTGATGACCCTTTACAAGAAATACAGAGGATAGAGACAAAGTAGATGACACCAGAAACAAAAGGACCTGTACCAGAACCACTGACTCAGTTTCTTCAACAACCTAGCAGGGCAATCGAGGGGGCTCTTCTAGATTAAAGGAGACTTAACATGCAATGCATAAGATTTGTTTTGATGCCAAGTCAAACAAGTCAGCCATAAAACAGTATCTGAGAACACTGAGGACAATTGAATAATGACTAGATATTCATTTTATTAGGAGCAGTAATGATACTGTGGTTATTTTGAAAAGAGCCCTTATTCTTAGAAGATACTGGCCTCTTAGAAGTTGTATTTAGAGAGAATATGATGTTAGCGATTTGTTTAAAATATCTCAATAAAAAAATTTGTAACAAGAATTAGATGAAGCGATTGTGGCAAAAGATTGATAACTGTTGAATCCGAGTGATGTTTATAAGGAGGAGAGTTTACTGCTATACCTTCTGTGATTAAAAATGTGCCTGATAACAAGTTCCAAAAAGTGTATCTTAGGGAAATATGAACGTGAATGATTAGAGATCTAAAATTTCACAGAAGGGTAGCAGACATTTGGTAGCCAGTGTGAACCCCGTTCTAATCATTTACAAATTGTGTGACTCTGGGATTAATCCTGCAAGGCTTCAGTTTCTTATCTGTAAAATCAGTTACAAATAATAATATTTGCCTCATTGTCAGGATTAAATGAGATAATTCTTATAAAGCTTGACACATAATAAGTGCTCAACAAATGTTAGCCATAACTGTCATTAATTATCACAATATTTATAATTATTACAAATATGAATAGAACAGGATTATGTTTACACATTTCAACATTTAATAAAGTACTTTCAAATCCTTTTGTTTAACTCATTAATAATAATGTACTTTGTTTTAATAGAATACATTTAAATTTTCTAGATTCTTTGGAATTTGAGTTATTTTGATTACCTCAGCAATTTAATTAAATGGTGTTTATTTTATAAAAACTATATTGACAAATTATTAATTTTCAAAGAAGTAAAATGAAGTACTGCATATTAATAATGCTTTTTAAAAAAATAGTTTAGAAACATTATTTTTTGCCGATCCTCCTGGTCCTCACTATTATTAATATCCACTATAGCAAAACTAATTTGGACTATTTGAACTTTCTTTGTTGTTGAGATTTTTGATGATTAGGGGCTTATACTATATTTTATGGCAAATAGATACTATTTATATATCTAATAATTTCAGAGGTAAACCTCCATGGATAATGATCTGTGGTGATTACAGGATTATTAAAGCTTTCAGATTCTGAAGAGACAGATCAAGAATATAAATAAAATTACTCATTATTAAAGAGGTGATTTTAAAAAGCTGACAGCAGTCCCCAACGGCAGGATAAGCTTATTTTTTGCTTTGTTGTATCTGTAAACTAAATCCAAATATTACAACCGGTTTAGGCTCACTCTTTTGAAATGTAATGAAGGTTTACAATTAACTAATTTGATAACCAGCAAATGGAAATAAATCCGCTAGAACCTGAGAGGTCTGGGATAAATGTGTGAAACTCTTGATCTTATTCAGCCTCCCCAGTCCTCCTCATTCACAAATATATACCTACAGGGAGAGGGAAAGAACTGCAAAGTATGAAGGAAGTTTTAAACTTAATCAAAAATTTCTCAGCAACCACACCTTATAACACTAAAGATGACAGAATCCACAGGTATTTGCAAATAAATCTACATGAGTTAAATCCTCCCTTGGCTTAAAAATCCTCCCTTGGGTTGAATTATTCCTATAATTTTCCTTTATACAGAAAAATGTTTTGATAAAAATAGACAAAAATGCTTAGACTGATACAGATGCCTCTTCTAAGTGTTCATACAGCATTCCGTATTTCCCCTCATTAAATAACTACCATCAACAGTATTGTTGATGCATTTATTAAATCTTAAGTTTCTCAAGAGGACAGAACATACCGTTTTGTATTCTCTTTGCCTAGCCTGGTGTATTTGAACTGAATAAAATGTTGACTTAATTCTTCTCAATGATGATGTACTAACCATCCTCTGGACATGGCAATGACACTACCAGCCTATCACTAGATTACATGTACTTTGTGTATTGAAAGATGTGTACCTTTTCCCTCTCACTTTCCTGTATTGTCCTCCTTAGATTCAACTGCACACATTTTCAGGCATCTAATTAACCATGGGGTGAGGGATGTAATCTGTAGCCATACAGTAAATCTAACTATTGAACACACACAACAAAAACCATCTATTTTTTAAAAGTAAATTCAAATTAAGATGAGTAGTACAACTGAATAGGAGGGAGGCATTTATATTTATATATTAATTTCCAAACTTATTTTTGCTACAATCACATTAAGAAATACATTTTTCTTCATACCCATTCCATGCACATGCACATATAGAAAAAACAAATCAATACTGCTACATATGATGCACTCTTAAATAACAAAAATGCTGGTCATAATCCATTACATAAACTTCACAACCCTGTAGTGGTATGTAACCCAGTTTGAAAAACACCCTAAAGGTTTATTATTTTATACTAATCCCAGAGGTCTACTGTTTTAACTTATTCTCCTTGGTTTTGTTTGTTTGTTTATTTGTTTTAATAATCCCAGATCCTATGCATTCCCTTTCCTTGCTAACTTTCTTGTCTTGTGCAGAACATTCAAGATTCTCTGCATTTTAAATGTTCACTTTCTGTATCTTAGGATGTACAGATGATAACACCTTTGGATTGACATGGTTGTCTCTAATTGTTTTTGGCTATTTCTTCAAACAGAGGAGAGTCAAAATGACCAGTGTTTGTTTCTCGGAAGCACTTGGGGAATAGAAATCATGTCAATTGGAAGCAGAATGGCAATATAGCATTGTGTTGGCAGAATCTATTGTTTGTGATTACCACAATTTGATAGAATTTAAAGAACGCCATGCCCTTTATTTATAAAAGTTAATGAAACCATGTCGACAGAACTTGTAATGTAAAAAATGCTACCATTTGGAGAGACTGTCAAGTTTGTGACTTCTATGTCTCAAAAGCACCTCTATTTTTGCCTGCAGCACATTCATTCTCTTTTGTAGTGCATTCAATGTCACAATATACAGTTGTATTATATTACCAATGTAATATCAGTCTTCTATAATAGACATTTGTTTTACCTAAAATCTGTTTTTGTGTTTTCTATCTTAATACAATGCCATGTTTTACTACTACAAACCAAAGGGTTATATGAGTAGAAAGAAAATTCATTGTATTATACACAAAGTAATTACATTTGAGATTATTATAGTGACTTAGCATCTAATGCAAAAAGAATCAGGCAGCAATGTTCAGAACAAATTGAGATATAATGTTTTCCCAGCTTCAGCCAATCTAACGCCTTCAAAAAACAACAAAGTGTTAGCTTCCTTGTGAAACAGACTCTCCCAGTGAATTCTCCCATCATGATAAAAATTCAGTTTCTTTAAAGGAGTAAATTCAGATTCTTTAAAAATCTTGAGTGTTAGGCAGAATCCTCAAAAATCTTAATTGAATGTGGAAAAATCATTTTGTGTTAATTTGGTTGTATTTTAACATTGGAATTAACCAAATATTGGCAAACCCCACACTTCTGGAGCTTAAAGCCTCGTCTGATGCCAATATGATATTTACATTGCACCTAAACTTTTCTTCTGGAAGTGAAACTGTATGAATGTAAGGCCATTTCCAACTTTTGATAAAATTCTGTATCCGGTATAGAATTTCAATATTATATATGTTTATAAAATATATAATAATACCTGCATATAATTTTAGTGTTCCCCCACCCCAATAATTTTAGGGTTTTTATGTCTGTTTGGTTTTTTTTTGTCTTCTATTTGTATCAGTTGTTCTCAACAAGTCTTGATTTGGTCTCCCTCCTACACCCCAACAAATATTTGGCAATGTCTAAAGATATTTTTTATGGTCCTGACTTGAGGTGGGATATGTTACTGGCACCTAGTGTTGTGATATAATGGAAAATACATATTTTATCTTTGTCCAGATATCCTGGCACACAGCTCCTAAAACCCTTGGAATCACTGGAGTGATAAGTGTGTCTTTGGCATGCTAATGAAATGACTGGTGGCTGGTGTCCCCTAGATAACTTTCGGATCGGACGAGTCATAATAGCAAGGTGTGACTAGAAGATTAGAACTCTTAGCCCTACCTCTTCAGCCTCTGGAGAGGGGTGAGCTCCTGGAGGTTGAATTCAATCACCAATGACCAATGAGTTCATCAATTGTGCCTACATGATGAAATCTCCATAAAACCCTCTAAACAATGGAGTTAGGAGAGCTTTGGGAGGTGAATAGATCAAGGTGCTGGGAAAGAGAGGGCTTGGAAGTCTGTGCCCAACCACCCATATCTTGCCCTCTACAGTTCTTTGATTTGACCATCCCTGAGTTTTATCTTTTATAAGAAACCATTAATGGTAAGTACACTGTTTTCCTGAGTTTTGTGAGCCAATCTAGCAATTTATAGAACCTGAAAAAGTGGTTGTGGGAACCCTTGATTTATAACCATTTGGTCAGAAACAGAGGTGACTACGTGGGACTTGTGGCTGGTGTCTGAAGTGGGGGTAGTCTTGTGGGACTGAACACTTAACCTGCGCTAATTCCAGGTAGTTGGTTTCAGAATTACACTGAATTGTGGGACATTCAGTGGGCAACCGAGAGTTGGAGAACTGGTTATTGGTGTGGGAAAAAAATGCCACTCTTTTGGCATCAAAAGTGTTGTAAGTAAACTGCTCAGAATCAGATAGAGACCAGTGATGCTAATCAGCATCCTGTGATACTCAAGACAGCCAACCACAAACAAGAATTATCCAAAGGGTCATTAATGCTGAGGTTGAAAAACTCTTATTTAAATGTATGTATAGCTGTGTAACATTTCTAAGATTACAAAAAACAGCAAAAGGGTAGGCTCACAAAATAAGGTTATGAATAAATCGATCTAAGTATAATGGTTATAAAACTATTAAAATTACAAACTAGAAACTATACTTAAACACTGGCAAATCTAGAAGGATATTCAAAATTAAATAATGTAGCATGGTATCTAACAATTGCAGCTTAATTCTTAAGTACTTGTAGTAATGACAGCATCAGAAATTACTTATTAAAAAAATCATAGGTTGAACCGTATGAAATTGTCATTCTAGTAGGTTAAAAATGGTCAAATATTGACATTTTCATATGGTCAAGTCTAATAAAATGAATGTCTTATTAACTGTTTTATTTTTATTTACTTGAATAGTAATAACATTCAAAAGCAAAACATTAATAAAGTACTTTGTTAACAAAAGTATTACAGGTGCATTTAAATAACAATGTAGATAAAAAGTAACTTACATAAAGCAGATACAATGATATAAGATATATCTGTTTTTTAACATTATTTAGTTGTTGGGAATATGTTGTGCTTTTTAGAGAAAGAAGTACTTTTATTTAACTTATGATTTCTTAGTGTGGCTCATGAACATAACAAACAGTTGAAAAACATGAGCTAGAAAAACATATTCTGTAAAATGCAGTTATTGTATCTTTGGTTTTTAAAAACTGAGGTATGGAAATCACCTTTCGGTAATTAAATGTTTCTCTTCTTCTTCTGTTTCCTTGCATTCCCTACTTGCCCCCCTATAGGCATTGGTATGCGAATTTACTATTCTTATCCTCATTTCCGTGCAGCAGAGAATATTAATCAATATGTATGTCAATAGCTTTCCAAAGTAGGGGGCTTATATACTCTCCTAGTTCATGCAATCATTCAAAAAAGCACCATCTATCATTTGGTCTGTTTATAAAGGTGTCATCTTGTTAATGGCATTTTTTATTTCAAGGCAAATTTTTGGAGCCCATTTGAAATAAACAATTATTATATACTCTAAAGCATATTATTGATTATTAATTTAATTGTTCAATTAACATAATAAAATTTAGAGGCTTGAGAGGAGAAACCATGAGCCTCATTCAAAAGAGCGTTCAAAATTAATCTGTTTACTCGCATGGTAAGCAAAGAACCTTAATTTTGGAGAATAACTCCTTGAACAAAATTATTTTCAGTAAAATATGTGTTTTACTCAATTATGGTATTTTGATAAGCCAATTTTACTAGTACAATAAGCATGCCACACTTTAAAAATGCAGGGCCATTTAAAACAAACAAACAAACAAACCTGATAGGGTATTATTTATAGACCCAATGAGTCATATTTCCCAATTCCTTCAACTGAAAATGGTCTTAAATTCATCATTTTAGGAAGTTGCTTCATCCTCTTTTTGAGGCTGTTAGTATTATTACTATTCAGTATGCTCAATTACTAATGTATGCAGATTGCTTAAATGTTTGAACAGTTTCTGAATACTAGTGTATAGTTTTTGTTTTATATCTTTGAATGTTGGATATGTATGTACTAGGAAATAGGTTGGTTGCTTTAAGTAGTTAATAGTTTATAAAGGTGACTAATGTCAAATATTTGCAATTTATGCAATTTATGCATTGGAGGAAGCTGGTGTGTTACACACAAATAGCTGTAACAGCCCTGCTTCACTTCTATGATATCTCATCTTCTTCAAATAACAATTTAAAGATGCAAATTAACATGGTATATTGTTTATTATATCAAACAATTTATACTGCTGTTGTAATTCATTATTTAAAAATAATGTCTTTCTAAAAGTATTCATGGGGGAAATATTGGTACAGCATTTCCAGTTTCAAAGGTACTCTATAGTTTTCTAATGGCTTTTTATTGAATGATAGCCTGGCTTATTATCATATCTAAATGTCACATTGGCAAGAGAAAATTGTATGTTTAATGATGAAATGAAAATTGCTCTGTTTCTAAAGGCTAATTTAATGACTATGAGTTATCAAAATGTAGTCCAAGCAAAATTGCATGACTTTTGATTTAAATATTATGAATAATGTAAGCACTAACAGCAATACATTCAGATTCTAAGAGGAAATAAATATAACTTAGTGACTTCTGTTAAAATACAGACCCCCAAATTATTCCATCATCCTTTAGAGTCTGTTTTCTATTGACAACCACAAAGGTGTCTTCATTTTACATTTAGAAAACAGCGTAGGTGAAAACTTTGTTTAGATAAGAGGAAGGTATGCTTCTAATAGAATGGCTTGTTACCTTCCACATTCTAAGCATTTAGCTAGAAAGGAGTTCAAGATGATGATGCTTACAGATTAGGAGACAGATCCAGTGATGGTAGGCTCTACACCTTGTGCTGAAGGCCACACAGAGACGTCCGTGTCAGCGCTGTGACTAAGGCCCAGGTCTCTGAAACCCAAGGTATTATTCCTCATGCTGTGTGAACATGGTCTTGCCAGCACGGAGCATTAGCTTTGCTTGTTCTCACTAGATTTAATGGTTTTCTTTCTAGAATTGCCCAACCTTATATGTAAAGTGGGATTAGAATTATGCTATCTTTGCTCCAGTGAGAGAGATTGCATTCATTCAAAACGAAAAGGTGTTTTAGCCATATATTATTTTTCAATTACAACGGCTGAGAACACAAAGTGATCTACTATTAATATTACTAGATATTATTCTTTTCTGCTTTTGAAAACATTTATCACATTACAACAGGCTCTAGGATGCCAGCATACCAAAAAGACACATGCAATTAACTTGTTCTCTTTTCCATGACAGTTTGGGGCTCTGGAAAGGCTGACCTAATTGCCATCTAGGACCAAATTAACCTTAGGATTTAAAGCACTCTTGATGTTTGGAAAGTAATTTCCAATTGTTGTTATCTAACAGGACAATGGTGGAAAGGAATCATCTTCCCTTTCAGAAGAAAGTCAGCAATCAAATGGCTTGTCGGCAACCACCACGCGAATCAGCAACACTAGAATTTTCAATTATCTTTAGTCCTCTGCTCTGTCAACTAGAAAAGGTTGCAAGCAAGGACATCCTGGGATTCACCTTTATAAAGTCTTGCTACCTAGGGAGTCTTAAAAATAAGCACTGCAGAGAAGAAATTCGCAAATGGCCTTTGAGAGTTTTAAAGTTTTTAATAAAACAGAAAAAATACTTCTACCCAAAGCCAAGCAGTTTTATCCTGAAAACCATTTTTTTTTATAAGAGAGCCACCAAATCAGTCCCTCTGCACTTAAAGAAGAAATTTACTTTGATGTCCTGAAGTCACAAATCACACTGCAGTATTGATCTGTTAGCATTGGTAGCCGAACTGTTCTATACCTCTTTCCAACCTGCTTACATGTGCCGTAATTTAAAAGCAAACAGCTCTTGCACAGCTGTAAGCCAACTTTTTAGTTCAGGGCCAAGTGCTACAAAATTTTCAAGTACCCTACGCTTTATCCTGAAATAAAATAAAATAAAACAATTTTAATGGCCCAGAGAATGGTACTGTCTTCTGACTCCTAAACCCTAGTAGTGGTCAGCAAATTGTAATTCTGTTTTGAGGGTGATTTCAAAGGCCATTCTCCATGTTCTTTCCACTTAATCGGCATATAGTTCCAGTTTTGGAACAGGGTATTGCTCAATGAATTTTTTTCCATAGCGGGGGGAAAAAGAATTTTCCAGGCTCATTTCCCTAAGAATTGTTTAGATCAAGACCAAGTTGGTTTAAGTAAATTGTTGATAAGATTGTGGGAATACTAAGATCTTTCTTCTAAAATGCCTGGCAGAAAAACACCAATAAGAAAGGCCAAAATTTCAAAGTCGGGGTGTTCAAAGAGCAACCCCATGTGCATTTGATTGTGCATTTAAAATCTTGTGTTTTAGATGCTAGACAATCCTGGGGCATTAGGGAAGATGTTACCAAACAATGCAGATTGTTGTTCTGATTTGCATAGCCTCATGTTTTTGAGATGCATTTGATGAGTGGATTTTCAAACACTTGAGCAATAATATCAGCAGTTCCCTCTGCGTGCCAAAGAGCACAAAGCAGCCGTCCTGTAAAAAGCAGAGTGAGCAACCAAAGGGTTGTCTCTGCTAATGAAATGTAATGAGAGAACATCTTTCACTGCTGTCACATTGTGTCAAACAAGGCTCACACCAAAAGTAATGCTGAAAATATCAGACAGACTAAAATGTTCCTTTGCAAATGAACTTGTAAACAGAAGGGGAGCTTTTTATGTCAATGAGGACTCATTACAGAAGTAGAATTGAATATTTTTATTTGGATTTAATCTTAAGGCCCATGTACAAGCAATATTCTCTGTAGTTCTTGCAAAGATACAGGGTAAGTAATCATGGAACTTCATTGTTTAGCAGCAATAAGTCACAGTCAACCCTCATGCCTCCGATGTTTCTGTGTATCCCACTTTTCTCGTGCACTGACGATATGGACCTTGCTTTGCATACTAGCCTTATTTCTGGCTTCCTCCTATACTGGGGTGCCAAAAAACTGTATATGCATGACTTGTATTCATCTTTTGTTATCGATATATATTATTACAATTTTAATACAGTGTTTTCCTTTCTTAAAATGTGTATACATTTTATACTTTCATCTTTCCTGCTTACCTTTAATATTTCTTTTTGTATTAAGGTGAATCTATTAGGAAAGTCCATTTTGGGGGGATAAGGCAGACAATAAGTGAACATGGTGGGGCACAGTGAAGAGGCTGTGACAGGACAAAATAGTAATTTCAAGGTGAGTCTACAAGTCTTTAGCCAATTTGTCCCTCCTTGCTCAGTGTTCCTCTTTCCTCTTTGTGCCCAGAGGGAGACTTATTTATCTCTGGGAGAAAAGGAGCTTATATACAAATTCATGCTATGATGTTAGGGAAAAAAAAAAATTCTCCTCTTAGGAGAATCTTTAATTGTACCGCCTGTTTACAGGGAGGACAATATTTAAACGTCAAGGAATATTACCTAATGTAAGAAGGAAAAGCGAAAACCTTAACTAAGAAATCACAGAGTGGTATAAACCTTACCCGTGGAGATGATCTGTCATTCCCTTTAAAGAGGTCTGCCTTTGTCTACAAAAGTTAAAAGGACCCAAGACCCACTTGCCTAGTCTAAAGCTCTCTCAGTCTTATACTCTTTCTTTCTCTGCTGGATTTTACATGCCTACTTCTCTCTTGATATTGAAGATCCATAATTTTCCATTACACATTTCTGACTATTTTACTTGAAATTTCTTATAATTTTGTGTAAGCTCACTGACTGTTACTTCTTCAAATTAGATTCAATTTCAGTCCATGTTAGTGGACTCAGTGTCTATCATTCTATCCTAAGATGAAAATGAACCAGTGGTTTGATCCAACTGGCATTCGTTACCTAACACAACAGAACTCTTAATAATGCACCATATCATTGTCTCCTCCCCCATTCTTGAAATACAGCTTTTGTCTTCTGTGACGTATCTGAATTTTCTTCTATCACTTATCTCTCCTTTTAGTGTGTGTGCATGTGTGTGCGTGTGTACATGTGTGTGTGTATGCATTTCTATGAAATTCTTTTCCTTCCCCTGATTTTTAAATGCTAAAGTTCCTCAAGAATCAATCCTCTGTGCCATGTTCCTCTTATTCTCTACTTTCTATCTCATCCACATTTTTAATGACCACCTAAACACTCATTATTCTCAAATGAATACCACCCTCTTCTCTGAGCTCCACACCTGTCTAATCATGTCTCAAAGGCACCTCTTATTTAACCTGAGCAAAAATCAATTCATGACCACCCCATTCTTGAAACCTGGCAACCATACAGTCTTTCCTATTTTAGTGAATGCCTTTGCCTCTCTCTGATATCCAGGACCCTAGATCTTTGCATCATTCTTGACCTTTCTTCCCTTCGTCACCAATATCTATTTCCTTAAGAATACCTGTTGGCTTTGCCACCTAACTACATCTCAAATGTTTTTCTCTGCTCATACTGCCCTCATTCCAGTCCTGTCTACTATCAGATTTTACCTGATTATTTACATGCTTTCATGTTTCACTCCTCCAATCACAGAGGAAAGAGTGTTCAATTATATTAGGTTGGTGCAAACATAATTGCAGTTTAAAAGGTTAAAAAAATTGGCAAAAACAACAATTACTTTTGCACCAACCTAATAATATAAACCAACTCATCTCACTTGCAAGCTTACAAGCCTGAAGTGATTTTCCTAAATCTTTAACATCTATTTGATCTCTGTCTTTCAATTCTAAGTCCCAGCCAAATCTGTACTTGGGTTCCTTGTAATGTTTCCTACGTTGGGAACTTTGCACATGCTGTTTCTCTGTCTAGAGTGTTCTCTGCACTTTCTTGTCCAGCTAATGCTAACTAATTCTTGCCTAGCCAGTACCAGCTAATTCTTCAAAATTCAGCTCAAATCTAGCTACAGTATTACTTCCCCAGGGAAGCCTTACCAGATGATTAATGTGTATCTCTCCCCCACTGGACCATATGCCACCTTAAAGGCAAAGGACATGTCTATTTCATTCACTCTTTATATGTAGCATTTTGTAGTCACACAGAAAATATTTGTTTGATAAATGAATACATATGATGAAGTGAATGAACATGGGTAATGCTGGTACATGAGGGGCTATAGAGTCACACTGTAGGGAGTTTTCAAGTTGATATTTATAAGTGATGCTGTAGATTTAAAAAACACGACGGCAGTCATTTGGAGGTTCACATAAATTCTGCCAAAAGAAAGAGTTCCTCATGGAGAACCATATTGAGAGTAACCAACTTTGGTCATAGTAACTACATTTACAAATTTATATTTATATAACTGTCAGAACTGCCCAACTGGAGGGCTTAGATATGGATCCCTTTAGCCTTCGGAGCAGCAGGATACGGCCTCGGGCAGATGAGCCACTTGGTGCAATATGCTGTAGCCATTTTCTATGAGTGTCATGACAAAATGGTTTGGAAAGTGCTTCTAGATGAGACGAGTTTGAAAGTGTTTTTTGTTCTTTGGTGCTGTTTTGTTTTGTTTTTAAAGAAGTGATTGAGATCTTCAAAAGCACTGAATTGAATTAACAAGGCTATAACATGAAACAGTCTAAAATACTAGATGTCTATTCACTGTGTTATCAGTCCACCAGCAAAATGGCATGAATTAAGTGTATACAATAGTATTTACACATGTTTATAATATTATGGATGCTAAATGGAAAAAAGCAAATATAAAGTTGTAAATGTACTATAATTGTACAATGCAAGCATAGTTAATAGCACTTGTACTAGATTAGTTTAGACTGTGATTTTTAAAAAATATTTTACTATGCTATTTCTGTTAAAGTGAAAACACACATTTTAATTAAAAATAAACATTATTATAAATAAAATATTGAGTGTTGCTTTATTTCCTCCCTCAGTATGACCATAATCTAAGAATGCAGCTGTGGTATGTGTAAATCACCTTATTAGAGTGCAACATTTATATGAAATATTTTTATGATCAAGTATTGTAATTAACAAACTAATTTGAAATAAATAAACATGTATAGATATATTTTTTATTTAGAGAAAAAGCTGTTTTTCTTATAACTGCTGAGAATAGTAATCAGCAATTAAGACATCAATGATAGCATAACTTGAACTGCACTTCTGCGTATTTACTCTCCAAAATTGAAAACACTTACTCATAAAGATATATGTACGCCTCTGTTCATTGCACATTATTCACATGGCCAAGGCATGGAAACAACCTACGGTGTCCTTCAACCAATGGTTGGATAAAGAAGATGTGGCATATATATACAATGGAATATTACTCAGTTATTTGTAAAAGATGAAATACTGCCATTTGCAACAACATGGATGAATCTTGAGAGTATCACGTTAAGTGACATGAGTCAGATGTAAAAGGACAAGAACCGTACAATTTCACTCATATGTGGGATATAAAACAGAAAGCAACAAACAAACAAACTCTTATACACAGACAATAGTATGGTGGTTACCAGAAGGAAAAGGGTGGTGGGGGAAGATGAAGAGGGTAAAGGGGGTGAAATATATGGTGAAAGGAGATGACTTTGGGTGATGAGTACACAATGCAATATTCAGGTGATGTACTATAAAATTGTACACCTGAAACTTATATAATGTTATTAACTAATGTTACCCCAATAAATTCATAAAAAAATGTTTCATTTAAGAAATAGATTGTCACCCCAATAAATTGAAAAAAAAAAGAAATAGATTGTATTCATATATCAGAAATACCTGTAGTGAAATAAAACATTTACTTTTTATATTTGATAATTCTGGATAGCGATGTTTTTTTTACAAGACAAGGTGTAAATATGGGGATAGGTTTCTCTACCCAAACAGTGATATAGTGCAATAAATATCATAACTTGTTCTTAGAATTAAATGGTGAACATAATCATTGAGATACACATCAGTCTCCCCACTATAAAATCCTTAGTATTAGAAAATAGTTTTCTAGTTGGAATGCACATTCTAAAACACAATGCCTGACTCAGCATAAGTAAATTTCTAAATGTTTATTAAATGAAGGAGTACATATTCTCAAGGGAAAATAATGTGACCCTTTCATTACATATGCTACTTTCTGCTTTAAATAAGGTATAATGATTCTTGTTTGATCTCATGATGTCTCTTCTAATGTTTTATGATTATAACTTCATATTTTAAAAAGAGAATCCCTTAGTGGATAATTAGCAGCAATCAAGAGAAGCTTCAACATGCCATAAAGGTAAAGTTTCTGTCAAGAATAATTTTCTCTGTAGAAAATATATTTCGTGAGACAGGTTGAGGACACAAATCCTGCAGTAGAAACATTTTGAGAACCATTTCCCTGGGTTATTTATCTAAGTCAATCTTCATGGATCAGTTACCCGGCCAAAAAGCTTGGTATGTTTTTTTCTAAAAGGGATTGATCCATACACTTTTTGGACTCATGCTGCCACTGAACCGGATTATGCTAAGAGCATAATTGTTTGTATGGAATGAGTTCCTAAACATCTTGACTAAGTTGATGTTTAAATCAGTCCTATTTTTTTTCTCTTTTTACCCAAATAGGCACAGTCAGTGAGACAATAACAACAAAAATTTCACATGTATTAATAATATGATCATTTTAGTTGGGTTTTAATAAATACTCATCTTGCCTTTAGTGAATTTTGCAAAATCAAGAAGACCTTGCAAAAATAAACTTTGCATAGGGGAGCCAAAGCAATACTCCGTTCTAAATGGTACAGATTTTACAATCTATACAGAAATTTAGAGGTATTAACAGAATTATACAGGGACTTTGGAGCAATTACAGGATTGACCTAATCCCTGCAATTATGGCAAAACTTGTAAGTTCTTAAAATACAAAATGAAGGCACAATGTACTTCAGGGGAAGAAATCCAACAATTCTAACCCAAACAGATGTTTAACCTTGTTAGTTCAACTAAAAAGCTTTCCCCTGGGGAATAGTTCCCAATGTATCTTCTCTGAGTGATAGGATATCTGATTATAAAGATGCTGTCAACTTCAGGAATCTTCAGATATTCATTATTAGAAAGCTATAAAATTCCAACACTGTAAAAGGCATAATACCTCCTCCAGCATGTATGTATTATGTACATATGTATGCATGTATGTATGTATTTATTTATTTATTTATTTGGCTATTTTGAGGAATAAAGGTTACATTACCAATCTCTCTACAATTTGGATCAATGGCTTTAGATTTTTTTCTTCAAGCTATTCCCATTTTCTAAATAATTATCAATATTAAGGAATGTGGGTTATGCATTCATTTGGATTTAGTATTAATCCAACAGAAAAATTCAAACTAATATCACTTTTTAAAATTCAAGGAAAAATATACAATGGCTAATGTATAATCCTGTCAAATTTATGGTTCAAATAGCAATATTTTGAACTACTTATATGTAGGTAGTCATTTCATTGCCCTTCTTTGTTTTTTAAATCAAAATCAAACTTCCTTTTAACTAAAGGCTACTATGTTTATAAAAATTATAGTTATGGATATTTTCCAGGCTAGGTTTAAATTTATGATATGCTACTAAATTGAGAGTAGTTTGCCTACATAAGATTAAAGAATTCTTACACAGACAAAATTATTTTTAAATAACAGATATGCAGTAATTTTATCTATAAATCAAACCATATATTGAATGTATTAGGTTATATTTGCAGTGAATACTTCTGCCAACAATATCATCCACTTTTATATCCCTTTATAATCGAGAAAGTATTTTTACATATTGCCATCAATTAAATCACAAAAATACCATTTTAAAAAAATGGTAATGAGATTGAGACAGAGGTGTTAAGTCTTGACCAATGTCACTTGGTTGGGAATGACAGAGCCAGAGGCAGAACCCGAGGCTTCCAGCCTTTGGCCAGGGTCATATTTTTCATATTGACCAATTCTCTGCCAATGTGAAGAATCGTTGCCACACCTGTCTTCTAATTGTCTGACACTGAATTTCAGTGAATTTGTTTTCTTACTATCTTTAGTTGAAACATGTAAAAGTGAACCCATAATTAACAAGATGCAGACACAGTTATAATTACAAAACCAATAGTACATTGAGAAAGATATAACTAATTCACGATCACTTCCCCATCACTGATCAATGTTAAGCCTGCGACTGGCCTCAACATTGGTTAGAAGAAACAAGTCATACAAAAACTTTTATTAGTGAATCTGTCTAAGTTTAACAGGGAAATAGAAATAGATCAAAAAATACTTTAGTTTAAAAAACTTAGGCTTTTTATTTGACTTTTTCTAGTACTAGACCAAAATTTTAATCTCAGGTAAAAAAAACAAATACAAAACCATATATATATTCGGCTTACTATAATACCAACCATATTCCACCCCGAAACTATTTCCTGATATATTTTTTTTAAATTTAATCCTGCAGGTATCCCGTATTATATCAAATAATACATTATTTTCACTTAAATTACCTCATGGAGAGAAATAGGGGAGGATTATACACACTACATTTATTTTATTTTACATTTACATTTATTTTATTAAGAAACTTTAAATTTTTTCAGAGAAAGCCATTCTCAAATTATTTCAAATCTTTTTCAAAAAAAGATAAAGCTTTTCTTAAAGCAAATTATTTTAGTAGAGAAATTTGTATTTTGTTACACAAAAATAATTAATAAAATAGGTACTATCTCATAGCATTCTGATAACTTACTGTCATTGAAGTTCAATGTAAAACAATGATGTAGTCACACAGGTAAATATCTCCAGCCCTATTATTTTTCATGCAATTTTACTATTTCATACAATTTTATACAATAACACAAACAACTATTGAACACAACCACGATTCAGTCACAAAGTATTTCCAGTGGGAGAAATAATGTAAACACATTCAATTGTTTATATTGGATTTTAAACTAACCATTTTCCTTGTTGAGATAATCTTCCAAATAAAAGTAAGGATACTATATAATACTTACCTTGAATAGTTTGCTTCCTTTTTTCCTTAAGTAATCAGATTCTTCCCATCAGAGTGTTGCACTTAGTTGAGTCCCACAAAACATCTAATCTTATTTCTATTCAAAATCATTTCTCTTTAACCAAGATTAAGACCAAAGAAGAAAAATGTCACTTACTTTGCTTTAGCTTCTGCATCCTCATATGCTTTATTAGAAACATCATCCAATCCTCCAATCAAATGCTTGAAAGAGCTGTTAAAGGAAAAACACAGTGAATAGGATAAATCCTCGATGAAGTTATAATAATGACAACCTAGTCAACGATACATTGAAACAATCTGAAAGGATCTAAATAAAAAAACAAACTCTTAATCTAGATATATTTTTAAGAAATACATCAGGCAATGACATGAACTGTCAGAGAGCAGGGACCTCTTCAGTCGTGTTCACTTCTGTAGTTCCCACCACCTAGAACTATATCTGGCAAAAGCAGATTTCAATTAATTGGGTGGAAAAATGTCTATGGCACACTAACTAATACACATCACAAAGTTCGTGAATTGGTTGTAACAGTGAAATAACAAGAACTACTAATTATGGAATGCCTACTGTATAACAGGTATTATTCTTTTAATTCTCATGAGCATATATTAATTCTAATTCTCAAACTGTAAATGATAAGCATCATTATTTCCACCTCACAAAATAGTAAAATAACCTTCAAAGGCAGGCAGAAGAAAACTAAGAGAAAATTATAGAAAAGCCAACTTATTTTGGAGGAGTGCAGAAACTGACTTTAGCATCAACCAGGAAGAGTAATGTATCTGATATTTTACTATATACCTAGAAGTATGTTCAGATCTACTTTATACAGTGAAGTCTCAATTATTATGTATCCATAAAATATCATATAGTCAGGACAAAAATGAGCACACCCACAAGCACACAGGAATCACTCTTGAAAATTACTGAATGCAATTAACTCTCACACACACTCCATTTTGGTAACTACTGAACTAGAATGAATGAAGAAACAAAAGGAAAGTCTACGTTCAAAAATCCAAGTGTTCCCATAATAACCCGACTCCTCACTTATATGGTTTTTATATGCCTGACATTGTTCTATGAACTTTACATGTAGTAACAAATATTTTAATAGTTGCGATGATAGTGTTATCTCCACTTTATAGATGACGACAGTAAGGAATGAGAAGTTAAGAAACTATCCTAAAGTCATACAGCCAAAATATTTGAAGACTGATATGCAAAACGGTGATCATTCTCTTTCATACTCTTAAAACCTATACTGCAACTCCTGTCCAATCTCTATGTCTTGAAGATAACTATCAAATCTCTAGCAATATTTGAGATGTGTGTACAGAATTTTAAAGTACTGAAAGAGATAGAGGGGTATTGGCTTTGGGTGGTGAACACATATGCAATATACAGATGCTGTAGTATAGAATTACACAGTAAAAACCTGTATCATTTTACTAACCAATAACCCAATAAGTTTAATAAAATTTTAAAAAAGAAATAACATTTTAATTTAAACCTCTGTTATCTCAATACATGAAAATGGCTTTCTGTGCTGTGAGTTTTAAACAACAAAATATGCACACTCAGGTCCTGAAACATAAGCAGGATGCTTGCTGATTTAAATGTAAATGTTGCTTAATCACTTTCATATAAACTTTAAAAAAAAAACCTATAAAGAGGAACTAGACACTTTGCTTAGGGCTGGTTGATCAGGGGTATGGAATAGCTATTATTTCAGGCCCATGGGTAATGATTGCACCTGGGGACAGGGTAATTAATGCTGGGCTAAATACACTAAGTATTTCTAATACAAAAAGAAAATGACTGGACAGAAGGCCAAGGAATCGAGAATCCTGTTCTAGAGTGTAAAGTCTTCTGTAATGAATTTTGCTAATGAATGCCAAATGAATGAATGCTGAATGAATGAGCAATAGGCAGCAGTCCTTACAAAATTTTCAAAAATATACAACTAATGATTAAATAAATGATAAATATAATCTCCATGGTTGAAAATGATGTTCAAGTATGATTTTTGTCATTGTTCTTTATATGGTAAATTTCCCATCTTTCCATAGAATATCTTGGCCATTACTTAGAAAAAGTCTGCTTTTAGAGAAACTTCTGAAGGCAAGATGGGTTTGTTTTGTAAAATAAAATGTAATATTTATTTTATTATCAAAAAATTGATAATACCTTATTTTCTGTTTTTATAGATAATCCAAAGTTTAAGCACAGAGAGTTAATGCTACTTGTCCAAGATGACTGCAATTTGGCAGCAAATCCCAAATTATAATTCATTTTCCTTTATACCCATTGCTGTCCTTTATAATACTTAGATGTTTTTAATACAACCAAATCCAAAACATTGTGAAAAGGCATTAACAGAGAAGAAACAAAGAGCAACAACCATTAAAACTTAGCTTTGCAAATACGTTCAAATATATTCAGAAATCGTGTTCTTAGCCATTTAAAACTCAGTTATTTTGAAAGTTCAAATAGTTTAAAAAAATATATCCTCTCTTCCTCCTAGTATCTATTTGAGCTAAAGACACCTTGAGCAGAATAGTATATGTGTATTATCAAAGAATTGCAGAATAATCTGATGACAAATTTGATAAGGAAAAAGATTTTTTAACTTAAAAAAACCTATTCATCCTATTAGTCTCAGTTAAAACTATGCAGATCACTTTTCAAAAATACAATTTGAGATTACTATTAGCAAATAAACAAATGGAAAAGCCTACATCTGGTGAAGCTCTACAGAGTTTTAAAAGTAGAAACCATCTAATCACAGCAAAGAGTTTAAAAGTAAGTTGAGAGAGATTGGGGGGAAAAACACATTTTAAACCTGCTGTTTATATCTATTTTTATTAAATATTATCATATCAAATGATAAGTATCATATTTTAAAAGAATGAACAAAAGAAATAGTTGAACTATTAATTTTTCATATAAGCCTTCATAAGTGTCCTTGGTATACAAAATAAATTTTCTGTGTGGTACTAAAGATCCAATATTTATTTATTTTTTTACTATTGGATAAACAATAAAGGAAATAATGATGTGTACTTACAAAAGGCCCCTATCTTCATATGATAGAAAATTATTTTTGAAGTAATTTCCTCCTAATTGAAGAAAACACTTTTCATTTAAAATGTAATCGATTTTTTTATTATGGAAAATTTTTAAAAATTGAGGGAAGAAATGAAGAAATCACTCCTAGTTTTCTAACCACAAACAACTAATGGGAACACCTTTATGTATTTCTTTTTACTTTTTCTGCATAGCTTTATTGTTGTTTATAGAGTTGTAATCATAAAGTAGCTTTATGATTTAATATCTTGATTTTTAATTTAATATTATAATGTGAGTGTATACTTTAATTTCAAAAACTCTATGAGCTCTATTTTCATAGCCAAATAACAGGTCATGATATGTATGCACATCATTGAATATCTGCTTATCCATCTAGACATACAGACACCAACACACATACGGTACTCACACACATACATATACAGATGAAGAAGGGGGTCTGTCAACTATGTAGAAAAGCAATTACATCTGTACTCTCAATTACAGAGTAAACATATGGAATTTCTTTCTGAAGCAAAAATATCCAGGACTATCATCTTGGCTTAGGAATTGGAACCATATGTTCTTTGTAAACAATCTTTATTTAGAAAGCAATCCTGGCCAAATATCATGTTTTGAAACATGGAATAAATGCATCCTGCTAATATTCTAAGTCTCCTCAAACATGATAAGTCAACCATTATACTTAACTAGAAGTTTTAAAATATGTGGAATTGTCAAGCAATATTAGTAAGTCCCAAATGTTGGTCTCTGTCCGTGTATACTGGCACTGATCAATGAATAATTTAATACATCTTAATAAGCGTAACTGATGGCATTACAGAATCTGTCACTCCTGATGCAAGTATGAGCTAATTAGTGTTTCATTTTCCTCTCTCAGATACTCTGTAGGAACACCTGCCATCTGTGTGCACTTTCATCAAACAGACATTTGGAAAAGTATTACTATAAGTATTAGATGCCTTTTAAAATATTTACTCAGGTCCTATGACATTTAATGACTACTACAGGAGAAGATATTTGTTTTTCTATTTGGAGAGGGAGTATAATAAAATGTTTTGAAAACTTTAACAACTGCATTAGCAGAAACTATAAAACATTTATCAGTCTTAACAAATATAGGAGACTATAGAAAATCATTAAATTCTCTTTTTAAGCAAACTCAATTCATGAATGAGTTACATTGTGGTACTGTGATATAAAACATCCAACTGCACATATACTCTAGGCATAATTTCAGAATAAATGAAGAAGATATTGATGAGCAAAACCTTTTAGCATAGGGCATTTCAACAGCAAACCTTATTGCATGTACACTAAATATGTAGAACTTTCCTGTTACTTTTCCTGGGGTATGACATCCAATTTTAAAAAGTCTTGAAATAATTTTTTTAAGAAGGTGGATAAACCATTATTAGTTGAGTACATAGAGTTAGAAAGAGAGAAATGAAAATTCCTTTTACATTTAATGCTAGTAGTTTAAACATACTTGCAAAGGAAGGGGTAGAAGACAAAGGAAAAAGGGAAGAAGGGAGGAAGGAAGGAATGACAGAAGGGAATGAGGGGGAAAAAGAGGAGAAATGAGATGAGCTTTGCACATTAAAAATGTCATTTATAAAAGTTTTTATTAAAAAATAATAGTTAAAAGACTGTGTTTCTCATTCTAGGAATTTGTTTTAGAACATTATAGTGATAGTAACTCAGTGGGTAATAATTTCATTTTCTAAGATGTTTTCATTATTAAGCCAAAACATCCTTTGAAAGAAACTGATTACTCAGTGGTATGTCTAAAAAGTGTATAATTATGTTCTTCGGTTGTGATATAATTAGACTTCATCTAGAGAGAAATGGGCTATTATTTATTAGAAAGCTGCTAAAAACATAACAGTTTTTATATTTAACTTTACAATTTACAAAGCACTTTTTATATTCATATATCACGTATGTATTCAATAACATATAATAGTCAATTTAGTTGTCATGATTTTCTATCCTCTATTCCATTATACTGCTTAGGAATTTTGTATTAAAACGTTTAAAATAGAAACTTTACAGATTCAAAATAGGATATGAGAAAACCTCAAAATTTATTTATAACAGTTTTCTTCTTGATTATATCCATTAAGGTGGTAATCTATTCTTAACAGTTAAAGATTATAAGTTAATATAAGTCAAGAGTAAAATCTGAAACCAGAAACTACTGCAAATACTTCAACAGTGCTAAGCAAAATATTTGTCAAGCATTATCTGAACTCTTGACAAAGTTGTCTTAATTTGACAGGTGTAGATAACTATACACCATTAGACTTTCTTAACCTGAATCTTGACTAAATTTTTTAAAATACCTTTATTAAAAGAAAATTGAAAGATAATGTCAAAAATGAGTTGGGACCTAAGATTTTAGAGGCATTCTTCATTATTTTGGTACTTTTAATCAATAAAATCTGTTCATTCAATTTGTGGCTTCAGATAAGGCTTTTGTGTTTCTTATTTTTTGTTTGCTTGTTTAATATATAACTAGAACAGTCATAATTATCAAAGGTTTATGCTATCAAGTACCAAATTAATATATGTTTCTTCAGAGGAAAAACAAACCCTAAATACAATGAAACCAACCAACATCCATATTTTTTCAATTATCCATCCATCCATCCATCCATCCATCCATCCATCCATCCATCCATCCATCCATGTATTTATGTAATGCCTACTATCTATAAGGAATGACTCAAGCTACTATGGATTATGCAAAGAGAATAAGAAATACCCTTAAGGAATTCATAGCCTCATATTAGAGATTTTAAATTAGAAATAATTATGACAAGGTGGAAGGTGAACAGTCATTGAGTGCTTATCCGAAGGAAGGCTTAAGCATCTATAAAAAGAATGGCATCTCTCAAAATTATATATGATAACACTTTCAGAGAAAGCAATGACACTTTTATGAAAAAATAGTTTTCTTATCAGTGTTTTTTTGTTTTTTTTTTCCACATATGTTTATATTTGCAAAAGAATATTACACATACCAAAGTGTTAGACATTTTTTTGTCTCTGTCTTCCCTTTCTAACAATAAGGCCACATCTATCATAGGCATTATTCATTAGGGAAATTTGATTAAAATAATACACATTTAACTTAAATAAATTTTGATTATATTCATAAGCTTTAAAAGAATCAAATTTAAAAATAATGATTCAAATTGGCCTAGTAACCAAAGAAATCAAAAGTTAATAAATGATTTCAGAAACTCTCATATTTTATTTACTGTGATTTTTGAGAAACAAAAATCAGTATAGTGTCAATTAACTAAGTTTTCATGTCTAACAGACAATAATTTAGTGGTTACCAGAGGGTAAGGGGGGTGGGGGGTGGGTGATGAGGGTAAAGGGGATCAAATATATGGTGATGGAAGGAGAACTGACTCTGGGTGGTGAACACACAATGGGATTTATAGACGATGTAATACAGAATTGTACACCTGAAATCTATGTAAATTTACTAACAATTGTCACCCCAATAAATTTAATTAAAAAAAATAAAAGTTTTCATGTCTAATAGGTCTATATCATTAGCCTTCTCCAGGGCAGAGTCTTTTAGAGTTGATTAGGCTTATTATATTAGTCAAATAACATAGTCTGATTTTGAATTTTTTACTTTGTTTCTGATCCCAATGGTAATACATTAAAGTTTTAGAAGACACTAAAACCTCCAAGGAATAAAAAGATTACTTGTAATTTCCACAGCCCAGAGCTAAACATTAATATTTTGGCACATATACTTATAGACATTTTTCAGTGTTATTTCAAAGTTGGAACTGTATTGTTTCAGTGCTTATTTTACTTTAGGTTATGTTTGTGTTTCTACAAGACCAACTTAATAGTTAAATGAAGGCAAAAAAAAAATCCAGTGTAGGACATGCTTGATTATGTAGAGACATCCTATATGGATTGACTAAATTTCTCAATCTTATTTATTTGCTTATCTAATAATTTTATTGTTGAAGCATTTGTAATAATTCTGGCTTGCAGTTTTATTTTTTAATCATTTTTGACTTTTAATCTTTAACTGTTAAGAATATGTTACATCTTAATAATTCAATAAGAGATAACCTCTATCTTAAAATACATATTTTTACATCAAAATATGTATTTTCCCCCAAAAAACATTTTGAATTTTAAAATATTCTACCTTAAATAGTTAGATACAAGATTCCTATATTCACCCTTACCTAACCATGATTTAATACAAAAATCTTTTGTAGCTAATGCTACTCAAAAAGGAACCATCTGCCAACAGATTTAAGTAGAGAAGTTTATAAACTTTAATAGCATTTGACATTGCTGAGATATCCAAGGGCCAGATCAGTGGACTCAAATTTTTGAACAAGGTATAGACCTATTATTGTCAAACTCATGAGGTGAGAAACATTTGATACAAACTGGATACAAATCATACACAGGGGTGAACCATTAAACACTATGTGATGTTTAAAATCAGTTTTCTAATTGTAAAGCAGAGTGTGCAAACTCCAGAATCTATTATTTTAGAGAAAGATAATTTAAATTTAACCATAATTTTACAAGATATATTGATAAAACTGACTATGATTTAATGAAGATTAATAAAAATAGAACATCACTTGTTCCATTTGGGGTAAAAAAATAAAAAATGAATATCATGAATGCGTTGAAATTGTTTTAAAAATCACTTTTTCCATTTCTGACAAGGCAACTTTTTGAGTCTGGTTTCTCTACTCTGCTCATATTAAGCAAATCACGAAACAGTTAGATACACATTATTCCCTGCAAGTGGCATTTCCATCAATCTAATCTAAATCAAAAAAGTTAACAAGCAAGAAATAGTATATTTGGCACAGTAAGAATAAATATATTGACAGACACACTGTTCTTTAAAAAGGTACCTATTGCTGTTAGGACATAGAGTTATTTCACTCATAAATTTGATGTTCTTATGACTACAATACAAGTGTAAAAGCCATTCTCTTTCTTGTTGTTTATATGCATACTTTCAATGACAATGTGATCAACTTTTGTAATTCTTTATCCACTTTTATGTCTGTTCTGGTATTTTTGTTGACATACAATTTTATGTACATTCAATTCAGTAGTTTTTTTATGTGAGCATTTATTGGTATGCCTTTCTCCATACTATTTTTCTAGTAATCCATTTGTATTTTATGCAAGAATTTGCTTATGATAGACTGGAAATTAAAACAAAACTGGTCCTGAGCACAGATCCTTGGAGAAGCATTGTCCTAAATGACTCACATCTCTCCCACCCTCTCGTACATATATGCCGGTTTCTGAATTCCACATGGCACTTTGTGGTTGCCTTTTCAGCGTACTTATCACGTTGAATCGTGAGTTCTGGAATTGGTAGTTTTTTGGTCAGTCAGTCTTCTTCACTAGACACTGAACTCTTTAATGTCCAGGTTTTTCTGACTATATAGCATAGAGCTAGTGAAGTCCCTGCACAGAGAATATTGTCAATAAGTGCTTATTGAAGAAATTAATAAAGTAATTATTTCATCAATTACTATAACCCCTAAAGGTATACTTAGTCTTGGAATTTAATCACCCTATATTTAAGGTAGTTTTGTTCAGAAATACAGGAATACATTACAGGAATACAGAATTGTATATATATACATATATATATACATATATATATATATTTTTTTTTTTAAAGAGTAAATGGGATATTAAAGAATTTATAGATACAAAAATAAAATATTAATGTATTAACACAACTATAATAAAATATTTATAAAATGTACAGTTACACAAAGAATAGAGTGCATGGCAGCATAACAGATAAAAATCATTGAATATGCCAAACCCATCACCCTATGTACCCTATGTTTTGCTAAGCACTCTACCATACACGGTTAGTAAAGAAAAGTCAAAACAAACACATAATCTGGGCATATGCTGATTTAGTTCAGCTAATGCAGATAGAGGCCTGGGCAATGTGGGAGGTGGAAGGCTTCCCTAAATAATGAAATCTGCTCTCCAACAGGCCCAGGGGTTTTACTTTATCCATCATATCTTTATGGTGGAACTAATGTGGGAGGGCTGGGGTCTTACATCTCACAGCATCTGCTAGCCTCTGCAAGGTAAGGTATTTTTCAGAAGAGAATCCCTCTCTTATTCTTTCAAGGAGTTATTCTGAATCAGAGGTCAGCAAACTTTTGCCTATGGACCAAATCCGGTCCATGCCTGTTTTAGTAAACAAAGTGTCAATGGAACACAATGGTTCACATGTTCATATGGCTTTTACATATAACAACAGAGTTGACTAGTTATAACAGAGACAGTATAGCCTGTAAAGATGAAAATATTTACTATCTGGCCCTTTACAGAAGCGTTGCAAACCCCTGTTCTAGAGTGTTCTCTTCCATTCATCCTTCCACCCCCATATATAACATATATAATCCAACACTAACTCCTGTAATTCCACCCTCAGTATTCTGAAATGAATCCCTTTTTCTCTATCCCCTTTTGGTCCCAGCCACCATCTTTTCTCTTGGGAATTCTATACTTGTTTTTTTTCTTTATCACCACTCTTCCTTACACAGTAGGTATGGTAATCTTTTAGAAACATAAATCAGATCACATCACTTCTTTATAAATCAGATCACATCAATTTATACAGTGTGGTAATTTTTTTTCCTTTTTTTTAAAGATTTTATCAGAGAAAGGGAACAGGACTCTACTGGGGAACAGTGTGTACTTCCAGAACTTTTTTTCCAAGTCAAGTTGTCCTTTCAATCTTAGATGTGGAGGGTGCCATTCAGCTTCAAGCTGTTTTCCTTTCAGTCTTAGTTGTGGAGGGCGCAGCTCAGCTCCAGGTCCAGTTGCTGTTGCTAGTTGCAGGGGGCGCAGCCTACCATCCCTTGCGGGAGTCGAACCAGCAACCTTGTGGTTGAGAGGACGTGCTCCAACCAACTGAAACATCTGGGAGCTCAGGGGCAGCTCAGTTCAAGGTGCTGTGTTCAATCTTAGTTGAAGGGGGAGCTGCCCACCATCCCTTGCAAGACTCAGGAATTGAACTGGCAACCTTGTGGTTGAGAACCCACTGGCCCATGTGGGAATCAAACAGGCAGCCTTCGGAGTTAGGAGCATGGAGCTCTAAACGCCTGAGCAACCGGCTGGCTCCAGTGTGGTAATCTTAAAAAATCATAAATCAGATCAGATCACTCATAAATCAAATCACATCAAATCTGTATGACTGCCTTCTCCTACTACCATATTTCCCCGAATATAAGACCTAGATGGACCATCAGCTCTAATGCATCTTTTGGAGCAAAAATTAATATAAGACCCGGTTTTGTTTTAATATAATATAATTAATATAATATAATATAATATAATATAATATAATATAATATAATGTAATAAATACAGGGTCTTATATGAGTTTTTGCTCCAAAAGATGCATTAGAGCTGATGGTCCATCTAGGTCTTATTTTCAGGGAAACACGGCATGCTCATTCTGACTTTAAAATACATCAATCTTGCAGCATCATTGGGGGTTTTGTCCTCTGTCTGGAATATTCTTTCTCTAAATCTTTACCTGACTTTTCTTAATGCCATTTAGATTTTAGCTCAAGTGTCTTATTGTATTTATTTATTTAATTGTATTAAATTTATTGTGGTGACATTGGATAATAAAATTATATAGATTTCAAATGTACAATTCTGTAATACCTCATCTGTATATTGCATTTTGTGTTCACCACTGAAAGTCAAATCCCCTTCCATCAAGAGTAATCCCCTTTACTCTTGTCTACCTTCCCCTCACCCCCTTTTCCTCTGTTATCCCCATACTGTTTTCTGTATCTCTGAGTTTTTGTTTGTCTTCTTCATTTGTTGCTTCCAGTTTTATATCCCATGTGCGGGTGAAGTCAAATCGTTCTTGACATTTTCCGTCTGATCTATTTCACTTAGCATGATAATCCATTCTGTTTCAAATGGCAGTATCCCATCTTTTATGGCTAAGTAATATTCCATTGCATATGTGTACCACATCTTCTTTATCCAATCATCTATTCAAGGGCACTTTCATTGTATCCATGTTTTGGCCACCTGAATAACGCTTCAATGAACATAGGATTACATATATTTTTACACACGTTTACAAATTTTGGGGTTAGACACCCAGAAAAGGGATTTCTGGGTCATATGTAATTCTATTCTTAATTATTTTAAAAACCTCCATACTGTTTTCCACAGTGGCTGCACCAGTCTGCATTCCCACCAACAGTGTATGAGGGTTCTTTTTTCTCCACAGCCTCTCCATCACTTGTTATTACTTGTCTTGTTGATGATAGCCATTCTAACAAGTGTGAGGTAATACCTCATTGTTGTTTTGATTTACATTCCCTAATATCTAGTAAAGTTGAGCATCTTTTCATTTATCTGTTGGCCATTTGTTTGTCTTCTTGAGAGAAGTGTCGGTTCAGGTCCTCTACCCATGTTTTAATTTCATTTTTTTTTTGTTATTGAATTGTATCAGTTCTTTACATATTTTGGACATTAATTCCTGATCAGAGATCTTGTTGCAAATATAGTCTTTTTTGGTTGGTTGCCTCTTTGTTTTACTGATGATTTCTTTTGCTGTGCAGAAGCTTTTTAGTTTGATATAATCCCACTCGTTTATTTAGGTTTTTCTTTTACTTTCCTTACTTTAGAGGTCAAATTAATAAATTCTTCTCTAAGGCCATAATTTAGTACCTGTGTTTTCTTCTATGCATTGTATTGTTTCAGGTCTTCTATTTAAGTCTTTGATCCATTTTGAGTTATTTTTGTGTGTGTGTGTGGTGAGAAATAGCAGTCTAGTTTCATTCTTTTGTATGTGGCTCTTTAACAGAGAAGCCAAAAACATACAATGGAGAAAAAGAAAGCCTCTTTAATAAATGGTGCTGAGAACATTGGAAAATGTGTCTTCTTGAGAGAGGTCTTCTCTGACCTACCACTGCAAAATCGCTTTTATCCCAAATCCTTACTGCTGTTATTTTCTGTCACTTTAACCCATTTTATTCCCATCCTAGCACTTATCACTTGCTAAAAACTATTTTCATTTTTTGTTTAAATATATGTTATCTTTCTCACACTACAATTAAGTTTAATGAGACCAGGGACCTAGCCTGTTTTACTCATGAATAACTCTTTAGGAACTAGAATATAGCCTGGTATATAATAGAAATTTGAAATGAATTAATGAATAGATAGGTGGACTATTTATTTATTTACTCATTCATTTATTTATTAGGTGTGACCAGGAGAAGACAGGCAAACTAGTTTTTTTGTTGTTTGTTTTTTTGTTTGTTTTCTTAGCAAAGTTTTATTTGAAATTAAAAGCATATGAGTTGAAAGTCCAATGTACCTCTTTAAGAATCCACCTATATAAGTCTAGTGCCCATCTTGCACCTTACATAATCTTTACAACATTATTGCTTACATTCCCCATACTGTATTTCATATCCCCATGGTAATATTGTGACTACCAATTTGTACATTCTAATCCCTCCACTTTCTCTCTCACTGGCCTGGACTTATCAGGGGGATCACTACTGTGTAGATGTCTGACCACTGCACTGTACACCTGAAGTTAAAGCTGAATAATATTGAATGTCAACTCTAATTATACCTATCTTTATATATCTATATCTACCTATACTATATATCTATATCTCTATTCACAAGATGTAAAGTACAGCAAAGGAAATATAGTCGGTGGTATTGTAAGAGCTATATTTGATGTCAGAGGAGTAGTACATTGCGGGGGTTATCACTTTTTGAGGAGTGTAAATGTCTATTACATTGTTTTATAAACCTGAAACTAATAAAAATATATATTTTTAAAAAGGAGCCCACCTATATAAATGATGAGATTTTAGGACAAAAGTTTAGTTATAATGAGCCCTTTATCTACATTTTGGGTCATAATGAAGACATATGTT
The DNA here is from genome assembly GCF_964194185.1 of Rhinolophus hipposideros. Lineage (NCBI taxonomy): Eukaryota > Metazoa > Chordata > Mammalia > Chiroptera > Rhinolophidae > Rhinolophus > Rhinolophus hipposideros. The sequence continues at coordinate 34,981,637 of NC_138061.1, read as the reverse complement.
GGTGTAAATATGGGTGAGGTGATTTGAAATACTAAGCAATGTATCATTGAATTATATATAGGACATTAAATGAGGGTAATGATTTTAGACTATAATGGAATTTATGCCTATGAATCCCACTTGCAATTAAAGTGAAAGAAAGGATCTAAAAATGTAGCACAACTTTCATTTTCAATTAAAAGTACAAGAAATTAGAATCAAATCTCATGTGATAATTCAGCATTTTAGGTTATAGAGGGAAATATGCTTCTAAGTATAGATTGCCCTAATATGACAAATCTATGTTTCGTCTTCCTTAAGGAAAAATTTCCCAACTATACTTAAATCAGGCAACCCATACCGTAGACAGATTTTGTGTGGCTGGCCAATTATTTTAAGTGTTAGAAAGTTTCTTTACCCTGATTATATCAAATACATGCTAACAAAAGTAGGCATTATGCATTATTTTTTCTGCCATTGATTTTCTGGGCCAAAATACCATTGTTTTGACATGAAAGCCAATGATGATGTCTTATACATATATCTAATTAATTTCGTTAAAATAATCCACTTTCCCCAATGAAAACAAAATATCAATACTAAATTATTTAACTCTCCTCATAATGCATTAGATTCTCAATTCTCAGATAATTTTGATATCCATTTTTCTCAATAAGAATATAAAAACAAATGTTCAATCCACCCCCAGATTTTCCTATTCTCAAAGCAGAATCTATGATAACAGTGGATATTTAATCTATTAGATACTTTTCAAGTTTATCTTCTTAGAAATTATTCAAAATCTAGAAATCCATATAATTGACAAAATTCTTATCAAAATTGTCTAAAACTAAATAGGTCATATTTATTAAAAACAATAAAAATCCACAGCTGATAGAGTTTAGTTTATGTAGGTGTATCAATTATATAGAGATTAGTTAAAACAATCCACTTTTTTGTAACTAACTATTTAAAAACTGCCTCTAGAAAACATTGGCTAAGAAAAATGGCATGGGGACATGAAATACTATGTGATTCACTGATTTTTTTTTAACTAAATTGCAAATAAAACACTAAGATGCTGTCAGAAATCCATCTCAAAATATCTTTGTATTATACTATTTATTTATTTATGCCTTGAACCTCTTTGAAACAAAGACAGAATTAATCCCTAACATTTTTACAACAATCAGTCTGACACTGGACTTTTTATTTCAGCTCACATTACATGACTGTAAAGGGAAATAATGATTTTACAAGAAAAAATAATTAGAAGCTAAGAGATAAATATATTTTTAATGTCACAAAATGCTTAAAAATCTAGAAACAATAAAGTATCAAGCAAAATATGAAAATAATAACTAGCATGTGTTAGATATTGTACAAACAATTTTACATGAATTGTCCCTGTTTCCCATATAAAGCAACTGAGGCTAAAACAATTAAGTAACCCAATGTCTCAGGGCTAGTAAGTGTCAACATTGGGATTTGAATAGAAACAACCTGACTCAGACTCATAATCCCAACCATTACATCATTTTTATCTCCCAATATGGAAAGCTGAAGCCAGCTGGTTAATAGCTGGGGCTAGGATTTGGTATCAAATATCTGCTCTCTCTCACATACTGCCTTCATGGTCAATTAAATTCTTTAAGAGAAATGCTTTTTATTTTAAAAGATCATCTTTTTTCTTTTATTTCATCATACTATAGCTGTTCCAATTAGGAAGTGTGTTAGTCGGCTAGGGCTGCCATAACGAGATAAACAAAATGCTACAGACTGAGAGGCTTAACCAACAGAAATCTATTTTCTCACAGTTCTGGAGGTTGGGAATCTAAGATCAAGGTGCCAGCAGGACTGGTTTCTACTGAAGGCTTTCTCCTTGTCTCACCGACAGCCCCTTCTCACTGTTTCCTCACATAGACTTTTCTCTGTGTGTGCACCTTCCTGATGTCTCTTACTATAAAAACACCGGACCTTTTTATTTGGGACCACACTTTAGGACCTTATTTAACCTTGATTACCTTGTAAACAACCTATTTCCTAATACATTCACATAGGGTTTAAGGTTTCAACATATGGATTCAGGGTCCATAATTCACTTCATAACAGAAAGTTTCATGATGAAATATTAATGATAACTTAGAAGATACATCTTGCATATTTGAGTTATTTAAGAATATTTTTATTTGTAATTTTTGAGATGTTCATGAAAAGTTAAATTCTTGGCATCCATTTCTTTCCCTGAACCTAAAATATAGTGACGCTATCATCACATTTTTACCCCAACTACTTTCTGAAGCAAATACTCTCTTAATTACTCCTGACACAAACTCTTTTAATTTCTCTCCTCTAGACTCTCGCTTCATCACTTACAATATATCTCATTGTTTCATTGTCTCCCTTTAGACTTTTCCTTCCTTTCATTCTATAAACAGGATGGTCTCTCCAATCCTAAAACATAGAATTATTCTTTGTGACCAAATAGTCAGTTTGAATAAACTGCATTTCCTGTTATCCTCATTTTTAATTTAATTCTTAACCTATTGCAACCTGGCCTTCTTTCCCATTTTCCTTTTACTCTCATCACTCAAAGTTACCACTAATCTGCCAACTGTTAATCCCAGTGATATCTTTCTAGGTCCCATCCTCAGTGACTTATCTGAGATCCATGGCCCTGCTGATCACCTTCTCTGGTTGTAACCAATGAATTAGAAACGTGGGGCACTGCATTAAATGACTCTGTTCTTTTCCCCTATGTTTTACTTTCCTGAACTCTTCCTCCTTCTCAGCCCTGTGTCACCCACACTTCTTCCCTTGCTTTCCCATAAAGATAAGCCATTACTAAAACAGAGTCCTTTGCTCACGTTTTCCACTCAATCGATTGACTTATTTTTCTACAAATCTATTGTCTATATGTTCAGTCTTTTTTTTTTCTTTAACCTGCGTTTTTCATTGAAATTTCACAACTCTACGAGGAAAGAGGAATTATCCCTACTTTATAAAAAGTTTACAGCGGGTTTTCTCAAACTCAGCGCTACTGACACTTTAGATTAGATCATTCTTTGTTGTAGGGCCTGTCCTGTGCATTGTAGGAGATTTAGCAGCATTCCTCACCTCTATGTATTGGATGCCCTTAGAAAGCCCAATCGTGACAATTAAAAAAAAAAAAAGTCACCAGATATTGGTAATGTCTCCTGGTTGGAAACAAGAAATAAGAGATAAGACTTAGAGAGATTATGTAACTTGCCTGAGACCACAGAACTATTAGGTTGGTGCAAAAGTAATTGCAGTTTTTGCAATTTTTTTTTTTAACCTTTTAAACTGGAATTATATTTGCACCAACCTAAGTGGTAGATCCGGGATTAATCTTAGGTAGTCTGATTTTTACTAGCCTCTAGTTCTTACATCACATATTAATTACACTTTTCTTTAAGCTCTCCCTTATAATATATACTTTACTCACAACCTCAATTAGGGTCCCCAGACCAATGACTTTCAAATCTATATCTCTATCCTTGAACTTTCCAGATCGAGAAGGCCATCATTTTGCTCAGTGTCCTGTGCATATCTCACCAGCACCTCAAAGTCAACTTAGCCTAACATCATTAACCATCTTCCATCAACATTTACATCTCTGTCTTCCTCGCAAGCTAGAAATCTTTGTTTTATGTATGATTGTTCACTTTTACCTAAGTTCATCAAGTCTATGTTTGTAAGTGCTCCTAAATTTGTTCCTTTTTATTTCTACTTCCACTGCTTTATTCAGGCTATCGACACTCTTCCTTACCTCAAAAGCATTGTTTTTTTCTTCCTTGTTCTCCCTTTTTAATCTTTTAAAAAGATTGTTCCAACAGAATCCAGCTTATCTGTTAACTTTTTTTTGTTTGTTTTTGTTTTTTTTTGTATAAAAGAAACAGCTTAAAGAGGGTATACTAGGCAGATCATGGTCTTGGAGTCAGACAACCCTGGAATTCCAATCCCGCTATGTAGCTCAGAAAAAGCCATTGAGCCTCTCTGATCCTCAGTTTCCTTTTCTGAATTTTTAAAAATGTCATCCCTTCCCATAGAACAAATGTGAGGATTACTTGTGAACGAGTATTACAACAAAGACATCGTACGAGGATGCTCACAATTCTTACATGTATTTCTCGGAACTCTTCCCTTCTTCTCCACCATTGACAATGCTCTGTATCATTTATAAATAGGGGCCTTCCCACATCATAATTTTTGGTCCATGTTTCAATTCGTTACTTGGATGATTCCCACTTTTCCCTGTTTATCCTTCCTTTTCAGGTACCTTATTAGTCTTTACTATTGACTTCTGACATTTCAGAACCAGTTATTTGACCTCTTTGCTACTCTCACAATTTTCTTAAGCCTTTTAAATATGGTTATTCTTCTCCAGGACAAAGAAGCAATTGCAAAAAAAATGAACACTCTTCCAAGTTTTAATTGTCAATAATTAAGCTCCACATATCAATTACAGAAGAAGAATAAATGTCAAACTGACTCTTCTAGGATGGGGACATATTTCATGCCCTGGGCTGATTTGCCCTATTATGTCTTTTAAGATTGTTTCAACTAAAAAGGCAAGCTGATCACAATGCAGTGCAACAGATGTTCTCATACATTGCCACTGGGGAGTGAACTGTATAATGGTTCTAGACAACAATATAAAAATATGCATATTCTTGAATTAGTAATGTCACTACTGAGTAGCTCCTTAAGGAAATATTTCTAAAAGGGGACATAGGTATATGCAAATAATTATTTACATAATAAAAACAAACAAACAATAAAATTAGAATGAGCTTCTTATTTCCCAACACATTTAATAAATTAAGCAGAAAAAGAGACTCAAATTATACTCATGAGATGTTTTTATTAACATGGTAACTTACTAATCCAACGTGATAAGATAATGTGATGTAACGGGCTTTGAAAACACAGAGAATCGTGTTCAAACTTATTTCTCTACTTACAAGTCATATGTTTTGCAATATGATACTTCAGCTCTCAGGAGCCACATTTATCTTTAAAATGGAGTTTGCTTCAACAGAATCTATGTATCTACGTATGTATATATGTATGTATGCATGCATGTGTGTATGAATGTATGTATTTATGCTGCCCTTGTATGGAGGACAATGTAGGAAAAAACTGTAGACAGTGTGATATTATTATTTAAGGAAATATACTAAAGTATTAGGTAATAGTAGTTACCTTTGAATGTCATTATCATATTTACATTTTTCTATTCTTTCCAATTTTTCTCAAAACCGCTATTACATTTATAATCATGTGACATTGACTATATAAAAGATGTAAAAACAAAACAGAACAAAGAAGAGAGAAAAAGTCAACCCTCTAAGAATAACACAACATAAAAAAAAATTCTCACTCAGCCCAAGTAGTTTTTTCACCTAGATGAAACTATACGATCTCTAGTTCATCTGGGAAAACACCATCATCCTCACAAACTACCAACCATGATTTGCCTTTGCTGTTCAGGTTTCTGTTTTCATTAGTTCAATTATATGATTGTAATGGAGCAGATATGACCATCATACTTCATCCAAACTAGTAAATTCTGAAAGGTCCTCCTTGGTAAGTAAAGTTTAATCTGGGACTAAGATTTCACTGTTATTGTAACTAATGCTAATCCAATTCATGTGTTTATGCTATGAGTTACAAAATGAGTATCAAGTGCTAGACATATTGAAAAGAAAAGGAAATAGAATTACCATATGACCCAGCAATCCCTCTCCTGGGTATCTACCCAAAAAATTGGAAATCATTTATACACAAAGACACGTGTGCTCCAATGTTCATTGCAGCTTTGTTTACGGTGGCCAAGACATGGAAACAACCAAAATGTCCTTCAGTAGATGAATGGATAAAGAAGTTGTGGTATATATACACAATGGAATACTATTCGGCGTTAAGGAAAGATGATATAGGAATATTTGTGACAACATGGATGGATCTTGAGAGTATAATGCTAAGCGAAATAAGTCAGACAGAAAAAAGCAGAGAACCCTATGATTTCACTGATATGTGGTATATAAACCAAAAACAACAAAAGAACAAGACAAACAAATGAGAAACAAAAACTCATAGACACAGACAATAGTTTAGTGGTTACCAGAGGGTAAGGGGGTTGGGGGGTTGGAGATGAGGGTAAGGGGGATCAAATACATGGTGATGGAAGGAGAACTGACTCTGATTGGTGAACACACAATGGGATTTATAGATGATGTAATACAGAATTGTACACCTGAAATTATGTAATTTCATTAACAATCGTCACCCCAATAAATTAAAAAAAAGAAAAAAAAGAAAAGAAAAGTCTTACATCTTTATGACCCAGCTAGGCCTGTAATAACAGTCTGCCTAGCAAAGTGTGCCTCCTAAAGTAAGCAAAACCACATAACTCTACCAAAAAAGCATGAATGTCTAAAGCACAATTCAACTTCCACAATGATTACACTGTTGATTTTTAAACCGATTCTTGAGCTTCTGTCAGAAATTGATTGTGGTATCTTCCCCTCCCTGCTTTATCTCTAAAACAAGGAGCATTATAATTCTCTCCGTAAATAAACAGCCAAAAACACTGCTTGGAAGATTTTTAAAGATAATTTCAAATATGACCTTTTTAAAAATTAAATTTATGGGGGTGACAATGGTTAGTAAAATTACGTAGGTTTCAAGTGTAAAATTCTGTAGCACATCATCTATATATCACATTGTGTGACCTTTTCCATTGAAAAATGTAAGATTGATTTTTTCAGATTTGGAAACTGAAAGTTTTCCCAGTTTCTCTTATTTATTCATGCAACTGGTTTATGAGTTCCAAAGACACTGTTGAATCTCTAAATAACAGTTTTTAAAACATCCAGTGGGGAAAAAAATGCAAGCATTGGAAATACAGAAAGGTTTTATAAAGCACTTATGGGAAAAAATGAATTATATATTCATCAGTATAAAACAAAACAATAATGTAATTAACAAAACCAAAGCTCTGATTGTAATATTTTAAAACTGATTAACTGTGAACTCCAACATCAATTTCCATTCATCATCTGATCGTAAAGTTTAAAAAAGAAAAAAAAAGTATTTTTAACTGCCAATGGACTTCTCTTTTGAAATATCTGAATACCACTCAGACAGTACCAACTTAACATATCCATACCTGAATTGACCCATTACTTCCATCTCAACCTGCTTTATCTCCCATACTCTTGATCTGTTATAACATCCACCAAGGCTTTCAAGGAAGAAGGACTTTTCTCTCACCTCCCACATTTAATTATTCCCCCAGATCTGCTTTGGAGTACTGTTTAAACACTTTAATCTCTAGTGAACAATTTCCAGGGCTGTGGCTACAGTCTCCCTGCTTGAGTTCCTCACCCATTGAAGTCAATCTTCTACCTTCTTTCTTCAAAAAACAAATACAAACTGCAGTAACAACACCCCTCTGTTGGTTCTTCATTGCCCAGATGATAAAAATCTCTATTTTTTTAGTTTGAGGTATTAGGAGATTTCTATATAATCTGTCCTCATCTCTTCTTTCTAACCTTATCTCCCAGCACTCCACCTAATTAACTGTCCAGTTCCTTGCCTCATAAACCCTCAGTTCTTGCCATATTCCACTTATTACCGTACAATGGTCTTTCCAAATTTCTTATCTTTGTGTATGTCCTTCCCTCACTGGGAGCTGTCTTTACCCTCCCTTCTTTACTTGTAAAATCCCTGTTCAAACTTAAAGACTGCACTCACATATCACTTTCCTTTTTTTTTTTTTTTTTTTTTTTTTTTTAGCAAGCTCTCCAAGATGCTACAGGCTGGTTAATACTGGGGTGGTTTCTCATGTTGAATGAATAAATGCATGAGTTGTGTATCTTGCTAATTTAAATCTTAATGTGATTCAGGGGGAAAAGCACCGAAACAGATGTCATGAGACCTCTCTGTTGTAATCCCATCCTTCATACTCAAAAGTCTGGACAATCCATATTCCCTCCAGGACTCACCTTTCTCATTTCTAAACTAAAGAGTTTGGAAGAGAGGGTTTTCAAGGTAGCATTATGTTCTACAATTCTAAGATATAACAAACTCATTAGAATACAATAATGTGAATGCATTACCTATCTTGATTAATTCTTATTATTAAACAGCATGATTTGAGAGCACTTGACACTTCTGAGTCTCAATTTCCTCATCTGTAAAATAAAGCTAATCTATTATAGTATCTAGAAAACTACAGCCTTTGCACCAACTGACAGAGTGAAGCTTTTATAACAAAGAACTGGTCACAAAGCTGAAAATATTTACTATCTCACCCTTTATAGAAAAATTTTGTCAAACCCTGGTATGTTAGGCCCCTCCTGTTTATCCTTCTTAAATATCTGCTATGACTTTCTAACTAACCTGGTCACCATCTAAAAATTTTTAACAATGTTCTTACACAAAAAATGTGCTAAACACCATTAATGGTCCCCAACACATTAATGACACAGGACCTCTTTTATTTTGAAGAGAGTCAATAGGTTACCAAAGAGTACTGTTAGAACTTTTATAGAGTTGTGATTTAATAGATTACAAATTACACATACAACAGTAATAAAAATAATATTTACAGATTTGCCTTTAAACCCCCAAAATACTAGATTTCTGAGTGACTGACATATGACAAATTACCAGTAAGTTCTAGTTGGCTGGATGAAACAAGAGACTGGGCTTTCCCGATGGAGTGCTCTGGTTGGTGATGTCACATATCGTTTCTTAAAGGACTTGTTGTAGGAAAAGGGTCAACCATTTCAAAGCATCATACCTCTTTCCATGGCTTCACACAACAGATACAATCTTTGGATATATTCGTTCTCCCGAGGAAATGTGCTTATTTTATAGTTAGATCATGCTTGCACAGGGCATGCTATCATTCAATTCACATCATTAAATTAAACCAACATAATGTCTCTCCTTTTTTCTAAACTTCTGGATTTTATCTCTCCCACTTAATTCATATTTTTGTAAGGCTTACAAAATCAATAAAAGCTCTATTAAAAAAATAAGAATAAGAAGAAAAAGCCCAAATGGTTGTAGCTGACACCAAGCTTAGTGAGGCACATTTGTTTTCTTGTGATCACCCTGCCAATATCCTCACATCACCCCAGATTTCATTCTGGAAAATGAACCAAAATAAAATCCACTTAGGCTATAGGAAAGGCTAAGGCTGTGAAATATTTTAACTTTATCACCCTATCAGTTAAGCAATGTGGCTACAGGTAATGTGGCATGTGGAGTCCCTATAGTCCTATCATGTGGCCACAGAATGGCAAGCTATATAAAGACAAGGACTCAGGTGACCGAGGTGGGATAAATACCACTGGTTTCAGGCATGGGCCTTCATGTGACTGACCTGCTTGGTGGGGTTAAAATGGTTCCTGAAAGATTCTGCTATCCCAATTAGTTCCCTTCCCCTTTCCCCACTTAGAATCTGAAAATTCTAAAATCTTGTAGATTGTCACGTTTTTTTAGTCTTCAGGGCTATATCATCAAAATGCAAATAACTTGCAGAGAACCATCTTATTCTCTAATTAGCTATTAGCCAAATTAATGCAAAGCCTGAAGCAAAGTCCGAGAGAACACAGAATGAAATTAAATGCAGGGATCAAAACAATCAAAGAAACATGGTGTGTGCATAGGGGGAGGGGAGTGATGAGAATGGATAGTGCCTACAGAAGAGTAAAGTGGGGGAAGAGGAAACTGGGGGAAAAGGGTATCAGAAGGGGAAGGAAGTAGATAGGTGGCACCTGGAGAACAAACAAGGGAGGGCACTCAGATCAGTATTCTTTATGCCTTCGCTTTATTTAATAGACAGGCTGAGCACTGCATGGAGGAGAATCAGAACAGGCCCGCTGGAGGCTGCACTCACTTATTGTTTAAGTCAGGGGTCAGCAAACTGTGGCTCACCAGCCAAATTCAGTCTGTTGTCTGACCATTAGCTAAGAATGATTTTTACATTTTTAAATTGAGGAAATGAAAAAGTCTTAAAAGATAAATAATACTTCTTGACACATGCAAATAATATAAAAGTCAAATTTCAGTGTCCATCAGCAAAGCTTTATTGGAACACGACCAAGGTCATTCATATCTGCATTGTCATTGTCTGCTTTTGCTCTACAGCAGCAGAGTTGAATGGGTGCAACAGAGATCATTTCACCCAGAAATCATAAAATATTTGCCATCGGGCCCTTTATATACAAAAAAAAATTTCTACCCTTGGTCCATAGTCATGTATTTACGGCTTCACACTTGCATACCCTACTCAGAAAGCAAAATTCCTGCACTAAACACAGCCCACTCTGTTTGTCGGGTAGCTTAGTGACCATCTATCGTCCTTGAGCATGTGCCACAGTGAGCCTCCGAGCTCCCACCCCCAAGTAGCCTATCAGTAAAACCCGTAGCACCGTGCCTGACAGAAGTTGGATGAATACTGTATTCTCCTCATGTTCCATCTCTTCTGACATTCTGCGTCCTGACATGAATGGCTTCCCAGGCTCCTGCCTGGATGGTCCATTGCTTGATGTACCTAGTCCAGAGCGTGCATTTAGTATTTTTGTTTGTTTGGCCTCATACGTAGAGCTGAATGGTTGAATAGCCACAGCAAAGGGAAAAGGAGAAAGGCACCAACCCACCATTAGCATGAAGGCTGGGAGAAAATGTGGCTAGAGCCCAGGATCAGAAGCACGGTCTTTGGAGCCTGATGCAGGTGTGGTTACAGAGCTAGACTGGTACGAGAAAGAGGCTACATGTGGAAGGTAGGGCGACTAGGAAGATGGGAGGTTTTGCTACCAGCACCGGTAAAGAAACAAACAAAAAACATTTTAATACAGGCACAGATCTGTCTCTATTTAAGTGAGTCTTAACCATGTTTCCCCGAAAATAAGACCTAGCCGATAGCCAGCTGTAATGCGTCTTTTGGAGCAAAAATGAATATAAGACCCGGTCTTATATTATAGCAAAATAAGACCGGGTCTTATATTCATTTTATATTATAGCAAAATAAGACCGGGTCTTATATTCATTTTTGCTCCAAATGATGCATTAGAGCTGAGTGTCCAGCTAGGTCTTATTTTCGGGGAAACAGGGTATATACTCAGATTTCAAACATATATTGAATGTGTGTCTTGTTCATCTCAGTAGTGCAAGTACCGAAGACAGGAAGCATGCATTCGTTATTATCTTTCTTAATGAATAAATGTCAAAATTTCCTAGTCTGGCTCTAATTCCAGTTTTAATACCTAGGTACCAATTTGGGTATTAAGAAATAGTCTTCGATTTATCAATTTTAGTGACTTTTTCTCTATGTCCCCTCTTTCTTGGTAACCTATTTGCTACTCTATTGCTTTTATGGGTCTGGGGACCAGCCTTAGACTTATAAACTGCTTCCTAATCAGAAGGGAAACGTCCTGGTGTTTTTCAGATGTTACCTTTTAGTTGTTTTTCAGATGTTACCTTTTAGTTGTTGAAAGGAGGCACTAAAGACGCCTTGTTATTTTTTTTATGTATTCCATTCTCACCACTTTACTAAAACTTCCAAGGAGAGACCTGGAGTGTGCTGTGTGGGAGACCACGGTGGGGCAGAGGGGTGGCGGGGACACACAGGGAGCTCAAACAACTATTTGCCAACTAGTGTGAAAATAATTCCGTTTTCTTAACCAGTATGCCCACATCTTGGAGGTTACACAACATATCTGAGACAGAGTTACAAGTCCAACTTAGAACTTAGTGTCCTGGGAGGGAGATATATAGCTCTTTTAATATTTACTAGTAGTGATGTTATTCTCTTTAACAATAATCTCAACAGGTCTAAAAACAAAGGATCTTACTTGAACTTCTAACTCCGTCAACAACTGCTGATGTCAATGATGAAGTAGACATTCTGTAACCGATTACAAAACCCAATAATGTACTTATTTTTATATTTATTTATTTTCATGGATTCCAAAACTACGGGGTGCTAAAGACACCTAATTGTTTTTATATATTCAGAAAATTTGTTAATAAAAATAGATTGTTCTGTTTGCCTAATATTCTTTTTTAGTCTAGTTTCACAAATTTTGGAATTATTGGAGATAGTTACTAAGATAATGATTAGGCTACAAGAAACCAATTCTCAGAAAATACATTTTGAGGCAACCGTGTATCTATTTATCATTTACTAGTTTGCTAATGAGTATTTAAAAAAATTCCGACATGTATGATTAGCTACAATAATGTTCTTTTGCTCTGCCTATGGAGGGATAAATCATAATCACTGGCTTATGTAACATGGTACCTTGCTTGTAAATTTGGGAAAGAAGTCACTCCTGTTGACAGTGCTAATATCCACCATCTGCTTGAATGGGATAAAGCCCTGGTGCTCCCCTAATTGGCAATAAATTAGGAACCAGCAGCAGGCTTTTGACAGGATACGTCAGCTACAGTTTGATTTTTTTGTTAAGCTGTGAATTCAATATTTGGTGGAAAGCCAAAGTTCTCTCCTAAGAGTATAGAAATGCACCTCTTGAATCCTAGACTCAGGCTGTCTTATCTATGTTTATGATTAAAGCTAGACCTCTCTGTATATTATATCTTGCCTGCTGATTATAGAAAAAAAAATGGCTAAATCCAAGAAATGTCTATGCCTTTTGTGAGAAGAGCAAGGGAACATTTACTGAGAGCTTACTGCACACTTTGTGCTGTCCATGGACATTTCCATATGTAAAACTGATCTTCAAACTAATTTTATAATTTAGGTAATATTATGGGGAAACTGAAATAGAATTTAAGTAACTTGTCCATGCTGTCATAAAATGGTGCAGGCAATATTCAAGTATTGAGCTTTCTTTGCCAAAGCCCATGCAGTCTTCTCTGTGCACTGCATATGACTACGTTTGGAAAAAAGAGAAAATTAGGATGAGGCAAAATAATTTGTGTGGTGCTACTTGATATGTTTTCATTTCTCCGGACCTCCTTTAACTAAACTGAAGGAGCTAGACTGGATGACGCACAAAGTCTCATCCCGTTTGATTCTCTGTGATTAGATTAATCTGGACTTTACCCTTTACCAAGAAACCTTATCAAATTATTAAACTTCTATGGGCTTCACTTTCACTATCTGCCTTCCAGGAGAGAGTTCACACATGTGGAAATGCATAAATTAGATAGGACTGTAGGGATATAAACTGATTTGTTTAACCATTGACCCCCTGGCAAACTCTCAGGGCCAGTCTCACTCTTCACCTCATCAGATTTCCTTGCTTTATGCTTTAGCGACAAGATTAAGGCCATCCATATCTCCATAACTTTTTTTTTTTTATCTGCATCTCTATACATTTTCAGCCTCTCCCCTTTTCTGCTAGTTTTAGAAAGAAAAAAAGGAAAAGAAAGGAAGAAATGTATGTTCTCCAAATTCTCCAATTTTTATTGTTCACAATTTCTTCCCCTGTGGCCCCATTTCCATCTTCCTGGATTCTTGCATATTCCCATCATAAGGAAACTCTCTAAGACCCTGCTAATTCCTCATGCTTCCTCCCTCATTCGTTTTCCTTTCTTTAACCAAATTTCTTGAAAGAACCCTTCATTCTCTCACTTCCTCAATACCCAGTCACTCATGTAATCTGGATTCCATTTTCACCACTTTATTAAAACTTTTCTCCCAGGTTAGTAAACCTATTGCCCTTGTCTCAACCTGTATGTCCTTTGGCTTCACACTTGCATTTTACACCACTGATTACCCCCTTCTCCTGAAATCTTCTTTGGTTTCTGAGGTTTCCTACACTGCTCTGATTGCTGACATCTCAGTTTTATCATTGTTTTTTTCTTCCTTTTTAATATAAGAATTTTCCCAAATTCTAAACTCATTTCTTTTTTCTTCTCCATTTTCATGCAATTCCATCTAGTTTCATGGCCTCAGCTATTCATTCTAGGTAAGCAAACTTTAAGTTAATTTTAAGTTAACTCAAGCAAGAGTTCTTATCCCACATTTTGCATCTCCTGCAGGACATCTGCTCTTGAGTGTCCAACTCGCATGTCAAATTCCTTATATTTTTTGTGGCATATCACTGTGCCTCCAAAACGGATTCCTCTTCTATAGTCCTTCCAGATCTTCTTAATCCCAACTACAACCCTAATTTTCCCTTCACATTCAACCAAAATCAGAATCACATTCTGATTTTACCACTTCATTCTTATGCTTCCTCCTATAAATGGTCTCAGCATCACCACTTGGATTTATAGACTCCTAACAAGATATTCTGCCTCCAACCTCTCCCTCTAATTCATCTTAGAAAGCATTCTCAGATGAGACTACCAAATACAGTGTCACAGTGACACTATTCCACCGTATAAAATTGTCAATTACCCTTATCCCAGCATTCAGTGTTCTTGGTGAGCAAGCCCCAGAACATTTGTGAACTTCTTTGTCACACACCTCGTCCAACTTCTTTTACTCAGTCTCAGTCTAGCCAATTGAAATGGCTCATAGTTCCCATACGGGTATTGCTTACCCTTTTCACTCTATATGGGCCTCCCCTATATTTCCAGATCCATGTAATAATACCGTTTCTTTCATGAAGATGCCCGATTTTCTTCATAAGTAGTCACTCCCTTTCCAGACTCCCATAAATGTGTATTCTGGAACCTTCTTACATTCTGCCTTGCGTGATGATTATTTATGTATATGTTACAGCTTCTGTTAGAAGCTAGGCCCCAAGCCAGGATAGGTGCTATTCCTTTGATTCTTCTCATGGCCCCTAACAATGCCTTGTATATGGTAGATCCTCAGCAAAATATTAGTTGAATGAAAGAATGATTGAAGGGGTAATTATTTCTGGGAACCAGACAAAGCGTATTTATTTCAGAAATGTTGATGGATAGAACTGCCATTCTGAAGCTGTGGCGCTGCTCTGGATCTAGAGATCCAACAAAAAGGGGCCTCCCAGAGTGTGATTCATGACTCAGTGGGATCCCTCTCCACCCAGAGCCCCCTGAGCTCAACATTCAACTCCATCATTTTGGCCGATCATATGCTTCCCCTTAGTTTCATTCCACACTGAGCCTTACAGCTATTCCAGCTCTAAGGGCTCCACTAAAATGAGCATTTTACAGTTCTCATTGAGTTGGGCACTTGGCTTTTCTGATAAACTTATCCATAAACTCTGCAATGAGGAAAAATCTGGTGGACTGCTTCCAGATAATCCACATGCCTTTTAACCACTGTCGTATAAAGTCAACACTCTGTTATTTGTAGTTTAACCTATAAAGCATTCAGGTAATGAAAATAACAAACCAGAACAGAGAGAAAGAATAGGGCTAGGTATCACCAAACAAATGTTTAATGGCCCTAAATATATACCTATGTCTAGAACTGATGCTTTCTTTAAAAGTGTCATCCTTAAATGTTTCTATTATAGGAGTATGGGGATGGAAGAATAGAAGACATAACAAACATACATAAGGAATACTCCATTTCATAATATTAATAATAGTAGTATTAATAATTTCATATATTATTATAGATATTATTATTCTAAAAATTTACACAAATAACTAGCATTGGTTAAGTGCCTCCTGAGTAAAAACACTTGGACACATTCTTTCCTCAGGTGTTCCCATTAATCCTCACAATATCATTATAATGCATTATACCCAGTTTACAGATGAGCCAACTGAGGTGAAGTTCATACCGTGTTTTCCCGAAAATAAGACCAGGTCTTATACTAAGGTTTGCTCCAAAAGACACATTCGGGCTTATGTTCAGGGGATGTCATCCTGAAAAATCTTGCTAGGGCTTATTTTCTGGTTAGGTCTTATTTTGGGGAAAACACAGTAGTGGTCAAGTATCTTGTTGAAGATCGCAAAGCTAGAAGGGCAGAGCTAACCACTTTCAAAAATAATGGAAAATGAGAATCAAATATAGAACTCATTTTAAAATGAAAAGATTCAAAATAAATACTACAGCTCAATAAAATGATGTCTAATTCCAGGAACTCAAGCATGTCACTGATATGAGTGTGCAATACGCATAATAAAGCAATGTACTTACTCTCTGTCGATCACAAGGCAGGTTACAGCTTCTGCAGCAATTACGTTTGCTGTTCTCACATCTTCCCTACATAAAAAAATAGACAGACATTGAAGTAAAATAATCTTTAATATCAAAGAAAGGTGCTCATTGTGATTAATTCGGGAAACATACTAAATTATGTATACTCTTCTGATTCACCAACTTCCAGATTTAAGCTTCGTTCATGTTTCAAATGTCTTTGTCCTGAAAAACAACCTTATTCTTGTCATGAATCACACGAATCCTACGGTTATAATCTTCAAACTTAAAGTTTCACTTATACATGTGAACTAAAATTATATATCATCATTCACTGTGCTCTTTGGGGAATTAACGAATTAATTGGACACTAATAAAGACAGCAATGAACATGCATAGAGAAAAAGTTTTAAACGGCCTGAAGATATATTTCCAGACATTGAGTATCTAATCCTTTTGGGTGTGAATTTGTCATTATAACCTTGAGAACAATTGATCTGTTTTAATTATTTCCTTACTTTAGAGACCTTGTTTTTAATGTGGCTAAGATTTGGGCAACTTACAATACATACTTATTCATCTACCCTAGAATTTCAACAATATTTGCCAAATTTTAATCACACTGACTGAAATTTGTATATACTCTCTCTTTAGAAGCTTCTAATTTGTCACTGTAAGAATATCTATCAATCTCTTGAACCTTTAAAAATCTGCCCTGATATCTTTGTCTTCTCCAGCGGTCAAAGGTGGATTTGGTAAAGTAAAATTCACATTACATTTTGAATTATTAAAAATTTAACGGTACTACTGTCATGAAAGCATTATATACTTCGAATGTACTCTTTTCTTATTAAAGTAAAATGTGTAAGTTAAATAATTAATGATGAATATAAGTTTGAAAAACATTACAGAGTTATGTAGACAGGAAATAATATAGCGTTATTATATTCTAAAGATCATCAAAACATTATATGTCTCTAATAACAGGCTATGAAATCTTGAAAATAAAGCTGTTCCCAGTGAATTTTTATTTTTTTTTTCAAAATACAGTAAGTTTTCACACATACTTCTGAACTCGCTATTTTTTTCTACTGAATTTGTATTGTTGTTACACCATGCTGTTCAGATTACAATTGCTTTCCAGTAACTATTCATAATTAGTATTTGGTAAAGCAACTTTCTCCTTACTAAAATTCTGTTTTGGAAATATCTTGATGATACTCTTAAGCATTAATATTTCATATAGCCTTTCAAATAATTTTTCCTCTTCGAAAGAAACTCACATTGGGACTCTGGTAAAGTTGTATTACATTTATAAACTGATTTAAGAAAAAGGGCTTTCTGATTATATTCATTTTCCATACAAGAACATGGCATAAGTCTCCACTTGTTCAGGTCTAGTTTTTTTTGTCTTTAAATACAATTTCTTAATATTTTTCAATTGGGTCTTGACATTTTAAAAACAGTATTCGTAGTTGTTTTATATCATTAGTTTTTCTTATGAGTTACATCCCTTTCCCATTTCTGTTTCTCACTGGTTACTATTATGAAAGAAAAAAAGCTATTGATGTGTATGTTTAATCCAACTATCATACAAAATTCTCATCTGATTCTAAAATTTTTATTACACTCTCCTCAACTCCCAGTATCATCCTCACAGTTACTCCCTGCACGTACTCCCTTCCAGTCAAACTGGCTTCCTTTCAATTACTGAACACCTCATCTGCTTTCTGTCATGAGTTCTTCTTCACATGCCTTCTCTAAGCCCAGAAGTCCCTCTCCAACTCCCTGCCTAGTTCATCCCTGCTAATCCTTTAGATCTCGGCCTAAGTGTCCCTTTCTCAGGGTTGTCATCTGAATTAACTTGATCAGCTTCCCTGTTTATCTGTTCTCATAGCCTTAAGTACCTCTTCAACCATCTCTCACAGTTTGTAATTGATGCATTTACTTGTGTGGTTACTTGTTTAATGACCCTGTGTGCCTCCTCCTAAACCACATGAAGGCAGGTTCCATGGCTACTTTTGCTGTCCACTTTATTTGGAACAGCTGTCACAGAGGAGGTGCTTAGTAAGTGGCTGGTGTGGAAACAGCAAACTCATCACAGTCCTGGGCCCTTGGGCCCCAGGCTTTGAGGCACACAGTTGATTTTACAAACAGCTACAAGTTTCCTCTTCAGTCAAAACAGGATGATAAGAATGCCC